>NC_089153.1:1143997-1459746 GCF_009819655.1 Sylvia atricapilla
GGAGCTGTGCCAGGCTCCGCCGCGGGGCCCGGGCGGTTCTGTGTCCGCTCTGAGGGGGTCCCGCCCCGTGCTGCCGGGCTGAAGGCACCCTGCCGTCACCACCCGGGCTGAGGGGATCCGTGTGCTGTCCCTGCCCGGGCTGAGGGGATCCTCTGTGCCGTCCCCGCCCGGGCTGAGGGGATCCCCTGTGCTGTCACCGCCCGGGCTGAGGGGATCCGTGTGCTGTCCCTGCCCGGGCTGAGGGGAGCCCCTGTGCCGCCGCTCCCCGCCCGGGCTGAGGGGATCCCCTGTGCCGCCGCTCCCCGCCCGGGCTGAGGGGAGCCGTGTGCTGTCACCGCCCGGGCTGAGGGGATCCTCTGTGCTGTCACTGCCCGGGCTGAGGGGAGCCCTGTGCCATCCCCGCCCGGGCTGAGGGGAGCCATGTGCCATCCCCGCCCGGGCTGAGGGGAGCCCTGTGCTGTCCCCGCCCGGGCTGAGGGGAGCCCTGTGCTGTCCCCGCCGGTCCCCGCCCGGGCTGAGGGGAGCCCTGTGCTGTCCCTGCCCGGGCTGAGGGGAGCCATGTGCCATCCCCGCCCGGGCTGAGGGGATCCCCTGTGCCATCCCCGCCCGGGCTGAGGGGAGCCCTGTGCTGTCCCCGCCGGTCCCCGCCCGGGCTGAGGGGAGCCCTGTGCCGTCCCCGCCCGGGCTGAGGGGAGCCCGTGGCGCCCCCGCCGTCCCTCACCTGCGGGCGGGCGGCGCCGGCAGGGCGCGGGGGCGGCGCGGCGGGCGGTGCCGGGAAGAGCGGCCGGGCCGGGCGGGGAGGCGCCGGAAGAGCCCATTTCCTCCGCGGGACGGGACAAAGCGGCGGGGCCGAGCGCAGCCAGGGCGGCCGCCACCATCCCAGCCCAGCTCTGCCCCGGTAAACTTGTGGATCTCGTACTTAGAAACTTTTGGGCGCCGGGCTCGGCCGGGCCGTGCTGCCGCGGGGCCGGGGCGGGGGGCGGAGGGCGGGAGCGGAGCGGGCCGCGCGTGGGCAGGGGCCGGGCCCGGCTGGGGAGGCCGCCTTGCGCCGCGGCGGTGGGGCCCGCGGTGTTTGGGGCCGCCGAGCGCGTTCCGCGGGGGGAAAAGCGCGGCCGGGCCGCTCCCGGCGAAGTTTCGGTGCGGCGGGGCGGTGTCCAGGCCCCTCCCCGGGCGGCCGAGGCGCCCCGGCGGCGCTCCCCGGTGCGGGCAGGGCCGGGCACGGCCGGGAGCCCCCGGGAGCGCTCCGTGCCTTTCGGAGCCGCGGTGTGTCCGGGAGGCGCGGCCGGAGCGAGCCCTCCTCCAGCGCCGGCCGTGCTGCTGATCCCGTGCGCGGAGAGCCGGGAGCCCGCCGCCCCGCCTGGCCCCGCCACGTTTTTGACACCCGCCGCCAGTCCCCTCCTGTGCTGGGAGGCCAGAGCCTCTCCTGTGCTGACAGAAAGTTTCGTGCTACTTTTCCCGGACAAAAAGTATGGAGAGCGCGTCCGCTCCCGGGGTATGTGCTGCCCCTGGGTCTGCTGCCTGTGGCCGCGGGGTTCCTGGGCAGCGGGGGCCACCCGCCTGTTAGCCATTGCTCATACCAGCTCAAAACGCTTAGAATCTTCCAGGCCGAAAGTTTTCAGGAAAGTGTGTGTGTTCCAGTTGTGTTTAGTGAAGAATCGGATGCGATCAAGGCACGGTTCCCTGCCCGTCTGCCCTTGGCTCGCCAGCCCTGCCCAGGAGGTGCCCTCTGGCGAGGGTCATCGATCATGGGTCAGCCTCACCCAGCCCCACGACCGTGTTCGCAGCCCAGCTCTCGGAGTTATCACTCCAGGCGTGTCTGGACCATCTGTATCGAACTAGTCTGGGAGCTCTTTGCTGCCCTTCCCCCCTTGTTTGGCTTTGTCTCTTGGTTTTTTTTTTTTTTTTTTTTTTTTGGGGGCGGGGGGGATGGGAGTTGTGCAGAAGGTGTTTTCTGCATGCTTCAGTCACTCTGCGCTGGTTGCTGGTTTCCTGTGTTTTTCCTGCCCTGGGACTGGGGAGGTGGGAGAGGCTGCACTCCTCAGTCCTGCTGGCTACACCAGCCTGGCTCTGGGGTTGTTTGTTTCAGTTCTGGGTTGCTTTGTAGGCAGGATTGTGTTGGTGAAGGTGAAAGCCTAGCTCATTTTACGCTACGTGCAGTCTTTGCTCTATCTTGGGGCACCAAGGCCACATGAAGTGTTTTGTTGTACTTACTTCCCCCTTCTGAATCGAAACATGTTGTTTAAAGGACATACTTTGATGTTGAGTCACCCTTCGTCATTTTCAAAGAAACAGTTTCTGAAGCATCACGGAAATGTTTTGACTTTTTCTCAGCGGAAACAGACAAAGGTTTAGTAGGTTTTGTTTTTAGAAAGGCTTTGCCCTAACCTTTTCCATAACAATGTGCCTTCAGTCTTTAGTTTGTTTTCAGCCAGCTCTAATAATAGGCCTCTGCATCGGAGATTTAAAGTTTACACAAGGTGGCCGGGGGGAGCGCAGTGGGCAGAGATTAGAAATCCCGTGCTCAAACTGATGCTTTAAAATACAAATGTAATACTTTCCTCACAGTGAATCTTCAGGCTTTGAAACATCAGCATTTCTGTACTGACACTTGTAAGGATAGGCATTAATGTGCAGCTTCTTCATGGGGCTTTTGTTGGTCTAATAAAGTTAACTGTGAGATGTAATAGAGAAGTAATTTGTGTTTTTTCAGCAGCATGATTATCTTCCTTCTGCAGCAGTAAGATCGAGAAAAAGATCTTGCAAAGGAATCCACATTAAGTAGAAATGTTTATGAGCCGGAAACACACTTTAGTGGGACTTCAGGCCTGCCTTGAATTTACGTCTGCTGTTACTGTTTGGTTTCTGACTGACCTGTCGTATGCATAGAATGGCCACAGAAATACTTAGTGGCCAAACCAGCCTGCTCATCACGGGTGGGCAGTGGGGCTGGGCTGGAGCGAGGGCCCGTGTGGTCGTGGTGCCTCTGGGGCCAGAGCAGGACTTGCTGACTTCTGTGTTAATGGCATCTCTCAGCTTTGCTGGACACTAAAGGAAACATGATCAATACAAGAGGACTGAGTGTCATTTTGTCAGCATAATGATGAGTCAGAGACTGGTTTGGGTTGAAAGGGACCTTAAAGCTCATCTGGTTCCACTCCGCTGCCATGGGCAGGGACACCTTCCTGCCCAAACCCTGCCCTGCTCCAAGCCCTGTCCATCCTGGCCTTGAATGCTTCCAGGGATGGGGCTTCCTGCTCTTGTGCCTTAACTTGGATCACTTAACATCTTGTGCTGTAGAACTTAAGTGTTGAAAGTATGACCTTGAGGAATGGGATCCGTTACTGCTCCGGGAATGCACCCGAACTGTTCTACAGCTAATCTGGAATAGCTCCATTCAGTGAGTTTATAGCTCGTGCATTGGTTAAATGGCATTGCAGCTTTAGAGAAAGTGCAGATGTTTGATAATTACTACTTTTAACTCCATACTATTTTAATCCAGCAAATGAGATTTAAAATAGAGCTACCACAAAACTGTGTGCTAGCACTCTGACTGCATGAGCTCCTCTGGAAAGACAGGCACTGAGCGGCCTGCTGTGTCACGAAGCAGAACTGGGTGCAGATGGATTTATTGAGGTGAAGGAGTTACAGGAGGAATGTGGTCACTGCAGCTGGAAGTGGGATCATTCGCCTCAAGTGACTGAGACTCCTTATCTGCTAGTCAGGGTGAGAATGGGTGTAACTGTGATTTCTGGTGTGCAGAAGGTTAGTCCAGACTCTTCTACTGGCAAATCTGATACTTAAGTATGATTCATAATTCCTTGTGACTGATGGATTTAAAGAGCTAGCTACCTTTTTTCTCAATATGATTACATACTTTTTGCTTGTTAATCCCAGATGTACTACAGAAAACATCTGTTAGTCCTTTGTTTGTGTTTATAAATATCTCTAGTGGAATTAGAGGAATAAGCTTTTTTCCACATGCTTTGTGAAGTGATAGAAATTATTCAATACACAGATCTAAACTAACACAGTTTGCAAAGTGAAATTCTCTCCCAGTCTGACATTCCCTTCTGTTATAATTTCTCTAATTTACAAGACAGCTACTTATTAATCAGTTAGACTCCCAAGAGCCTCTTCCGAAAGGCTTTAAATGCAGCGATCAATGCCTGTATCCTGGGCTTAGCCAAAGCACCGAGGGCAGGGATTCTCCACCTCCTCTCAGGTGAGAGCCCACCTGCAGAGCTGCCCCAGCCCCGGGGCCCAGCACAGGAAGGAGCTGGAGCTGCTGGAGCCAGGCCAGAGGAGGCTCCAGGATGAGCAGAGGGATGGAGCAGCTCTGCTGGCAGGAAAGGCTGCGAGAGCTGGGATTGTTCACCTACACAGGAGAAGCTTTGGGGTGACCTCAGAGCCCCTCCCAAGTGCCCAAAGGGGCCTCAAGAGCGCTGCAGAGGGACTTGGGACAAGGGGCGGAGGGACAGGACACAGGGAATGGCTTCCCGCTGCCAGAGGGCAGGGCTGGATGGGAGATTGGGGAAAATTCTTGGCTATGAGGGTGGGAAAGCCCTGGCACAGAGTGCCTAGAAAAGCTGTGGCTGCCCCTAGATCCCTGGAATTGTCCAAGGCCAGGAAGGACAGGGCTTGGAGCAACTTGTGCTGGTGGTGGGTGTCCCTGCCCATCGCTGGCTTGGAACATGTAGAGTTTCAGGTCCCTCCCAACCCAAACCATGCTGTGATAAACTCAGGGGTGGAAAAAGCAAACATGAGGCCAGCTGTAGCTAAAGGAATAACCATTCCCAAGGCAGAGAACAGTGTCCATGAAGCCAAGCTGAGGGCCAGCTGGTTCTCTGGCAGCTCTGTTTTAGTGCATGGAGTGGCACAAGGACAGAGGAGTGTTGATGTTACAGCCCAAAAGTGAGTGAAAGTCCTGCAGTGAGGGGCTTGAGGGCAAAGCAGACAAGGAGCTGGCACCAGCGTGGCAGGTAGGATTGCACTGGGCGTAATGCGAGATTCTCAGCTTGTGGTGCACTGTTTTTCCCAAAGAACGCCCAGTTTCTCAGCAATCAGTACTCTATTATGGAGTAGATCTGCATATGACTGTATATGCTTAAGGAGAATTTCTGTGTGGAGCTGATGTTGAGCAGAGGAGGAGTTGATGGGGAGCAAATGAGATTGTGGTGCAAATTGTGGTAGAAGAGGTACAGTTCGTGCACCCTGTTCTAAAGTAGCCTTCAATAGCTAGTTTAAGGAAGAGGCTGAAGCTAATGAGCTTCGTAGGTGGGTAGGTACTCAGGGGTCAGAAGAATTTTTTTTTAATCTGGAGGTTAGCTGGGGGGAGATTGTAGACCCCACAGTTCTGTCATTGCCATTGTTCAGCAGAAGGTCAAGAGGACATTTAGGTAAATACTGAATTTTTGGCTTTTCATTTAAGTCAGTAAGGGTCAATGCTGTCAGGAACATGTGGCCTTGATGGCTTTTGTGGTTTTCAGTGCTCCGCCTTCCACTGCTGTTCCCACTTCCCCAAGGGCTCGGGGTTTTCATTCACTTGATTCTGGGCACTTGTAGAGGTGATATCTATGCAGAGCTAAGGTTCTAGGGGGGAGTTTTCTTTTTCTGTATCTTTCTCTGGTTGATGCAACCTGAGCACAGAATATCCACTTAAATAAATGGTCTGCACAAGGGCTGCACTAGCAGTGTAGCTTTACAGAGCCACAAAGGTCAGTTGAATTTTTCATGTAAACAGGGCTGAGCTGTGTGCCTATAAAATGGTGTTTAACCTGCGTAACACTGAGCAGGTCAGTATTCATCTTAGCAAAGTGCTCTTGAGATCTCCAGCTGAAGCTGTAGGTGGGTAAATGTTTTTTTTAATTGACTGGAATATTGGATTCAGAGCCAGCCTTGTTGAACAGCAGAGGACAGAGCTGTGGTGTGCTCAGAAGCAAGAAGGTGAAAGTGGGTGTGAGTGCAACTAATCAAGATGTACAAGCTGCCAGTTTTTGCCCTCTTTCTTGCAAGTATGTCCTTGTAATGTATACTTGTAAAACTAATCTCTTTTAGCATGACTTAAAGACCTAGAGAGACTTGCTGCTCAATGCTGAAGAGTTGCTCCTGGTCCTGGATAATTCATGATGGGCTGTGGATGTGTGTGCAAGTGACACATCTCATAATAACTCCACTTACAAACCATACAGCTCATTCCAACCAGCATCTGATGTCCAGGTGTTTTGGAGTTTAAGCATCCTGAAACTTCAATTATTTATTGATTTCAGAGGTGAGAAGTTGAACAATGAACTGTAAGTGGTGCACAGAGGGCTTGATGTGTTCTGATTGCTATTAGCTGAGAGGTCTGTCCTGCTGTGACCCTCATCAGGAGGTTTTGGTTTTACTGGTCCCATCAACTTTTTATTAGTCTAGCCCTTGTCTGGGGCCCTAAGTTACAAGCCCTTCACCTAGTCTTGGCTGAGCTGACTGTTACCCACAACTGAAGTAGGGGATAAAGCAGAAGCTTTGCTTGTTGCACTGTTGAGCAGTATCCTCTGGCTCTTTGATGCCTTTGTGGGGTGATGGATACTCTAGGATGGGGTTTGGTGTCTCCTGGTTCTCTGGTCATAATAACCGACCCCTCCCGCTTTCTTTTATACTGATCCCTACAATAATTTATTGTCATTTATCTTCCATCCCTCATATCCTCCCCCACCTTTTTCCTGGGTGGTGGCAGTGTGTAAAGCCATCCCTAAAAGGGAAAGCAAGAGGCAAGCAGTAAAGCAATAAAACCATGAGAGAAGAGCAAACAAGTAGCATTGCTTCCCTGAGGCTCTCTGCCAAGGTCCAGCAGTTTAGGCACTTCCCGAGGCAGGAGCTGGAGCCTGGACTGGCTGTTCTGCAGATGTGCCTGGTGGCCACAGTGGCCAGTGCTGGCAGGAGCCCACAGGACTGCTGCCTCTGGCAATCCTGGCTGCAGGTGCAGGCCATCTCTCAGGTCACCATGTTCAGCTGATGGCTTCATGGCTTTTAAATTTAGAAACCTTGTGACTTCATACAAGTTACAAGTGAAATCAAAGATACAGAATAATTTTTGAGTAAAAAGCAGGAATCTGCTTTGGCTCTAGGAGAGGCTCTGGAATGGTTTAAATTTTGGTACAAATTATGGCTTTCTAGTTCCTGCCACTTCCACTCTTTCAAAGATGTGTTTAATTAGAAACCACTGCCCTTGCCGCTGGAAGCACATCTCCTAAGTAACATTAAACAGTGCATCCTGAAAATGGAGATGTGGGAAGTCTTTGGACAGTGGGCACGAGCCTGTGTTTGTTACTCCCTGACACTTCACTGCTGGTGGAGTCCTCAGTCACAACTCTCTGACTTTGTGCAGAGAAGAGTGCAGTATGATTGTGAGAGGGGGGTTTTTCCCCTCTCTCCTAGCTGGGGGTTAGGGATTAAAAATAATTGCGTAAAATCCAATAAGAGTAGCACAAAGAATAAAAAAAGCTAGAGGATTTATTTGTAGCAAAACAGAATAATGGAGATTAGTTGTGCAGGGCTCAAAGCTTATAACCTCGAGGAGAAAAAGTTAATTTCTGGTTTTTATGCATCAGTACTTCAGTGTCAGGTGTTCTAAGCTGGTTTACTTAGTTTACAGAATTGGTTAAGACAATTTGAATATGATTATTTGATTAACAGAGTATTATTGTGGGCCTAGGGGAAAGTCAATGGCTGTCAGTGAAAGATGCAGTGTTCAGCAGAACCAGAGGCAAAGCACTGGTGCAAAGCCAATGGAACAGGATTTTTTAGTTCATCTGGTTTTTGTTCTCTAGGTTTGTCATGTTTCCTGTTCCTGGGGGTGAAAAGAAGGGGTGGAGAGAGAAAAATGTGTCTTTAATCTGATGTGAGTTAGACATTTACTAAGTAGAAACTATGTTACTACATTAATTTATTTTTTTCCCCCACAGCAAGACTATCTATGCAGTGACTCCATTTTTTCAAACCTGGTTCCTTCATGTTGCTTTTATGGAATGTGGGTGGGACAGTGACTTTTTTTTTTAACAGAGGTTGCTTTAATTGGTCATCTATCTATAGAGGCAGTGGCTCCAATGGATTCCTGCCCGGGCAGGTCGTGGTTAGCTCTGACTCCCATGCACCGTGGGGCACCCTTAGCAAGTTTGTACTTGACAGAAGGTGGTTATGGCTCTGCAGGAGCTCTGGGAGGCATCCAAAAATTCATCACACCACTGTGGTTTTACTCTTCCTTGCTTTGCTCTTCTGGAGAAGCTGTGAAGTTGTCAGCAGGCAGTGCCCCAGTGGTGCAGTGTCTGCAGCCTTGAGGAGATGGGGTGTCAGAGCATCTGCCTCAGCCCCGAGAGGTGCTTCACTCCTCCAAACCAGCCCATTCATGTGCACTCTTTCTTCTGGGGTTGGTTTTTGTGAGTTCCCCCTTCCCCCGCCCAAACTCATGGTGTGTGTTGGTGGAGCTGCAAGTTGAGAGTTGTCAGAGGGCGTGTGGTGATGGTGCAGCTCTTCTGTGAGAGGAACTCATTGTTTAGAGCTGAGATGTTGCTGAAGGTTGCCCTGAGCATAAAGTGAAAATCTCGGCCTCATCACCTGTGGGGTTTGTTACTTTTTTCTTTAAAAAAAACCTGCTTTGTAATTTTTAGCCAAGACTGACAAAGTGTTCTGAATCAAAGTGGAGGACTGCAAAACGACTTCTGAAGGAGTTTTCATAGGAAACTTAGAAAAAAAACCATTTTACTTTGAAGAGTCTTCACACTCATGTTCTCCTTTTGCTTCAGTGGGTGCTTCTAGTAGGTTTTGCAAAAGGAGGAAACTGGAAGACTTTTTCTGTTCTTAAAACACAGACATTTTTGTTACATAGTCCTTAGTTGCTGCTATGCTGAGCATGCAACTGAGAAAGAATATGGTATTTAGTCTCTGGTAATACAAGGCTGTCCGTTTGCTCTGTGTTTAAGTAAGTTTTCATCAACCCCATAATTACAAGGAGTTGGTGTTTTTTTGTGTTGTGGTGTGTGGTTGTTTTTTTTTTTTTTTCCCCCAAACGTGTGTCAGCTGCAACAGCTCCAGTATTTGTGGATTCTGACAGTTTTAAATTGCTAATGAAAGGCTAGATTTTGAAGATGTGGTCAGCTAAAAGCACTGAAGGGTATTGCATAACAGCATATCAATTTAGGAATGAAAATGCAGTTTGAGTGGGGTCAGATTCTGGTTATTTCTGACTCTTTAGCATAAACTGCACTTTTTATTGAAGGTTGAGTGCCGAAGAAGATCAGAACAAAAATCCCCAGGTTTTCTTTTCCCTTTATTATCAGCCATCAATGAGGTTTTGCAGGCTAAGCAAGAATCAATTTTGCAGCCATAGCAAATTCCTCTGCCAACTAATAAAGTGGACTAATTTATAACAACCTTTTACTTATTTAATGTATAGTTGTGGCAAAAATTATCCTGTTAAAAGGTTGCCCCTTCTTGCATTCATTGTTAACTTAAGGTTGGTAATTGGAACCTGTGCTGGCATAGTTTGGGTTTTGAAGGGCCGTGCTCTGAAGCCACAGCCTAGTTATTATATCTGCACTGACTGTGTGTCCCTAGGGTTTGAAATGTGTGCTGTGGTTCAGTGAGTGCCAGAAAGCTGTTTAATTCTTTCTCAATGATTTTAGGGAAGCTTCACAGAGCTTTCTGCCTCGAGAGTAGAAAGAGGCACTGAGGGTGGAAAGGCTCTTGGTAGCTTAATTCAAATGGTCCAGCAGATGCACAAGACCCTCCTGGGTTCTGAAATCCTGTCTCCAGGCTGAGCCCCCTTGTTGTGTTTCAGTGTGAGCCTATTGTTTGAGCCTACAGCTTCAGTGTGAGAGGTGGGCTGGGTTCAGGAGGTTGAAGTTGCCATCACTGCACGGATTAGCTCATGAGAGATGTTGCTGTTTGCTTGAAATGCAGGTGTGGTGTCCTGCATGGCCAGAGCCTCGCAGTCCTGACCCACAGAGCAGCTAAATACAGCAGTTACAGATCTGGTAGTTACTTGTTCTGATTTGGGAGGTTATCTTAAATGGTGTTAGTGCAGGGTTTTGGTATAAAATGTACAAACAGCCACGTGAAGACAGAATGAGTGGTTATTATTTGTAACAGTAATAGCTTGCTGGTCATGACACATCCTTTTTTTCCAAATTCAAAGTTTTGCAGCCAGAATATAAAAATGAATCTTAGTTATCGAGGAGGTTCTCTTTTTGAGGAAGAGCATGTGTGTCTTCTAAAGCACTCTTGATACCCAGTCAGTCTTCTTTATACAGTTGGAATCATGCATGAGTTTTGGAAGCTGAAAATTGCAGGAATCAATTGGAAGTTTGTTGCAACATACCAGGCTATCCATCTGAACAGTTAACTGGATATAAGCCTGAGTATGGCTCCTGTATTCTTTCAGGACGTCATCCGTGAACTGGAGCCTTAGTGTGACAGAAATAAGTCACTAATTGCTCATGCTGCCTGTGATTTGTCTTCCATGCACCTCTTTTCTATATCCTTTGTAGTAAAACAATTCTGTCAGAAAGGAAATGATCAGAGCTGAACACTTGCATAACTGGAGGCAAGAAGCTGCTGTTGGCACCAGCATCTCCCAAGCAAACATCATATTTGCCATTGTGAAATCTCTACTGAGGTCCCAGGACCAGCACAGTGAAGCTGCTTATGCAGAGCATGCCTTCAGCCCCTAAGCAGCAGCTGGAGCTGAGCGAAGGAGTGAAAACCTGTAGTGACAGAGCACGTTCCTGGTGCTGACTGAAGAGGAATCGCTGGAATCTCCAGCACTGTGACAGTTTGGAAGCTGCTAGGAGCTAGCACAGGCTGCTTGGGGGAGAGTGAGGCATCTTCATCTGCTGCTGTGCCCTGTGCCCACTCCCGTGTGACGCTGCGTGGGCAGGACTCTGCTGCCACAGGGAAAAGGTGCGGGGTTCCCTGTGGCTGCTGGCTCTGCTGGGAGGGAAAACAGTCAGGAATTTAATGGAATTTTGTAGGGATGTTGGATTAGGTTTCATCTCTCAGTTCAGTAGCAAGGTCTAAATGAGTGGAGAATAGAGAAGCATTTGTTTGTTACTGGCTGTGTCAGGCCGTCTGATGAGTGTTTCAGATGCCTCTTGTGGGTGTTCTCTGCAAGAGCAGCAGAGAGAAATTTATGACAGCAGATTAAGACACCTGGAACTGGGATGACACTGGTGAGAAACAGGCTTATCTGAACCTGAATATCATCTTTTTTTCTTGGGTAGTTACTGCAGTTTGTGGAAAATAATAAAAAACAAACAAAACAAAAGGTGTAGCAAAGTTGGATATGCTTGAGTGGCAGGAGATTCCGCCTGGGAAAATGCAGTCATTTTTCAACATTTCACAGTCATGTTTTCTACAGAGGGTTGTTTTATTCAGTGAAGTTATTTCCCACATATTTTTTCCATGATTTGTAGAGATGCCACACTTGAAAGTTTAGTAAAATTGTATTCAGTGAAAACCAAGAGTTTGGGATGAGATGGAGATAGTCTTATCTTGACTCCATCTGGACATAGCCAGTGTACCTACTCACATCTCAGAACTTGGAGACACTCCAAAGTTTAATAACGCAGACATGGGCAGTGCATCCCTTTGCCAGCAAGGCTTGAGTCTCATAAGACAGGTTCAACTCCAACTCATCCTGTACGTACAAACAGAAGCTTTGCCACGACGTGGCACCTGAGTTTGTATCAATGTTTCACACTGTGAAATTCTAGCAGTAAGGATTTCTAATGAGGTGGTACCTGCGTGGTATTTATGGTGGGGGACAGGATTTGGTAGCTGAGCTGATGGAACATAAGATTGAAGGCTATGTTGGGAGAGGATAGCTCTCTGTCTTCAGTTGTGTATACTTAATGTTAAATAAAACCAGCCTAAATAAAGTCTGCTTAAATCCTCCTTGAAAAAGCATCATATACACCAAACATCCTTGACTTGCAGCTATTTGGCTGCCAAGTGTTTCTTTATTTGTGGAACCGGGCAGACAAATTAATTTGGAGACTGTGAAGGGAAAGAATGAAACTTTTTATTGTGTGGATACTTCTAGTTATATGAAAACCAGTTTTGAATTGTCAGTGGGTCATATGAAGCCCCAGCATGTGAGCTGAGTTTTATGGAAGCATGCCTTAATCTCTTTGAAACCAAAACTGTTCAGAAGGTTTGCATTAATGGTGTGTTAGATACCCCGCTCTCAAAGATCTTTGATCTTTTGTCTGCCACCTTCAGCAGGGGTCAAGGATCCCTGCTGGTTGTCAGATGGGTTGGGTAACAAACCAAGTGAAAGGATTCCATTGGGAACAAGGAGTCTGGTTCATTTTCTGTCTGGAAGATAAAGCTGAGTCATTGTGTTGTGAATCCCACCATCTTCCATCCAGGACCTGGGTAATAGAGTCATTATGCCGTACGGAGTATCTAGAGATGGTACAGACCAGATTATCATTCAAAATGAGTGAGACTACCTAAAGACATACGAGAGAAAGAAGCTGCAAAAAACTGCGGTGAAATACCTCTTACTGCTCCTGGGCACATCAGCCCCACTGAATGGGGAACAGATGAGGAGTAGCAGGAAGGGTGTTCAGATGGAGAATGTCCTCCCAGGTATAAAATGTTCTTGTCCTATGTTCTGTATTGGGTATTTCGGCTAGCACAATGCTGGAATTCAGCATGTGGTCTGTTGTGCCTGGCTGGGTCAGCTCTTCTCTGTGCCGGTCAGACCATTCCTTTAATACCTGCCTCCCTGAGAAAAACCAAGAAATCAGTGAGTGCGGCTAAAAGCTTTTGGAAAGCAGCCTGGCAGGAGAGTTAAAACATGAAGACTGACAGCAGATGTCATGGTAAAGACTTTTCAGGTAGCATAGACTGGTGGGGCTGAAGCACAGGAGATGGGCAGGGTGTGTTGTTTTTTTTTTTTTTTTTTTGCTGTGTAACCCAAAGAGATTTACCCTTGCCCTGTGGTGGAGTGGCTGTAGGATGGTTTGGTACAAGGCAGGTGAAATGGACTCGCTCAGTAATGTCTGAGATACAGCCAGCACTGCCTTCAGGTGTGTGTGGGAGTGAACCTGGAAAAACAGGACCTTGAGCACTTAGGCCTTTTTGTGATTCATTGGGGTGCAGAGCTCACTGTTCAAACTGTGCTTCTTCACGGGCTTTTAGAAAAGCCTTGGGTGCCTTTCAGGGACTTCTGCAAAGCAGCTGCTGAGCTGCATTCCTCTGCTTGCCAATACCTAAAAATTATTTGCATGTCAGTATTATGGAAGTAGGTATCTGAAATTATTCCTAAAACCTTGAATTACCAGTTTTTGAGAACACTCAGACCTTCAGTTGTGGCTTTTGGAAAGAGCATTGTGTGCACATCACTCTCGGTGTGTTCCTGGCAGCCCCAGCAGCTCAGACATCTCTCTGCTCAGTCCTTCTCTCCGAGGAGGGCTGAGCCTTCAGAAGCAGAGCTCGTCTCCATGCTGGTCCTTCCCTGTGCAGTCCCATGTCCTCCATCAGGACAGGACCTGGGAAGGGAAGTTTTAGTTACCAGCTTACTCTGAGACTGAGCTCCCTGCAGTGGCTCACCCCATCAGGCCTGTGCCAGCGTGGGTCTGTTTGGGCAGGGAGAGGAGCAGTAGGATGGTGGCAGTGGTTGGTTGGTTGAAGCAGAATGGAGACCTGTCCTAATTTTTACCTGTAGATGAGATCTTGACTGTTTGTACAAAGCAAGAGAGAGTTGTGCAGGGATGATTCTGCTTGCAGATCATTGGCTGGAGCAGAGCTCTGAAAGTGGCTTCTTTAAAGTCCTGTGCTTCCCCTGCCCTCATGTCAGTGCGCTAAGCCCCAGTAAGACAGTGTTACTGTTGAATCCTCTGTTGCAATGAGGATGAGCACCATGATGACCAGGAAAATAACCAAAGGCTTTGCAGTTGCTGGGCTGGTGAGCATGGTTGGAGCTTCACATGTCTGAGCATCAGATGTGTGGGGAGTACATTCCTACTCTCCGCAGAAGCTCTGCTTGATGCTCAGTTTTCAGTGGCTCCTGGTTCAGCTTGGCTGTGGCATCCAGCTTTGCTCTGTGTTCGCACTGCAATGGCTTTGCCAAGGATGCCAGCTGATGGTGCCATCTCCCCTTGCCACAGCGGTCTGTGGTGGCATGGTGAGCCAGATGGGCATCTCAGCCCACCTTGCAAAAATGGATTTCTTTCCCTCCAGCCAAATCAGTCCTTCCCCATCTGGTTAATCGCTCAGGCGTGGGGAAAGCTGTGCCAGTACGGAGGGGGTGTGATGTGCAAATGGGAACGAGTTCCTGGAGGGGTGTGGGAGGATGAACATTGGTCTTTAAGCAGCTTTTCTGCTGCTTATGAAACCACAGGCTGGGCAATCGCAACTCCTTGTGCAGTGGTGTTGTTCTATATATTCCTGCACTTGAGATTCAGCACCGCTCACTCTTCTGCCATGTGGTCTGTGCTGCTTTGTCCTTGAAATTTATGGGGCTGGGGCATGGATAACCTGTTCCCATGTCAATTGAGCTGTCCCAGCTGTCAAACCAGCGTGGCACTGCTCTGCAAGTGGATTCCTCTTCCAGAGGATGTCCTCTTTCCCTGTAGGGGTTGGAGTGACTGCAGTGGGGGTTGTGGTGTGCTCTCCAGGAGCCTAGGATTAAGCACTCTGCTCCAATATCCAGTGATGTGGTTTGCTACCTGTTACCATATTTGAATTCACTGGGGGAATGCTTGAGCAGTCACAGGGAAAAGGCAGGTTCCAGAGAGCTGGGGGTGAATCCCTGCCATGCCATACCACAGCACTGGCAGTTGTCCTTTTATCCCCTAAACCCATCTCACCCATGTGTTGGTAACCTATAGCCTGTTCCTGTGTTCTCCACAAATATTTAATTGAACAAACATATTTATTGCAATGTACAAATGATATCCAAGCCATTGCTGCCAAACAGGCTATTTGATATCAAGCTTTGCTATTTAGATAAATTTCAATAGTGTTGCTACTAAGTGGTTTTATACATCATTACTTTTGGCCAATTCATGAACTATCATAGTAACGTGTTTTCAGATAAATTGCCTTTATTATCCCACTAATACAATTAATGTTTCTTCTCGTGGTTACCTCGTCCTGCACATTGTTTCTGTGTGAGGTGTAACAGCATTAACTACACAGAAAAAGTCTTTCTTTAGAAACCTGCTGGGCTTTCCAGAGCCCTGGCTCTGTTTCTCAGAAGCCACAAAGATTGTCAGTGTATTTTTCTTTGCGTCTTATGTTGGAAGCAGTTGTGCTGAGCTAATGGGGAGGGAGTAAACCAGTGAAACTCCTTGTGGGGGTGAATTCACAGTGTGCCCTGGGCCAGCATCTGGGCTGTAGCACAAGCCAGTGGAATACAAAGGGAAGGAATTGAGAGAGAAGGTTAATTAATGATTTCTCAGTGCTTAGTGGTCACTGTCAGAGGTAGGGGGGGACAGGAGGTGACCACCTTCCACCCTCCTGTGGCTCCTTGGAGGATCTGGAGCTGTGTCTGGCTTGTGCTCTGGAGCTGGAGCCTTCACCAGCACCCACTGCTTTTTCAGTGCACCATCAGAAGGGTTACACACATGGCAGCATCGATCGGGTTCTTTCTACTCTCTCTTTTTTTAAGCTTTCAGCTTTTAAAGGTTTTTTTTTCCCCCAGCACTGTGGGCATTTGAAGCGTGGGTGTAGTGAAGAGCTGAATGCAGCTGGGTGGATATTCCTGCCTTGCACTTTGTGAAGTTGTGCTTCAGTGTGTCAGCTTTGGTCAGCACTGCTGGAGTGAGTCCTTAATCTGTGCTATAATGCCCGTGGTGTGAGAGCCTGTGGGGTGGCTGGGGAGCAGCCCTGAGCCAGGTGATGCTGAACCTGAGCTCCTCCAGTGCCCTAGAGCTTTAATCTGCCCTGGGAAACAAGCAGCCCTCCTGTGCGCAATTAGCTGTTGGGGTCGGGTGAGAGCAGTTGGTTGTTGGTACATCTTGTAAACATTGTTGGTTACCAAAATTAGTGCCTTGCCTCCTGCTTTTTAAAAACAACGGGATGTTGTGCTCGTCTGGCAGCTTGGGGACATCTGGTGCTGTCAGAGCAACGTGACTGCTGAGATGCTGTGCAGGCAATGCCCTGGCCAGAGAAAGATTAAAAATATCAGCTAATGAGCTTTAAAATGACCTCAACAGTAGGTGTTTAGAAAGATGGGTGGATGGGAGATTGAGGTAGTCTGTTTCTCTTCCTGACTTTTTAAAAAATAAAAAAGTTACAAATGTAGGTTTAGTCTAATCTTGAATTTTGAGGTCAGCCCAAAGCAGAAAGAGCTAGAATCTATTATATCTGAAGTGATATGAATTGGCTTTATGGATCTGTAGTACTTTGCATCCATTTCTTACTGAAATTATTGTTTGGTTTATTCTTTTGTCATAATGTGCAGCATCATGGTGTTAATCCAGTGATTTGTTGTAGTTCCTTATTTTTAGTTCTGTTTTTTTAGACTGCTGGTCTCAACAGCAGAGCTATTTTAGTAGTTTCGCTCAACTTTTCCCATAAGTATGTTTGCTGTTCCGTTGGGATGTTGATATAAAACTGTAACGGGAAGGAACAGCTCAGTGACAGCTTTGAACAGATCTCTTCATGCAAATCTGCTTTTCCCTCCTATGCAAATGTTAAGGAGAAGTGTAATAGATATGTAAGCTGTTAAGTATGAACCAGCTGGATTTTCTGGCTTTATGAGGCTTATCTTCACTCCTTTACCTTTCTATTCCCCAAAGGTGAGCTGAGTGAAGGGGCAGGGTGCTTGGGTCGGGTTAAACCTGGCTCCTGTTTGGGCAGAGCCTTTGGGCAGTGACTCTTGGTGGAGCTAAGGACAGGGGTAGCATTGCAGAGCTGCTGAAGTCAAGGGGTTCCCCTCTGCTCCCCCATATCTTGGGCTGTGTCTGAGGGCTGTCTGGGGGCACAGGAGAGCTGGCCCTGGAAGGGAGGTGGTGCAAATTGGGCATGGGGCACCCAGCTTCATGAGCAAAATGCCTGCACTACCTGTGGGCCTTCTTCATTGCTTGGGGACCACCGGAGAGTAGCCCAGGCATTGCTGATCTTGTCATTGCTCTGATAAAACAGTGTGCGTTTATTTGCTTTTGGTTCTATTTTCTAACTAAAATGTGCAGGTAATATCTGTGTATTGTCATAACATTTTGTCAAACGCGCACCATTTGAATCAAAGCTTTCTGGAGATGCTGTAGCCTTCACTTAGTGTAAGTGGATGTTTTGTGTTTAACATGCTGCATTTTAATTGATTTTTGAGATGCATCAGCAATAAAAAATTATATTAATGTAGTTCTTTTCTTCTGGCAGAAATGACTGCTGTCACTGCAGCCAACGTGAACTTCAAATGGGACCCCAAAAGCCTGGAGATAAGGACACTGGCAGTTGAAAGGCTGCTCGAGCCTCTTGTTACACAGGTAGGGAAAAGATGGGGCAAAATAAACAGGCATAAACGTGAATGCCTGTTCTGGTGTTTTATATTAATTAAGTCACAACGCTTAAATTCTAGGTGTAAAATACTACAAACTAAAGATAAAAAAAGTCTACAAGCAATTTCTTTGCTCAATTTCATTGACACATTCACTGGCCATGATACCAGGGAGGCTGTGCTGCTTCAGCACCTGATTAGACACAGTGGCTACTAACATGCATTTCTACACTTCTGATTGAAATAATGTTCTGTGCCTACACTTTGTGCTGGATTTGTGAATAAAAGCTTCTCTCTGTGTGGTGTGTATGCCCTAGTGGATAGCACTGAAGAGCACAGGAAGGCTGGACTAAGTCTTGTAAATGGGAGCTGTGTGTATTGGGTGTTTTGAACATTCTTAGAAGAGACTTTTTGGAGGTCTGGAAGAGAAGATGCACAGGAGACAGTTCACTTCTTGTCTTCAGCATTGTTTTCCTGAAATGTGAAATGTCTAAAATGACAAAATGAACTGAACACAATTCCTGCTTGAGTACAGATGGGAATGATCAAGTTTTGCTTCCAGTATTATTCCCTTTAATCACCAAGCTGCTGTCTGTACCTGCTACTTGTTCCCTCTGGATCCTCAGGTGGGCAGCTGGATGATGAGGCCTTTTAACTGAAGTTACTGATGGAGTCTTTGCTGAAGAGAAATTGTCCTAATTTGGCCAACTTGTTCACAGTACCTTTTCCACCAAGTGCAGTGTCTGTAACTTACTCCTCAAGGAATAAGCACAACAGGATGTACTGGCAGTCCCCAGTTTTCTGAATGATGTGACTGGCAAAATACAGAGAGGGAACTGGAGCAATTGCCTTGTTGCAACTTGTTCTTTATTTGTAGAACACAGTGACCTGAGACTACCCAGTACAAATGCTCCCCATTAACCAACTGCAATATTCCCAACTGATGGCTTTCCCTCTCTGCATTAGCCAGCTGGGAAGATAGATTCAGCTCTGAGGACCTTTATGTCAGCAGTCCTTGGACTTTCCAGAGTAGTAATTTTTTTAGTATTGTAGTTTAATGTCCCTCTGAAGTAGCTTTGTGTGCGTTTTCCAAGGCTTTCAAAAAAGGAGAGGAAAGAATAAGGCAAATGTGGAAGTGTGTGTGGATTTTGTGATATGCCTGTGTTGGATGGAAGGGTATGGATCCTGATCCTGAGCTCAGGGAGTACCTGGGGCTCTCCTGGCCCCTGGTGATGACTTTGCTCCCAGCAGGGTTTCAGTCTAAGACACAGAGCTTGGAAATATTTGTTGATTGTGGGATGATTTTGAAAGTTCAGTTTGGGTTTGTTTTTTTTTTTTTAGGGAAATAATGAGCTTTATGAAGTCCTTTGCTCTGCCTTCAGCCCCTTGGCTACAGCACTGTTTTGAACTGAAAAGATACTGTGTCTCTACATTTCTACTGGCACAGACTTCAACCTTGTCTGGGGTGTCTTATGACTGGAGAGTTATCCCAAACTAATTATCCCCACCTTGGTTTTTTTGTTGTGATGCCAAAGAGGTCTGGTCTGTTACTTAGATTGCAGTTTATCAAAAATACAAATAGATCTTCATTCTTGAAATCAACTTTGGAGATGTGCTGCTAATAAGAGAAATCTTTGAGCTGTTCAGCTGCATTTATTTTGCTCATCTAAAGAATGAAGAAGCATGGTAGCTTTTAAATGTGAAAACTCTCATTAAGTTAACTTTTGGAGCTGGCAGTAGTGTAGGTATTAGCAATACACTGTCTAGAAAAAAAATACATGTGGTCTTACTATGAAATGGATAAACATTCAATTTGATGTTGGGTTTTTTCCCTTCCACCTCTGCCTGTAGGTAACAACACTGGTTAACACCAGCAACAAGGGCCCCTCCAATAAAAAGCGAGGCCGTTCTAAAAAGGCCCATGTCTTGGCTGCTTCAGTTGAACAAGCAACGGAGAATTTCCTGGAGAAAGGAGATAAAATTGCAAAGGAGAGCCAGTTCCTGAAGGAGGAACTGGTGGCAGCTGTGGAAGATGTTCGCAAGCAAGGTAAGAGCATGGATCTGGTGGCTTCTCAAACTGTGGCTCTTTTGCTGCTCTTTCTAATGACTCTGCACCTTGCAACTTGTGTGTTCTCAGTTTGCCTCTCTGGCATCCCTGAGCAGTAATGTAACTGGATGGCCCAAGTAGAGATTACAAAGAGAAGCAAAAGGGCTGATTCTTTGAAAAGCATTTAAAAACTCAGTTTATGCTCAAAAGTAAATGTGCTCTTTGCAGCTATGAATTTTATGGGACTACATCTCAAATATGTCAATAACTTCTTCAATATCTGACTGTAGACAGACCAGCAATGTAAGAGGAAGAGCCAAGTGTTGACTCGACAGAGATGTGTTTCTTGAATATGTAAAATGTAAACAGCACCAAACAGAATGTGATGACCTTGATTCAATATTCCAGGCTTCCTTCCTCACATCTAATGTTGATTTTTATCATTTTCTTTTTTACTTTCTTGGAGCAGACCTGCAAGAAAAGCCTATGGAGCTAACTTACTCTAAAATATGCACTAGTAAATATTGTTGCTCATAAATCATTTATCATTCTTCCAGTCATGAGTCTTTTCTATGCTTCAGTGAAACTCAGTCAACTGGTATTAATGGTGACGGCTGCTGCTGCAAAAAGGGGAAAACTCATTAGCATTAATTACTTGTTTGGAGCTGAAGTTGCAGAGTGGTGAAATATTAGTTGAAAATGGTTCTAAGTTCTGGATGAGCCTAGTTGACAGACCAAAGAAAGATCAAGGTAAGGAGGCTGCAATATTAAGGGCTAATTGAGTTGGCTTAATTTAACAACAACAAAGAGCAAGAGAGCCCCCTTTGACTCCAGGCTTTAATTGTTGGTGCTCGACTGCTACTCAGTCGAGAGTCAGAGCTCATCTGTGGGTACCTCCAAACAACTCAGTCGTGCTGGTGAGAGAGGAGCTCTGCTCAGTCCTCGGGACTGAGAACTTCCTTGAGCTGGATTTGTAGCTGAATATTGCAGTGAGAAGCTGGTGGGAAGGAGAGACTGTTAAAAAAAACCTTCCAGATGACCCTTCCCCATGTTTCTTGGCTCCTTCTTGGTTCTGAGACTACACTAGGCTTAATGCCAAAACCTCCCTGCTCTGTTGGCTTTGACACAGAGGAGGTGAAGCTCATAACTGAGAGGTGCTGGAGTGAAATAACTTCCCACTTTAAAGTTGTTTCACTTCTTCCTCCCTTTTTGCTGTTGGCAGCTTGTGTGGATTCTGATGTAAAAGGGGTGGCTGTGGCTGTTTCCTCAGGCCGGTGGGTGGTCAGACTGCAGTGAATCTCCTGGACACAAGAGGTGCCCACCGTCCTCTGT
Source organism: Sylvia atricapilla (assembly GCF_009819655.1). Lineage (NCBI taxonomy): Eukaryota > Metazoa > Chordata > Aves > Passeriformes > Sylviidae > Sylvia > Sylvia atricapilla. The sequence goes on from NC_089153.1 coordinate 1,164,862, forward strand.
GGGGACACATTTGCAACACAGCCAGGGGTCAAAGCTGTGCCAGCGTTTGGCCAGAACAGCAGAGCAGCTTTTGGTGAGGAAATTAAAAATGAAACCAGCCTTTGAGGAAATGGGAAGCGAGTGGTGAAAAATAAGCTAGAACAGTGGGAAGGGTTATTGCTGCCAGTGCCCAGGAGGATTGCAGTTCTCAGCAGTGCTAGTAACAGCAAGGAGATACAACCTCCCAATGTATATGGTTATGTACACTCTGTGCACTTGAGAAGCCTCCCAGTATTGTGTCAAATCAGTTCAACTCATGAACTGGAGAAACAAGGAAAGTGTGATGCAAAACCTTGTGCATGTGCTCTGCAAATCCTCCTGGCGCCTTCACCTGCCTTTTGCAGCAGGGGCAGGAGTGGAGAGGACAGTCTGGGTGTTGTGGTCAGCAGCAGGGTGATCATGAGCTGGTAGCAGCAGTGGGATTATAGATATAGAGCACCATTAATCTTCAGTGGAGGACAGGAAAATAGTATTAATAATGCCTCTATTTAAAGTAGGGAGTGGTTAGTTACCATAATAAAAAAAGATGAATGAATGTAGACAGGGATTATGAAGATGATTAGGACAATAGATAACTTGTCTCATCAGAGAAAATTAAAAAATTTTTTTTAGCCTAGCAAGAGGAAGATTGAGAGAGTACATGATTTTAGTGAGCATGCTTGTTCATAAAATCCCATTTGTTGGGGGTAAAAACAAAGAACTGAAAAGAGCTATTTTGAATGAATGATGGCATGGCTGCCTACTAAATCAATGTAAGTGGATCTTCAAAGACTTCTTGTATTTTACAATGGAAGAATAAATTACAAGAAGCAAGTTAATGGAATATCCTGCAGTAAGATTTGGGGCCCTTTAAAGCTTTGGACTTTAGATTTCTTATAAAGTAATGAAACTTTTAAAGGTTTTGAGCAGAAAAGTGGAGATAAGGAATCAAAGTGTTTTTCAGACTAGATCCTGCTGTGGTTATAGAAAAGACTTGGTATAAGGAAAGCATTTGATGTGAACATCTTGAATTTCAGCATTGTTGTAGTATTTGTTACAGACATTTCTGCCATCCGAGGTTTGCTGGGTCACAGAAGGTACAACACTGGTCCTGCCCAGCCTTGCTCCCCACGGCAAGCTCCATGTGGAGTCTGTGTGTTGGGGTGCTCAGCTCCTCTGACGCAGCTGGGAGGTGTTTTGGAACTTGAACCAGTCCCTTAGCCGGATGCTTGGCACTGAGACGCCTTCCAAACTGGGCTCAAGAAGGAAATTTCTTTTGGGTCAGACTGGCAAGGCTATTCCTGATTCCCTGGAGTGCTGATGGCTGCAGCTCTCTGTCTCTATATCTGCATGTGAACGTGGAGATCCAGAGAGTTCACTGTGCTCTCCTGTTGTGTGTCTTCTATAGCAACTTTACATAACAGACCAAAAATTAAGGCTTAACATTAAAAAGATGAAGCTTGTGTGTAGAGTTTGAGGTAAGAGAAGGGATGAATGCTTTGATGGCTCAGGTTGCAAATGGGGGGGAATGAGCCAACTGATCCAGCCCAGAGTCCTTCTGCTTTATGCTTCTAAGTGAAGGGTTCTTCAAAACTGAATGGTGAGATGAATTATGAAAGGGGAAAACAGTTTTTTCAACTCTTCATCACAGAGGATGTCTGGCTTAAGGATTTCTAAGGAGCAGGAGGAAGTCCGTTGTGGAACATCTTGAAGTTAAATACTGAATTGTTCTTGGAAAATTCAACTTCAAAATTCTGTTGTGACCAGTTAGCCAAATTTCTTAGAAAGGTACGAGTTCAGCTGGTTTCCTGCAACAGAGCTTTAGGACTGTGCCACTTTGAAAAGCCCTAACATGAGGGAGCTCTGAAGGGGCTCTTGACAAACTACAGGAGTGTTGTAGGCAGTATATGGATTTAATTGAAGACAAGATTAGGAATTATCAGAAGCTTTTGTTGCCGTAAGTATTATCAACTCCTATGTTGATATGGCAAAATTTGGTGTGGGGCCTCATCCTTTAGAGCAGAAGGCCAGGGCAGCCCGCTGTTACACTGCTGGTGGGTGTTGAAGGTGGTATTATTGATGAGATGGGACTTCAGTATCCAGAGCAGTGGAGGCTTGCAACTCTGATTTCCGGCTTGTCTTCATTTGTTGGGGAATGACAGCCTCTGGGGAAGTCTGGTGGGGTGCTGTGAGCAGGAGGGAATGGCCTGGTGGCACTGGTGTGTCCCTGGCCCTGCGGCAGAGCAGCCTGGGGTCAGCTTTGAACTGAAGTGCTGAAGAGTATGAGGTGATGTGTGGGCAGGAATCCCCAACTTGGCAGAGGAGCAGCAGTGCCCTTGTGTCCTGGCTGGCCTGTCCTGCCTGCTGCTGTGCCCTTCTGTCAGTGGTGGTGTGGAGCAAGTTCTGTCCATGGTTGTCATGTTCCACTCTGGGAGCAGGGTTAATAGTGCTGCCTGAAAGTGCTGTCACACCCTGTGGGCATGGGGGAAAAGAGACTAGGAAATGGGAATTTTCTTTTGATGGGCTGGAATCTGACCATTTTTAAAATATGCTTTGTTCCATTACCTTTAACTGAATTCTTAGTGCTTTATTGGCAAGATCATAGGATGTCTCCTGTTGCCTCTTCTTTTCTCAACTCTGTTTTGTTTTCATTGCCTTCTAATATCTAATGAAGATCTATGGTTATATTGGAAAAACAGACTACTCACTCAAGAATTTGTATCAGCTTTATTATCTGAGTCTCATAGTTGGAGTCTTCTCCACTGTGTTACTTTAACTCTTAAAATCCTTCTTACAAAGTGGTTGTGTTACCAGCGTTGAAGATGGGAAGATGGTGCTGGATTCCATGGGGAATGCAGTACCTGCGCACTGAGGCCAGGCCAGAGTGCCCTCTTGCCCTTTGAATCCAGCTTAAACTACCCCAGGGTGCTTTTCCTTTATAAAAGAAGTCTGAAAGCCAGCTTTCCTTAATTGAGAGAAATGGGTATATATGCAACAACTTTAAATATAATCTGCTTTTAATTTTGGGAAGCTAGTTATCTTTTGACACCCTGACAAGCCATTTGAAGCTCACTAAATCTTTTAAAATCTCTTGTTAAAATAAAAGGGAATAGGATTTTATTTTAAGACTGGCTTGAAAGGTTGCAGTATAAAGATGGGTAGAGGATAATTCTGTTTTTTAACTTCATTAGCAATTTCTGAGATTCATATGAAGCAAGTGGCCCAATAAGTTGTTTTAAATAGAAAATAAATGAAAACATCATTTTGGGAGTTGAAAACGTGGGAATTTTATGTATAAGTAAATAAGGAAGGAGATATTTGTACTCAGTTTTGGTTCTGGCATATCACAAAATGACCTGAATTGGAAGAGGCCTTAAAGCCCATCCAGTGCCACCCCCTGTCCATGGGCAGGGACACCTTCCACTGTCCCAGGCTGCTCCAAGCCCCAGTGTCCAGCCTGGCCTTGGACACTGCCAGGGATCCAGGGACAGTCACAGCTGCTCTGGGCACCCTGTGCCAGGGCCTCAGCGCTCTCACAAGGAGGAATTTCATCCCAATATCTCATCTAAACATTCCCTATTTGAAGCCTTTCCCCTTTATTGTGTTACTTCATGCTCTTGTAAATATATAGCTTTAAATCTTGAGGTTGTCAATGGATTTCATACTTGTGGTGAGACTTTTATTATTAGCTTGTTCCAGAAGGAATAAAGAAAGGGTCATGTCAGCTCTGTTGAGGTTTTGTAATTTCCTGGCTATTTGAAGCTTTCAGCAATGCTAGTACATCATCGCTCACCCATCTGGAAATCTGGAGTTCTTTACCCTTGTTAAAGTAATGAGTTGTGTTCCCCAAAGCTGGGTAGGGGCATAGCTTTGGGTTGATAGTCAGAGCTGGCCTGTTCTTGGACAGAAGCCTTTTTGCTGTGTCCCAGTACAGAAGTAGCATATTTTTATCTTCAAATGTTATATGCCACTCTTGGTTGTATTATTTAAGATGATGGAAGGGTGTTACATAGGGGGGAGCATTTGAAGAAAATCGAGTATCTTGATGTGGCTGCTTGGGCAGGCTGGCAGCTGTGCTTGGGCTGAATTTAGCTGTGAAGGTGTAGAGTGCCTGGGTGGGAAAAACTTTCTGGGCAAGATATTATGTATGAGGATGGTTAACCCCAGGCTCTCCAGCTGTTGGCATTTCTGAGCAGTTAAAAATAGGCTGTTAAATAAGTGGAAGCCTCCTGGGACCGCATCACGCAGAGATTTTGGTGCAGCCCTTGCCCTGTTTGGTGTGGGGGGCTCCATGGGACTCACTGTCAGCTGTCACTTGTCAAGCACTGGTGGAGGTTTTTCAGTCTCAATCTGAGACACACTGTTTTTATTTCAGCATTTGGCCACATGGACACTTTGCATACAGGTTTTTGGGAAGGCTCTGAAACAGCAGCTAGCTATAGCAGTCTGCTTTCTGGTCATCCCTTGCTGCATGCAAATCCCTGACCCTGAGGACCTACCGTTTTCTAAACCAAGTCCTAGCTGTTTTCTTCGTGTTTCTGAGATGTGAGAGATCCAAGGATAACAATGTGGATTCCAAAACTTACTGCTGTGGTACTGGAAGCTGCCCCAAAAAGTGAGGGAGAAATCCAAAATTTACTCCTCTGACTATATGCAGGCATTACTTTTATGCTTTGTGAATGCCTTCTGGAGGAATTACTCTAGCTGTGCAAAGTGGCCTTTGCTTTTCATAGTTAACCAATGGCATTGTTACCATCTGAAACCCAAATTCTTTGCTCCTGCACCAGATGCAGCCCCACAGGCTATGAAATGTTGAAGCGTTTTACGAAGCGCTGCCTGGCTTTGAATTCCAACCAGGGCATATCCAGCCAGGTCATCGCTCCGAGTTGTTTACAGTCCCAGGAGCTGTGGCAGCTCGCTGCATGTTTACAGGGCTTTCTGCTGCTTTCTGCTTAACTCCTACACGCACACAAATCAAAGCTTTTGCTCAGGCTTTGAAAGCATCGGAGCTTGGGAAATAACTGCAGCCCTGCAAAGGCGTGCTGAATTCACCTCTCTAGAGAATTCTGTTATGCTGAAACACCTGTACAAATGGAAATAAGGACCAAAGTGTGATTCCCCAGCCCTTCCTCCCTGCACAAGCCACTCTGCCCCAATGCCGTGTGGTAGCTGTACTTCCAGGTAGCCACCTGCAGCATTAATTGTCAGCCGTATTTCACAAGCGTTTTGTTTTAGAGACTCGGGTTGGGTCAGGAATCTCTCCAGTGGCTGAGGCGATGCTGTGTGATGCTGAAGCCCGCCCCTGCTGTCCCCCGTGCAGGTGACCTGATGAAGAGCGCGTCGGGGGAGTTTGCAGATGACCCCTGCTCGTCTGTGAAGCGCGGGAACATGGTGCGGGCCGCGCGCGCCCTGCTCTCCGCCGTCACCCGCCTGCTCATCCTGGCTGACATGGCAGATGTCTACAAGCTGCTTGTTCAGCTCAAAGTTGTAAGTGTGGGGCTCTGCTGTGCCTGGCACGCCGGGGATGCTCTGCCAGGTGCCTGCTGTGTGTGTGACCCCGTGGGCCGTGTGCTTGGCAGCGGCTCCCTTCTGCGCTGGGGGGGTCTGGGGGGTTTTTCCTCTCAGCAGAATGTGGGGAGGGTCTGGGGTTTTTTCTCTCAGCTGAACGTGTGCAGTGGGCGTGTGTCACTATACTCACTGTCAGTAGCTTTTGACATTGAGCTATACTCTGTTCTGAACTTTTAGTACAGAAACTAGCAGAGCCCTGGTCTGCAGCTGCAGGTGAGAGCCAGTCCTTTCATCTTACAGAATTTGGCTTTCTTATAACCAGTATTCCTTTGCAGCTACTAGGGATGAGTAGTTTTGGCAGGCTAAATAAAAATGAAACTGGACTGATTGAGGAAGCCTTTCCTTCCCATGAGCAGTAGAGTGGCTGTGTGATTTGTGCAGAATTTGAAATGAAATTACATTTGATATTGGGTCTTTATTTGCAAACAAGCTTTGAGAACTCTCCTTGTGCTCTTTGGCCACTGCTATTCCTCTGCCAGGGCCCTGGGCTCCTTCATGCTCTTTCAGATGTACTTAACTGTCTCTGATACCTGGTGACTATGAAATAGTATCTAAGCACTGTATCCTCTTAGCCTCAAAGTGTCTCTCTCCAAAAAATAACAGAGGGCAGAGGAAGATTGCTTTCTCTGTCTGCTATGAAATATATTCTGAATTACCTCCTGACCTGTGGATTGTATTGCTTGGAAAAATATGTGAATATATCTTCTTTTAGGTGGAAGATGGTATCTTGAAACTAAGAAATGCTGGCACAGAGCAGGACTTGGGTATCCAGTACAAAGCCCTCAAACCAGAAGTGAACAAGCTTAACATAATGGCAGCCAAAAGACAACAGGTATAGTGTGACCATTTTCTCCTGTATATTAATTCTTTTCTTTTCCAAAACAAGGCAGCCTTGCTGCTCTTCCTATTCTAATAATAATTTTACCTAGTTTTTTTTTTACATTATTGCTGAGTACTTTATGTTGTGCTCTGCCATGTTTAGGAACTCTGAGCTTGCCTGGTAAGCAAGAAAAGTCTGCTTGGCTGCAGAGCTCTGCTTCTGATAGCATTTGTTCATAGTACCATTTGTTTATGTCAGGGTTTTAGTGCATTAATGACATGCTGCAGGCCAAGAGCTGCACTTCCCATTTTGAAGCAGTGTAGGTGTGAGTGAGGACAGGGAGCTGAGCTGTGTCCCAGTCCTGGGGCACTCTCCACTAAACCCCGTTGCTCTTGTGGTTCACACAGATGGACTGAACATGTCCACGTGCTCAGGGAGCAAAGGCCATGGCTGGGCACAGCTACAGCTTCTCGAGGAAGTCTGTGGTGCTGCTCACTGGTCTTGCACTCAAATGTCCATTGGAGGAAGGGTTTAAATTCCTGTTTGTTGTGGGTATGTTCTGTTTGGATAGCTTGTGCTTAGCCTTAAATTGCGTGTGAAATTTGTTTTGTCCAACAGCGCTGGTGTGACTCATTCTTGTGTAGTTGAGAAGAAAGCAGAGGTGTGGGCAGTTTAAGTTATCAAAAATAGCATAATTCTTTTAGAGCATTTTTTGCATCTTTGCTCTGTAGATATGTACAAACCAAAACTGCTTATGCACTTCTGACACTGCTTGGGTTTTTTTGCACAGATTTGTCTTAGAAAATAAGCTGGATGCAGTCAAAAAGGGATTGCCAGTTGGTTATGTATCTCAGATCTGATTGCAGTAAATGGGAGTAGGGTTGTGATGGCAATGCAATAAATGCTCTAAAACTGCTTTGTGATGGATTGTTCCACACTATGGGAAGTGGATGTACAAAATCTGTAAATCTCTGTGCCTGCTTGGACTGCCCTCCCTGCTCAGTGTGTACCTTACAGAGGTCACCTATTGCCCATTCATTTTAGAGAGTCTGACAGAATTTTTTTCCCTTTTCTCAGTAAGGCAGTCCTTGTCTTCATTTTCACTGCCTCTTTATGAGATTTAAGAGGTAACTTTGAAATGCTGCTGCTGCTGCTAATAACTGTGGTTGTTCCTCCTTTTATAAACTTACTACGGCTTGTGCTGGACTCGGAGGCTTCATCTGGTCATGGTGCTCTGTTCTAAAACAGAGGTGATGGTGCTTTAGAGAATTACAGCACAGAGTGTTTGGGAAAAGACTTATGGACTTGTTCACTAATCTTGAATTAGTGGTAATTACAGTCATTGGATTAATTTTGTCTCACTGGGGGTGAACAAGAAGTTGAATGAGATGATATATTTGTTCTTCTGAAATTAAGTACCTGAGTCTCTTGAGGAGAGTAAACGCCATCTTCTAGGTGTGATTAAAGAAAACATTCTGGTTGTGAGCCTGGGAGTTTAAATTAAAGATGATCTTGCTTCTTGTCTGCAAGTGCAAGACAGGACAGCTTTTAAAATGTTGGTCCTCTGCTGCAGAGGAACAAAAATCCAACGTCAGATTTTGAATTGTGGTGTTGTGACTTGCCCTGCAGTGTTGTTGTTTTTTGGCTTTATGAAGCTGTCGTGTTTTGCAATTAGTTGAGCCCTTAAGGATAGGAATGCTCAGCAGACAGATTTGAGCGGATTTGAGGCAAAGAACCTGCCTGTCCTTTGAAGATGCGGGAAGACAGTGCATGGATGTTGAACATGGGCAATGCTCTCAAATTTTTTTTTTCCCCCCCCTTTAACTTTCCTAACAGGAGCTGAAAGATGTGGGTCACCGCGATCAGATGGCAGCAGCCAGAGGAATCCTGCAGAAGAACGTGCCCATCCTGTACACGGCGTCCCAGGCCTGCCTGCAGCACCCTGACGTGGCTGCCTACAAAGCCAACAGGGACCTGATCTACAAACAGCTGCAGCAGGCGGTCAGCGGCATCTCCAACGCCGCCCAGGCCACCGCCTCGGACGACGCTGCCCAGCAGCAGGGCGGGGGAGGAGAGCTGGCCTACGCCCTCAACAACTTCGATGTGAGTTGGAACCTTGCTGTGAAATACCCCTCTGGCTCTCCTGTGTCTTCACCTGGTTTGTTAGCCGCAGCTTGCTTTTATTGATATTGCCTGGTAGATCATTTTCTGCTGAAATGCAGCAAGTTGTAGGCAAAGTAGGCTTTTTTAAAAAAGTCATTTTCCAAACTAGGGTTGATGGAATATAGAAAGTTATATATGTGGTTCTTGGTGATGGAAGGCTGTCAAGTTAAACTAGCTCTGAAATAGCAGTTAGCCTACTGCTACATTAGATGGTTTGTTTGAAATTGATTATTTCATAATATATTTATGTAATGTATTCTTGGAGGTGACAGAAATGATTTATTAAAAGTGAATCATGTATTTGGAATTGCTGAAACTACCTATTGAGAGGAACATGAAGTGGGAAGTTCTAATATGATCTTTGGTTGGAAATTAAGTCATTTCACACTGATATGTTGTACTGATCTGTCATGTTCTTCATCTCGCATTCAGCACAGTGCTGAGGATAGTCATGCATTTTTACTGAGATTGCTTTCCTTCTGAAGCCAGAATTTGGTGTCTACCTGATTCAGCCTCTGAATTTTAAACACTAACTTACTCTAGAACTTTATTTAATATTGCAAGGCCATCACTCAAAAGGCATTTAGTAGTTGTGGTTTTGCCAGAATTTGCTCAACCTTTTTGCTCTTACCACTCTCATTCCTCCCTTTCTGCCACGTGTATTTTGCCACAATAATGTTCTGTTTTGAGTTCTCCCTGTGCCTGATGGGAAGCCTTTCCCTGTGATCTCTTGGGTAACAAGAGGATGTCATGGCTGTCTTGATCTTTTTGACTGGTTTCAGTTGTGGGTTTGCCTTTCTGAAATTCTATCAGATGCTCAGTAAGCCTTCAGAGTGTGCCTCGGGTTAGCCCCGAGGGGCTGCATGTTCTCACAGGTGCCTGTGGGAGGGGAAGGCAGCCTGCAGCACCGTGTCAGGGGCTGGGAATGAAGAACAATTCAGTTCAGGTTTGTGGATTGGCTTGTACAGCTCAAACCAGCTAATGGGATTTCTGATAAATCACCCTATTTTACTATACAAACTCTCCAGTATACAGCTGCAGACTACTTTCTGAATGTTGCAGTTCACATGAAGCTTTTTGAGCTTTTAATTCCACTTTGTGAGGCTCTCTAATAGCAGCAGTGCCTGATCAGCAGGCCAGCTTCACGATAGCTTTGTCTCATCCCTGCCAAAGGAAGCTGACAAAACAAATGTGTTGAGGTTCTTGGCAGATGTTATCCCTGCACTTCATTTCCTGCTACTGCTTGAGTGTTATTACACTGCTGTAATAGAGGCTTTGAGCACACATGCCCCCAAGATACTCCAGTGATGGTAAAGTATGAAATGGCTACCGGAAAATAAGCTGATTGTTATCTCTTTTTTGGTGGTGCAGTTCTGGAGTGGTAGCACACTGCTGTTGTATTAGCCTATGGCTGAAAGTTTCAGGAAGAATGAGGAGAGAATGTGTTGGAGAGCACATGCCGTGTTCACATCCTGCTGTGATGGCTGCATGGTCACTCCACAGGGGTATGGAATGTGCTGGCTGCCAGGACGAGGTGGTTGTGATGTGGCTGCTGAGGTTAGCTTGAGTACAAACGGAGAAAATTCCCATTTTCAAAAGCTTTGGGACATCTTTTAGAGTTAACGAATTCCACCCCTGAAATAACCCAACCAAACCCTAAACAAACCACCAAAATGTGAAATGGCCAAATTATTTTTCTTTATTAAATAGAGACCTGTTTAAACAAATAACCTGAAAATATTCAAAGGTAATAAATACTGTGCAGCTTCTTCCTGGGGAGCTTCCATGGGTGGTTTTGTTGGCCCCTCGAGAGCAGATACATCACTGCTGCTGTTTCAGCCCTGAGTCTGGTGTGAGCTGTGCTTGCTAACACTCTGGCAAGAGAAACCTGTGGTAATTTAAATGATGAAATTGATTTCTGTATGGTTTGAAACCTTTATGTTAATGTTGCTCTTGGAGAATTTTTGAAAATACTGTTGTATTTACCTGCCTCTAACACTGAACAGAAGACTGTGCAAAGTAGGGCAACAGAACACAATACATAGAGCTAATTTTGGATGTTTGTTTTCTTGTTCATGATGGGATAATTATATCTGACAAGTTAACTACTGAAGGCCCATCCAAATTGACATGTCATTAGGAAGAATTCTGTACTTTGAACCTTATTTTTGCTGGCACATTTGGTTTTTGTGATTCATGTAACAAGGTTTCCTATGGCCAGGTTTTGTTTAGCTGTCAAAGCAGCACAAGAAATGAGTAGCAATATAATCTGCTGGGAAACCTCTTAGTAATTTTACAAAACTACTCATGAAAATCCTCCTTAGTGCCAAAATTGTGTCATTTGCCTCTTAATGCCAGATCAGGGGGTTACTCTTGTTGGTTGTGTGCGTGACTTAACAGTAACGCACTGCTTTGATTAGCCACTTAGGAGTGGCTACCTAGAACAGAGACTAAGACAAGATTAAGAGAGTAAAGGTGGGTTTTTATTGAAGGCCTTCGATAGATACACCTTGGGCAGTCAAAAGCCTCTGAGAGGGGCTACACCCAAGGTGGACAAGGGTCACATCACGAGTTTTTCAGACAATTATAAGTTTGGTCCATTTACATATCAGGGGTTCGTCCTCTGATTACAGTTTCAGGTACTGAAGTAATTTACTCCCTGTTTGCCCCCTCGCAGTTCGTTGTTGTTTGCATCTCCTGAGGCCTAAGACAGCGAGGTGTCCTTGCATTTCAGGCCCAGAGAGGAATTGTTTTGTCTGACCAAAATGTGAGGACAGTAGCAATGCTCTATAAGGAGTTATACGCTGAAGCGCTACAGGATTTGAAAAACATAAAAGCTAAATCACTTGGGCTGGTGACTGATTCGCAGAACTTTTCCTCTGACTAGAAACAAATCATCGTGGACCCGTCGACATTCAGCGAGGAGCGGTTCCGGCCGTCCCTGGAGGAGAGGCTGGAGAGCATCATCAGCGGGGCAGCGCTGATGGCCGACTCGTCCTGCACGCGCGACGACCGCCGCGAGCGCATCGTGGCCGAGTGCAACGCCGTGCGCCAGGCGCTGCAGGACCTGCTCTCCGAGTACATGGGCAATGTGAGTACCTTGCTCTGATGGCCCCATCTGGGGGTGGGACTCCCTGGGGTCAGCTGAAACATGGAACTGAAGCTGGTTCCTCAAAGCTGGTTTGCTCTGTCCCCAACAGAATCTGAACGGTAACGAGTGGTCCTGAAAGGTTTGTCCTGAGCTGGGATGAAACCTACTTAAAGGACCAATGATACTTACCTCAGAATTGGTCTCCAGTCTTCCAAACAAGTGTTACCATTATAAAGTGTTAACCCTACAAGTGTTGTCATCAGAAAGTGTTAACCCTTTGGCACTGCTTCTGTTTCTATCTTATGACTGTTGACATTGTTTTGTAGAGAAATTCAAACCTCAGTTTACGTAAGGTAACTGGGCTTATGCAAAAAGTTCTGCTTTGCTTCAGTTGACTGTTGGAAGCTTTAACTATGTCATCTTTGTAGCTGAAAGCATGAATTGTCAGAATCATGTTGATTATTGTTGCTACTCAGTTTGAGTAGAAGTGATGTGTGAAGTTAAATATGTAGTAAAAAAATCTGAGAGCAGTTTGGTGTAAATATTTGGCTCTGGGCAGTTCTTTTCCAGTGTTTAGGCACTGAATGTGCACAGAGTGTTTGAAGCCTGAGAGTGTTTCTACAGTTGGACTAAGTGTCATGTCATGTGGATGAGCTTCTCTGTTTGAGGGTATCATGGTGCAATACTGGACTTCCTTCCCCTCCATTGCTCCTTTGCTCTTGTTCCAGTGGGTTTTAAGCTGAAGAACTTGCTGTGTTGAGAGGTGAGATCAGGATATCATAAGATTATAGATGACACTATATATAATTGCTAAACTCCAATACTGTTAAAACTGATTTCAGAAATAAAGTTGCAGAAATGGCAACAGCTTAAGCAAACCGTGTGGCTTGTAGCACTGTGGAAAGTAAAATTTTCTATGAAATCTTAATGGGAGGAGGTGAAGCCTTATTGATGCTTTTGAACTTGTTTGAGGTGTTCAGAGATATCTTTTTTTAGATAGTAATGCTTATTTAGGAACCTTGCTGCATTTGGTACCTTACCTTCAAATCTTTTGGCCAAAGTGATTTCAGCATAGAGTAAAAGTGGTCCAGGGTCTGCCACGTGTGGTTTGGGGTGGTGGAATTTGGACAACAGATGCAGTATGTGGCAGAGAGAAAGGAAAACAAGGATTTCTGTTTACCAAAGAGGAAATCAAAGTAATTGAACAAAACTGAAAGACAAGTCTGATGTAGCCTGTGGGCTGAGCTAGGTATTCATGTAGTCTGTCCTAATTGCTTGTCAAAGTGGCTTGTGCTCAGCATTGACATTTTGTTGAACTTCAGACTGCAGCTAGGAAGCAAAGCAAGGAGTTGTGCCGCTCAAAACTCCTTTGAGCAGGCTGTTCTATGAGTCTACGAAGCATCAGCAATAATCCCTCAAATGTGCTGCTGGATTGGATGGAGTCCTGTCAGCACAATTCCAAATGGAGCAGCCACCAAAGGATAATTAAACGTGTGCCAGAGGTAAATGCTCGGTCTTGCATGGAGGAGTTGGTGGCATTTGTCTCATTGAAAGTTGGTCAATAGCCATGTGAGAGTGCAGAGCTTTGACTTCCTCTCACAGCAGTGCTTGTCCTCCTCCTCAGCCATGGGCTTTTGTCTCTGATAGGCAAGTTAAAGTAGTCTTGCTGAGATGGAAAGAATGTATTCCCTGTGTTATCTCCTTTACCACATTGTGAAATTAGTGGAGCATACTGCATTTTTTAAAGTCACTGTTATGTTATGATTGTAGACAGTGTAGTTGGGGAAATGAGATTAGAAATTCAGTGAAATGGAGTGGAAAAAGCAATTGATAAATTATGGTGAAAGTGTGGGATGGTGTGTAAAAATCCATACTGTAAACCCCTCTGTGATTAAGCTGAAGAATGACTAATAGTTGGGAATCTAAACAGTGAAAATGGTTTGATACATCTGCAGGAAGAGTAGGGATGTGCTGACTTAGAGTAGTGGCAGAGGAAATGTCATTTCATGTATATGTATGATATACCCACAGCTCCTGGGATGCTTTCCTCCAGTCTCCCTTTGAAGGAGGAAGTGAATTGGGCATTAAATCTGTTAATTGCACAGCACTTGCAGTGCATCGTAAATCCTATCCAAGTGCTAGAGTGAGAGGTATTTATTGGCCAAGTGTAAAAATTCAGAGATTGGATGAGGAATATGCTGGAAAGGCTGAAGCACAGGACTGTCTTGAGGCAGATTTTCTTTTAACTTTAAATGCCTTCTCTTCAGTGACTTCCTCTAGCTTTTGGGCTTTCTTTCTGATCTCTGGCAATAACAAAACTGTTTTCTAGACAGTTTATAACTCAAGGTTTAGTGATTTGGACCCAGAGTTTAACTGTTTCTCTGTGCCTGTCCTTGACAGTCTGTAAGTCTGGAAGCATTGGTGGCTGTGTTATGGACTGTGGGAGAAGTTTTTAGCTGAATAACAGTTTTTGGCAACAAACTGAATTGTAGGATCTCTTGACCCCCACTGCATATGTTGGCATGGTGATGAATCCTGTGATTATGCCCTTAAAAGAAGGGCAAGATTTACTTGTTCAGTAGTTTGTTACAGAAGTTTGAATCCTCTTTTTCTTAGATTGGAGTGTGCATGATTTCCTTTTTCATCTAGCATCACTTCTCTTGCGATTTTCAAGAGCAGCTTGGTCAGACTGAACGTTTTACATCAATGCCAGTCTCCTGTCAGACAGTGGTCAGTAGTGGATCCTGCAAGCAAAAGGACAGGAACAAGGGAGCTGTTTAATTTATCTTACCCCAAGTAACCCCTCCAGTGCTGGCAGTCTGCAGCTCAGGCACTTCTGACCAAGTTGGACTGCTCTTGAAGATGGCAAGGGAAGTCGTACTAGTGGCAGGAGTCTACTTCTGTGGATGTTAAGTGAGATGGGCTTTCCTTACCTGTGTCTGCTGAATTTCATCAGCCACTTCATGACCCAGTCTCCTGGTTTATGAGCTACGTTCTTTGAGATCCGGACTGTTCATCCCTTAATTGTAGCATCTGATTCTCTGGCTTTTCCCCCTCCTCTTCCACTTTGCCTGGGGAGAGCTGTTTTCCATTATGGCTTTTGCTCACTTCTCACAATTCCAACAGAAAATAGTTTTCCTTTTTAAACTTGCATTGCAGATCCCTCCTGGATTGAAATAGCACAGATGCATATTTGCATTTAGGTTTTATTACCTAGAGTAAGCTTGATTCTTGCTGCTGGTGCTGAATGGCAGAGCTGGAAGGAGAAGGCCTAAATTCATTATTGATTCTGAGTAGCTTTGTAAAGGCAGAGTAGTCCAAGGTCTTGGTTCTGGGATCAGCTGCCTGGAATGCAGTAAATTGGCCACATCAGTTGCAGCTGAATTTGTAATACAGCTCACTGATGGCAAGATCCAGATCTCTGTATAATCTGTGGCAGTCAGGCATTCTTGGTGTCTATTTTATTAATTAAATGAAGGAATTTCAAAGCATGTTTGAGTTTAGTTGAACATTGATTCTAGACTTAGGCAGGGCAAGAGGGCAGACCAAGGCATTGAACTGAATGATGTCAAGATTAATAGTGCAATCAATGAAGAATTAGTAGGAAATATAAGAAAACACAACGGAAACAGTCTTTTGGGTCTAACTCCATGATCTTGTTTGTGTACATGTTGACCCTTGTTGTGTGCATGTTGCAGTCTGCTCCAAATCAAAAGGATGAAACTTTGGATGAACACTGCTCCCAGTTTATCCTGGCATTGCCTTTGCACTGGCAGCTGCTGAGGTTCCTCTCCCACTGTAGGTACAGCCAGCACCTCTGCTTTTCTGTACTCTGCTGCTCAGCTCTGTCTCAAAGTTAACACAACTCCAACGAAAACTACATGGATAGCTAAACTACTGAAAAATCCCCAGTGGACTGACAGCTGAAAAATTTCTGTATTTGAGAAGTAAGAAAATGTGTCACTGACACAGGAATCCACAAACTTTGTTGTGACAGGTACGTGTGTGCTCTGTGCTGCAACCCTCTGGATGTCATTAGCACAGGACTTGGGCAGCTTGCCTTGCTGTCAGTTCTGTGTTACACATGGCAAACCCAGGATTTGGTGCCTTTGAGGCTGGGCTTTGAAGGGGTTTGGGGTTTAGCAGGGTAGAAAGCACATGCCATGCCCTGGAAATGTAACCAGCAGTTTCCAGTGTGCTCTCAGTGTGCCCTGAACTTGCAGAAGACATCAGTTATCTGACTGACATGTAAGACTGGAAATAAAAGCTTCCTTAAGCTTTTGACAGTCAATTTTTACTGCCTGGTGCAGAAGCCCTGGGGGCTGGGGCCAGTTGGGCTCCTTTCCATGAGCCAGCAGTGGCTGGAGGTGTCTGGCTCTGTTCGGTATGCACAGGGAAGTGCAGAGAACTCTCGCTTTAAGTCTGTTCTGTTACCCCATCAATTTCTAATGCGTTCAGCTCCCCTTTCATGCACACACCAGTAACTCAGCCGTGTACCAGCAGAAACATTGTCAGGAATTGTAGTTTGGCGAGTGCGGAATGCGGGCTCGGAGCCCCATTGTGTACCACATGCTCTTGTACAATAAAATCCCTTGTTACTACATTTGGAAACGATAAATCATGTTACATAAAGTACCCTGACAGGTCCCATTTCAATGGGAATTTTAATGCTTTCGTATTAACATTCTGACTGTGTCCTTGACTGTCTGGATTGCATTAGAGGTGCTTGGCAGCAAATGGAAAAAAGCCATTGGGAGCTGGTTCAGAGCAGGCATTCCAGGCACACATCGCTTTCAGGATGGCTTTTTATTTTCCCTGGTTTCCATCTTCTCTTTGGCCTCAAGTACTTGAGAACCACAGCAGGGTCTGGGGGTGGGGGTTGTGTTTCTTTTTGTGTTAGATTTTAACCTAACCTGTGCTGGTTGGGCACAACTTGAAGGTGAGGGAGGTGGTTGAGCCCAGGCTGTGGCCCTGCCTCTGTCTGAGGGAGCTCTTGCAGGCCAGTGTGGTTTGGATCTCGAGGTGTCCAGAGAAGATCCCAACACTGCTGGATTTGGACCTGGTGGACCCATAAGTTGCTAAATGCTTGGTTTGCACCCTTGTCTCTGTGTTCAGTAAAGTTAGGGGAATGTAATACTCCACACAATTGCTGTTTCTTCAACCTTAATTGCACTATTTTGCCTTTCTCTCCTAAGCTTCTCTGAGAATCTCTGGTGCTTGGGAGTGATTGGGCAGGAAAGTGCCTGGCTTATCTATTCAATATCTGCTGGGAGAAATCATTTGTCTTCAGAACTACCAGCAAAGGATATTTCTACTCCTGACACACTTGCAATTTACAGAATGGAGATGTGTTTTCATGATGAATTTGCCTATTAATAATGTTGATCCACAGCTTTGTATTCCCATCAAGGATCCAAGCTTGGAAAGGAACACGTGAATTTTCACATGACTGTAAAATTCATTTATAGCAAGTATCTGTATACTGAAAAGGCTCTTGCATAGCCCTTTTAATGAAAGCATCTGTTTCTGTGGGAATAGATGTGAATTAAAATGACACACTGATCTGTGTTGATGATAAAGATGCTGATAAAAATTCTGCCTTGAGATAATCTACACTTTCTTTTTCAATACTGTTTGTCAGTTTAAGATGCCTGAATGCTGACGTGATGGATGTGGTTTGAAAGCCTGGATGGGTTTTCCTGTCATGGACTTTGCTGCTCAGTAGAGAGCTGTGCTGTTATGCTGGGCCCTAATTTCCATAGACATTATTGCTTTGACAAAGATGCTTCTTTTAAAAACAGAACATTTCTGAACTGATAAGAGTTTTAAGTTTAATGCTTACAGGCTGCCATAGAGTAAATATTTCAGCATCATTGGAGTGAAGCCAGATGAAGACTGTGAGAGCTTCACACTGTCAGTCAGGTGTTTTTGGGCTACAGAATCAAGCTTCCAGGTATCCACCCAGCACCATCCTGCTTTGAGACTTAGCATGGGGTTTTCAGGAGATGTTCTGGTGCTTTCTGTGTCTTAGGGAGAAGTACAAGGAATTACTTGTAAGTAATTCTAATGGGATTTAAGGGAAGCTCTTAAGAGTGCAGCTCATGTGAAGTTCTGTATGCCTTGTGATCTTTGGGTTTTGAAGCTCTTCAGAGTCTTCCCTGTCATCCCAGTGGTTTCCCTGAGCTTGTCGTGATGTTAATGTGGAATTGGTGGTTTAGAGACCCCAGAAATCTCAGGCTGCCCAGCCCCAGAGGGGAGGGAGGTCAGCACAGCTGTGTGCCCTGGGTGGGGGCACTGATGCCAGTGGCACAATTTGCATGTCCTGGATATTTTTCCAGACCCAACACAGTTTTTGTGCTGTGCAGATGCATCTCTTAAAGAAGCATATGGCTTGCTGAGTGCCTCATGAGAGATTGCCAGCAAAGCCCAGCACTCACACCTCAGGTCTGGTTCCAGCAGGAGCCTAGGAGTCTCTTGAAGTCTTAAATCGCTGCTGCCCTCCATCCGCTGCCTTCAGCCTTTGCTGCTTGTTTGGTGCAGAGCTGCCAGTGAGAACTCTTAAATTGAATAGATTTGACAGCAACTGGGACTTGTTCTGAACTGCCTTGTACAGCAGAACTCACCCTTGCAGCCTTTCCATGCTTTGCAGCATTTTTGTTAGAGACTCTTAATGTATGTAAAAGAAAGAGGGTGGCTGTCCTCACAGTGCTCACTGCAGCCAGCTGTGCAGCAGAGCTGAGCTCTAGTGCTGGCTCTGAAGAGGAATTGAGTCTTGTGGGTAGTTTGAGTGGCAGTGAAGTATGCCCATCCTACCTGGTCCCTCCTTTCCCCCCTCACCCTATGGTTTTGTGTTGGTGAAACACCTGGGTTTTCCTTTCTTGTCAGGCATGTGTCCATCTCCAATGTTAACACATTCTAATCTTCTGATGATGCATTAGAAATACTGACCTTTCTTAGTCTTATGTTGATCACATAACATTTAAGATTGGTGCAAGGAAAACTTGCATCAATAATATGTACATCCTTGTTTGTGATACAGAGGTTGGCATTTTGCAATGTTTTACTTTCCTTGAGCTGTAAGTGGTTTTACATAAATACACTCTAATGCTGTGCATGGATTCTACTTTAACATTGTGGTTTATGGCTTAATTCATTTGAATTCTACTGGTTTGTAGGAAAATATTTGAACTTTATCTGCCTACATAAGATCAAATATGTAGTCACCCCTAATGCAGCTCCATTTGGTGATACTTGAGTAGTCTCTCAAAGTCAAATTCGAGGAGTATGGATGGAGTGGAGCATGTAAGTTTGCACAGTGACTGCTGATCTGTGGATAAACAGTCTTTTAGCCTCCAGCAGGATCATGCTCTCAGTGTGCAGAAGTATTACACACACAACTGGGCTTTTCAATTCCTCTTGTTGGAGGAAAGGGATGATGGAATTATTACAAAGCTGGAATACCACAGTTCTTGTATTTGTAATGACATACTTGCATCTCAAGTCCTCAACTTCTCCTTTTTCTTTTGCCTTGATCTACTACAAACTCTGGATGAAGTTCCATCTGTAGGATGGGATTCAGGAAATAATAAAGGGAGAGAAGGGGAACAGTCAATGTCCATGTACACACCCATCGCTGTGGCTGTGTGGAACCACTTGTCTCCTCTCCAGTGCTCCCATGACATGCAAAACCTGTTGTGCCCTTCTGTTTTTTTTCCTTGCCAATACCTCTGCATCTCTTTTACAGCTCTTGCTGCAAGCATTAGAGGTCTTGATGGAAACTTGGATATTGTCCTCTCTATGTGGTGGTTATTATCCAGCCTCTGCTCTTGCTTAACCTGTTTTATCCTGTGTAAGAAAGCTGATGTTCTGTCATGCTCTTAATGTGTCCTGGAACTTGAGACCTCTTTTGTCCCAGAAAGTCAACAGAATCAATACAGAATAATTAGCATTTGTGGCTTATCCAAACAGTGGCAGCCCTCTGGATTCAAACAGAGACAGAGTGACTTAATCCTTCTCATGTCTGAGAAAAGGATGAGGCTTAAGCTGTATCTTGGTAAAGCTGTTGAAATAGATGAGAGAACATTGGCTTCCTTCTGGCCTACTCAAAGACACATTCCTTTAGCAGGAGGGACAGGAGTTAGAGGGAAAGCAGCAGAGCCAGCTTGTGTATGGCAGGGTTAAAAACCTGCTCAGTCTATCTGAAAATATCTCATGAATTTGGAGACTGGATACTTACAAATTATTTTTGCTTAACAGGCATTCTAGAAGAGTAGTTCCCTTACAATAACAGCAAGGCTGTCAGGCCAGGAGCTGCCTCGCAGAGGTGGGCTTAAAAGGTGCATTTTTCTCAGCGCAAATTAAAAAAAGCGCTGGCATCGAGCCACAGAGAGAAAACCAGGGCATGTGCAAAATTAGCAGTAGGCAGTGAAGAAACAAACCCAGATGGTTCTATGCTAGCTTTCACAAATACCTGTGCCTTCCACAAATGGCGGGTGTTTTTCTTTATTGTGTGTGTCAGAGTGAATGCAAATATTGTGGGATGTGCAGCCACTCGTGGAGTACTGACTCCACTGTGTTCCTGGTAACCTCTGCCTGTCAAGAAACAAGGCTTTTGCCATTCATTGGGTGCTCCACTGCTGCCATATGTGGCCAGAAGAAAAAAATTGCTTCTCAGCTCAGAATCTCTTTGATATGCCTGAGGTGCTGTCAGCTGTGGTTTGCTGAATATGATAACATGAATTGACATTATCAGTTACTTTCTGAAACCTGCGGAGTGATCTGGGGAAATGAAGCCTGCTACTTCTCTGGGGGGGAAAAGGCTCTGAAAACAGAAGGTTCTTGATTTAGGATCAGTTCAGGTTTGTAGGTGTGGTGTCTTGAGAGTGAAGTCCCTGGGGCACAGGAAGTGTGGGTGACATGGCAGTGGGTGGACAGAAATGAGGAGCATCTTGGGGATGCAGGTGGGTCTGTCCTGAGTGCCATGACTGCTCCAGAGCATCCTTCTAGTTTGCCTTTCATCTACTGGGGTTTAGGGAATTTATTTTGACCTTGTATTTAAAGGATGGATTCCTTAAAAAACTAAAAAAAAACCAAAGTACTTTTTGTTGCCATTGATTGATTGAATTTTGGAATAAGGTTCCCACCTGCAAGTGTGCCAGGCAGCTTTTTTAATATGATGACAGATGAAGATTTGGCCATGAGGCTGCACATGGGCAGTTTTGGGGAGTTGGAACACTGACTATCTTAAACTATTCAAGACTTGAAATAATTCTGATACTGTTAAATTTGTTTTCATGTTGTCTTGATATATGAATGTAGTTGCATAATTTCTCTCCAAATTAAAATAGGTACAGAAATATTAAGGAATGCTGGTGATATTTCATCAATTTCTTTGAGACACCAATCTCATTATGTACTTGAGACTTTAGGTATTTTTTTGAGTTTATTTTCTTTTCTGATATTACCTGCAACATTGGTATATGATGCTTTAAAAAGCCCATTTGCTGAGTAGGAAGATAACCCTGGGACTTGTTTGTAGCACATACATTTTGTCCTGTATCTGGTGTTGGAAGTTGATGGATGTTTTTCCTTTCAGGCTTCCCAGCAGATGAATTGCAGCTGTGAATGTCAGTGGTGCACAAGTCAGATCCCTGCATTTATATGCTGTCCCCATGGTTTTTAACCCAATACTGTGCACTGCTTTTAAGTATGCATTATTTTTATTCAAATCCTCTTGACTAAACCCCAGAATTAATGCAATTAATTCTGCTTGTGTAGAGGTTGAGCAACTGGCTGTGTGATGCTGCCCAGGTGGCTTCTGCATCTGTGGCTTCAGTCGCATTTCCCTCTTTTCAAAGGGTTTGTGTGTATATCCTCCCCTTACCAATCAACCTCCTGGACTGTGTAGAGAGGAATGTGGGATGTGGGGCTGGCTTCCTCTTCCCTACTGTGCCTTTGAACCTGTCCTTTGAGGACTCTTTATTGAGTCATTTTGGGGCAAGAAGGTGACTGGAGAGCTCTGATGTCAAGTACAAAATAAGACTGCAGCCATATCACTTGATACTGTTCCCCTTAAATGCCAAATTGTGAATTTCCTTAGAGGCAGAATGAGGTTTTTGGGCATCTCTCCAGAAGTCAAAGAATCCAAATTCTAGAGGTCACTGGACTGAAAAAAGCCAAGAAAACGAGAAGTTAATGCAGAAATAACAGAAGAGAAAGAAGCTGAAAGCCCTTCTGCCTTGTGTCTGGGCAGTTGACCCCTTTGGAGCTAATGGCCTACAAGATGGGCGTGTTCCTTCCTGCAGGGCCAAGCAGGGCCTTCACCAGGCCAAAGAGAAGTTGATGTTCTTGTGAGGGTGGGTTTGCAGGCGTGGCTCTCAGGTAGCCACAGGTGAAGTTTCTGCCCAGGCTCTCCTGTGTGAGATGGGCTCCTGCTCCTCCCCACTGCTGTGAGTCACAGCTTTGCTCACCCCCAGGGCTGCTCCTGTGTGTGCAGGTGCTCAGGGATCTGCTGAGTGAGGAGAGCCTGTCAGGAATGTGTGTGGAGAGGAAAAGGTGGTGATTATGCAAATCTTCCTGTCCTGTACCCTGCCATGTACTCTCATGAAGGCTTTTTCACAAAGAATGTAAAATGGCCTCTTTGGTGGCAGATGCTGAATTCTCCAAACTTCCTCTAGATTTTTATCCCTGGTCAGTTTTGTAGTACTATAGAAACCTATTTCCTCTGTTTTCTATTTCCTATTGCCCCCAAGTTATGGGTATCCTCAGCTGGACTTGTGGAACTAGTTTTGCAACAGCAGGACTGCATCAAGTACACAGGGCCCTTGTATCCCCTGGGAATATTCCTGGTGTTATTTCCACTGCTAGACTGCAGTGAAGTGTAGATTCAGTTACAACTTATTTCTTGGTGTAAAACTGAATTTACCAGCTGAGTTTTTCAGATTACTGTCAGCTTAAGTGCCTTCAATCTCCTGCTTTTTCTGTGCCATTTTTTGCAGTTCTGTGTATTAATTCTGTTTGTTTTGAATAGCTGTTACTTTGTCTTCTATCTAATACTAATTCAAATTGTGTATCTAATGATCTCTTTGGAAGTAGAAGCTGATACAAAAAAAAAGTGAAATGCCTCAGCATCCCATAGCACTCAGCTTTGTTTTCCTTTCTTTTCCTGGATGCTGAGGTGATGCCACCTTTCCCCTGCACCTCAGATGTGCTGAGTGTTCCTAAATGGTTTATTTCCTTTGACATTCATTTTCTTTTGAAGAAGGGCAGCCACTCCGTATGTGTCGGGTTTGTACTGGAATTTTAAGTACTTTAATGCATTCTTATTATCTACAAGGGTGGCTGGCTAATTAGCTTAGTGGATAATGGTTTGATGGTGCCTCTGTGAGAAGTGAAGGTATGCACACCACATTCTGGGCTTTTTTAATCCCTCACAGGGCCCCAGTCAGTCAGTGGCTCAGGGTGAATGGAAGTGATGTGGATGAGGTCGGCTTGGTGTGAGTGCACTCAGTGGGATCCCCCTCCTGGGCAGCCAGGGCTACTCCTGAGCCCTTTTGGCTTCTCAGGGACTTCACCTGACTCTGCAGATGCTGGAGCTGCTCAGCTTCCCCAGCACAGGAGGGACCTGGAGCTGGTGATGATGACCTGGAACAGAGACTGGGCAGAATTAAGAGAATAAAGTAGATATATATTAAAAGGCCTTTAAGGACACAGCTTGGGCAGTATGAGAGCCTGGGCAGGGCTACATCCAAGATGGACCCAAAATGGCCACAAAATGGATGATTGGTCACAAGGTTTCACACTTTTATAAGTTTGGGTTCATTTCCATATTGGGGTTAGTTGTCCAATCATAGCTTCAGGTGTGAAGTTCCATCCCCCTTGTTCTCTCCCCTCAGACTTTGTTTATGCTTTTTTGGGCCTGAAACTTGTAATGGTTGTCCTTGGTCTCTAGCTGCAAAAGGATTTGTTTTGTTTACCTACTCTGCAAAGAGAGATGACTAACACTTAATATGAGGCTCAGAGCTACACACCTAGGCAGCACAGAATCTGAAAAATAGGAAAGCTAAAACTTAAAGGCATCACTGGAGCCAGGCCAGAGGAGGCAGCAGGATGAGCAGAGGGATGGAGCAGCTCTGCTGGCAGGAAAGGCTGCGAGAGCTGGGATTCTTCACCTGCACAGGAGAAGCTTTGGGGTGAGCTCAGTGTGGCCTTGCAGGGCCTGAAGGAGCTGCAGGAAACATGGAGAGAGACAAAGGAATGGAGGGACAGGACCCAGGGAATGGCTTCCCAGTGCCAGAGGGCAGGGCTGGATGGGAGATTGGGCAGGAATTGTTCCCTGGCAGGGTGGGCAGGGCTGGCACAGGGTGCCCAGAGCAGCTGTGGCTGCCCCTGGATCCCTGGAAGTGTCCAAAGTCAGGTTGGACATTGGGGCTTGGAGCAGCCTGGGACAGTGGGAGGGTGTCCCTGCCATGGCAGGGGTGGAATGAGATCAGCTTTGAGGTGATCTTCCTTCCCACCCAAATCACTTTGGGGTTCTGTGATGGAGAGGAGATTCTGCAGCTTTTGCTGCTGCTGAGGCTTGACAGTTCAGCTTTTCCTGCTGTTCCTGGTGTTTAATGCCTATTGCTTCCTGTTAAAGGCAACTTCATACCTACTTTTTCTGTTGCTGTATTGCAAGATAAGGCTGCTGAATCCCACCTACAGGAAACATCTTAAAATCTGTTGCAAATAAAACCTATTTATATTTCTAATAATGAATAAAGGACACATTAATTCTAACTTTGAATGTCTTGTGACCATATTGGTAGAATTGCTTTATTATCTATTTCTCCAAGCTGTCTTGCTAGGAGTTAGGTGGCTTTATTCCCAGATTTATAATGCATTCTCTTCCTCTCGGAAAGGGCATATGCTGCCTTGGCTCACTCTTTTTAATTTGAGTTTTGCAGGGATCTGTGTTGTGTTCCAATTTTAGTTCTATTTCTAAAGCCTAATGCACACATGTAAAATTTGATAAAAACTACAATATCTCAAGGCTTTTACAATTACTGCAGGTGTAAACTTTAGCCTGCTTTTCGTGCTTCTGGATGTATCTATTAATTCATATAATCTGCAAAGGAAAAACTTGAGATATTCCTTAAATAAGGTTGCTAATTAACATAAAAAAGAAAAACCAGGCCTGTAAAAAAGCGGTTCTGGTGGTAGACTACTCTCCAGCCCCAGCAGCTCTCTGGTGGCTCCTGCAGAAGTGGTTTGTCCCCCTGATTTGGTATTCTGAGACATTCCCCCATCCATCCTGCTTGTCCCATCTAACCAGGCATACTGGAAGTGAGATGAATTGACCTGTGGCCAAGCTTAACCAGTCATCATTCAGCAGAATCTCCTCAGGAGGAAACAGCTGGAAGTGTTGACAAAATATTGGGCAGCCCTCCTTGAGCTCCTGGTTGTCACTCAGAGCAGCCTGGGTCAGATCTCACCTGGCTGTGCTTGGCTGGGAGGATCCAGCATCATTTTCATCTGGGTGCTGCAGGAAGACTCCAGGTTTAAAACAGAGCTTTTATCAGCAGTTCTGATCCACTCCAGGGGCTGTTGTGATGTGATGCTGTCCTGCTGCTTTTCCAGCACAGGTTTTCTGCTCCTGTCTGGGCTGGGTGGCAGCTGGGGCTGTGGTCAGGAGGAGGAGCAGCCTGGCTGGGAGTGCTGGAGTCCTAAGGCCTGGCACCTCACCGCAGGGAGGAGTAGGAGCACGGGATTGCAAACTGCAGGAGTAGGATGCCAGACCCACTGTAAAATAACCCCTTTCCATCTGGAGTTGGATGAGATAGAGAAACAACACTCCTCTGCCTCTGTGTGTTGTGGAGGCAGGAACTGCCCTGGCGTGGAGGGGATGCCCCAGAGATGGGCTCGGGGTCAGAGCATGCTGTTAATAACCCCAGGCTTTGGGGCTCCATCCCTGTGAGGGCCAGTCACTTGAGAGTTGGACTCTGATCCTTGTGGGCCCCTTCCAACTCAGAATACTCTGTGATCTGAGCGTGCTGCTGGAAGGGGCACACTGAGCCAGGGCGGTCAGAGCCCTGCCACTGGCTCTGAGCTCAGCTAAGAAACATCTTCAGCATAACAAGAAATAGAAATCTGTGCCATTTCGCAAAAGGATTCAGTACATTTCTTTGGTTGATGCTGGGTCTGGTCTGGCTTGTAGAGCCCCAGTATAATGATGTAATGGAAAGTGGGGAAACTCGGTTCCATGAAAAGTCAGGTTTAGTGTGGGTATTATTACCACTTTGGGTTTTCTTCTGCACTTTTAGGGGAAAGATGTATGTTGTTACAGGATGACTTTCTTGGCACCCTGGCACTTTCCTACCATTACTGATCTGTATAAATAGATGTATTTGCTTCAGTGGTAGAAATGTGCTGCTGAGGTATAGAACCTTTGTGCTATATATCATAAAACATATGCTATTAACTTTTTAGATATAAGAATAAGCCTTAAGAGAGCACTGGTAGATAGATCTGTTACCTGGAAGTGATATAAAAGTACCAAAGTACAAAGTGCTTGAGAATCTGCTGTTTTTCAGACCTGACAAACACCTCTCTTCAATCCTTCTCATCCTCCCCCCCACATCACAGGTACAAATAACAGTAAGAAAAAAATTATTTCTTGCTGTTGCAATAATGCTCTTTTCCCCTCAAGAAATAATACATTGATAGCACTAGACGGTAATTTTAAAGGTTTGGTTTCACCATCACTTAAAAAAGGACTTACAGAATCATAGAATATCCTGACTTACAAGAACCCACAAAGATTCCAGTGCCCTGCCCAGACTCCCCCACCAATCCCCCTGGGCATCCCTGGCAGCGCTGTCCAAACGCTCCCGGAGCTCTGGCAGCCTCGGGGCCGTGCCCATTCCCTGGGGAGCCTGGGCGCTGCCAGCACCCTCTGGGGGAAGAGCCCTTCCTTGAAATCCAGCCTGAGCCTGAAGTCCAAAAAGATCATATCAACTGGCTCTCCTCAGTTAACCAGGTGGGATACCCTGTTGTAGAAGGAAATCAGGTTTGACAAGCAGGACTTTCCCCTCCTGTAGCCGTGCTGCTGGTGACTGATGCCTGCATTGTCCTCTAGGTGTTTTTCAACACCTCCCAGAATAATCTCCTTAACTTTACCCAGCACTAAAGTGAGACTGACAGGCCTGTGATTTCCGGGGTCCTCCTCCTTGCCCTTCTTGAAAATCAGGACAATGTTCTCCAGCTTACAGTCAGCTGGGACCTCTCCAGATTCCCAACACCACTCAAAAATCATTGAGAGAGGCTTTGTGATGATATCAGCAGCTCTTTGAGGATTCTTGGATGAATCCCATCAGGCCCCCACAGGTTTGTAGGGATCCAGCTGGAGCAGCAGATCCTGCACGATTTCAGGGTCAGCTGGGAGCTGATCATTGTCACAGTCATGGTCCTCCAACTCAGGGCACTGGGACTCCTTTGGTCTGTGATCCGTGTTGAAGACAGAGGCAAAGAATGCATTAAGCACCTCTGCCTGTCCCTGGCTGTGAGGTGATTGTCCTCGTCCTGAAACACATTGGAGTCATTTCTATGCTGCCTTTTGCCATTAATATGTTTGGGAATTGTTATTCTCCCCCACAGCTCTGGCAGCTCCAGGTGAGCTTTGTCCACATGGATTTTCTGCCCACAGTGGGGAGCAGCATCTCTGTGTTCTTCCCATGTCATCTGACCCTGCTTTCACTGGGCACACACCTTCCTTTTCTGCCTTATTTCCAACCTGGTCTTGAACGCTTCCAGGGCTGGGGCAGCTACATTTGGTTGTTCTTAAGATGTGATTTCTTACAAACCAGTCCCAATATTTTTAGCTGCTCCCAGTTTTGCTCTTGAGTGGGAATTACAGACTGAATTACAGGGATTAGGAATCATTTTTAGCCTGGAGCAGTCCTGCAGCTTTTGGTCAGCTGCCATTAGAGTTAAATGATGCTATGAAATGTGGAGGAAGACCTGTGTGCTCTCCTGATTTTTCTTTTTCATTAGGGAACAGGTTGCAAGACTGAAGTTGCAAATTATAGCTCTCCTGTGAGAAAATAAAATTTTTGGAGGGTTTTTTGTATCAGTGAAGTGACTGGAAGTATGTTGCTAATTTGAAATATTTGGTTTGAAGGCAGTGGAATGGTTTTGATAACAGAGGTAAAACAGGCTTCTCTTGATTATAACTGCATTATATAAAAAGAAGTGACCAAATCACTTGTCAGAATAGAAATCAGCCTGTGTATATGCCTTGAGAGAAATTGTTTTAATAATCACGAAAAAGCCCTGTTTTCTGCTCAGAAGGGGTGTGGGTTTGATTTTTTTTCCTGGCTCAGCTCACTAAAACCTGTTCATGTTCTTTATCATATTTTTTCACCTTGTGCCTGTGAACAATCTGGATCAAGTATGTGGACTTGTCATTTAATCCTAGTCCTGTCAGTAGTTAAAAACACTTCCCTTGCATAAGCAAATGTAGCAAACAGGATGGAATAATTATAAAAAAGCCTTTCTATAACTCCTTCCTTGAGTGAACTTCCCATTAATGGATTTCTTTTGAGATTTACATTCAATTTTTAAATATTTTTGATTGTTTTCAGTTAGTTCCCCAGGATCAGTGATTGCATGTGTATCATAATGTGACACAGGAAATCCATGTGAAGTGTCTCTGTTTTTTAACTGCATATGTGTACACAATGAATGCTTTAGAGGGATAGGGTGGGTGGGTTATTTCGGTTTTTTGCATAAGCTCATATTTTTGAAGTGGTTTCCTGGTATTTTCCTGCTTTCCATGGGTGTCTGATGGCCACGCAGGGTGGGCTGGGTTTTGTTGTTGGCTGTGCCAGCACAGGCTGAGGTTGGGGCAGTGGCAGGGAGCGGTTTCCTACAGTGGAGCTATGTTTGCATGAACTATTGAAATTGCTTTCTGAAGCTGATGGTCACTTATTAATGTGCCTGGTGAAGACTACTGGTTTTGAATAAATGGACAGTAAAAGCAGGTGTCAGAAAGTTCCTCTCTTGATGATGCAGCTTTATTGGGGTATATTCAAATGATGGAGTGCCCACTAAGAAGAAAGAAGCAGTCTGCAGCCGAATGGCATCAGCTCATTTGAATATGGCATAAACCTTTTTCATGTGTCTCTGGACACTCTCCTGGCACCCTTTGTCAAGTTAATTGTTGTCCGTAGACAGCTGTAGGTATGAAGGGACAATATCCTGGGATTTATCTGCTGGGTGCACTGGAATCTGCCTCCTCTTTATCCGTGTTCCCATTTGTCCCTGTGCTTTAGGGTGTGCTGTCAGACAGGAGGGCCTCATCCCACAGCTCTGGCTCCAGCTCCAGCAGTGATCCAGCTGCTGTGCCTGTGCTGTTTTGCCCAGGAACCCTGGGCCCTGATGGGAAGGGACAGCTCTGCAGCAGGAAGGCAAGGGCTTTGAATTCATTCCAGAAACACCTCTTGGGCGTGGAACAAAGCGGTGCTTTTATCCAAGTTTCAAATTTGTCAACAAATATTTACACTGCTGACAAATCCAAACCTTGGCATGGAAGAGGCACTGCAGTTCAGCAGTTCCCAGCACTGGGGGTATTTTGAGTGGCCTGTAAATAACTGAAATTCCTTAGTCCTGATGCCATTGTGTTGTTACAAAGTGAGCTCTCTGGGTGTTTGCTGAGTTTAGCTATGGGTGGTATTTAGCTGGCCTAGAGACTTGCTCTGCACTCACTGGTGGGGAGGAATACCTGGCAAGAGCTCATTGCATATGAAACGTTGAGGCTGCTGCTTTGTAGTTTCAGTAAAGAGTTGTCCTGGTTTGGTAAACCCAGGACAAGGGTGAACTGACAGTTTCTAGAAGTTCAGTGGAGGGTTCTACAAGTTCCTCATCACCACAGACTCTGGGAACTTGTCAGAAATATCTCATTTTTGTTCTCTTCAGGAGTGTAGTGTCATGTTAAACATGCATTACCTACCAAAGTTCACCAGGTTGGTTTGTTTGTTTTGGTTCCATTTTTGTTTGGTTGGTTTGGGGCTTTTTTTTCTGGTTCATCCCAATCAGATGTCTAACCTCTTAGCCTTTTTGGAAGTTTCTGGATGCTAACTGCAGGCAGAAGGCATCTGTCATGTAGTTACAGCTCCCTTCCTTCCAAGTGCTACAGCCGTTGCCTTGCTCATGGACATCCAGAGACAAGGATAAAAACTAGAGGTGGCTTTGCCTGCCTGCCTGCCCTGTGGCTGTGTAATTCTTGAAGGCCTGGACCCTGCACATGCCTGCTTGATACCCAGAGAGCTTCTAGCTGTCATGAGGAGTTCCCCAGCTTGGCTGCCTGTGCTCTGGTCAGCCTTGCAGTGGCCTGCTGCTCCCCTGGGGGCTGAGCTCAGTGTTTGTCCTGCCTGGAAGCAATTCCAGCTATTTCCATCTTCAGGACTATCTGGAAAGCTTGAGGAGGAGTTCTTTAAATTACTCAGCCAGAATTTCATGCAGCTGTTGCTGTTTGTGTGAGGGTGTTGTGGTTCAGGTCTGGACAGGATCAGTAAGTAGTTCTGGGTCTTTACCAGAGCGTGTTGTCTTCTGAGGACAGCAGAGATGGTGCTTTAGTATCTCCTGCTCTTTAAGTCACTGGTGTGTGCTTAGACCTGGGGGCTTGTGATTTTCCCAACTTGGAGGTTTGTTCCTGGCTCACATCCTTTGATAGGTGTGTGCTGAGGATGTTCAGTGCACAGCCCCCCTCTGGGCTGCTTGGGCAGCTGAAACTTGCCTTCCTCAAAGCAGAGGTTGTTAGCAAAGCTATTGGGAGTGTCTGCAGTGCAGGGGAATATGTTTTTCCCCCAGTAAAGTGCTGTGTGGTACCTTTGGAGATGGAAATTGCCTTGTAGTGTTGTGTCCCTGTCCCCTTTCCCATGTTCTCCCTCCTTAGCAGACTGTGTCATTATTAGCTTTACTAAGAGCTCTATTAATTTTACAGGTTTCTTCTCTAAAAGAATTCAGACTTAAAGCAGTGTTAGGGTTGAAGCAATCTATTTGAGGGCAGAAATTGATAGTCCCAGCTAACAGCACATGGCTTTTAGGCAGAGGTTCTGGATATATGATGGATTATTTAGGAGTTAGTGGGAAAGAGAGCAAATGCTTCCTAATAGTTGCTGTAGGGTTGAGCTGGATTCTACATTTACATGCTTCTCGATATTTTTAGCTCTTTGCAAACATATAAGTAAAACTACTTCTTGCAGCAAGGTTTTCTGAATATTTTGTACACTTCATAAAGGATGTTTCAAGTATTTTAGTGGCTATACAGTTAAGAGACATCTTGGAAGGACCTTTCTGCTTGAAATGAATTTTCTGTATCTAATGCTGTCTTTAATCTCATGTGGTCTCACAAAACCCATTCTACCTATTAAATATGCAATAAAGCTGTTCTGTTTGGTAGAAGATTGTATGTTTAAACAGCAGAAGTCCTCACTGCTCCTCTATTTTAAGATTAAAAATTCAGCTGCAGCAGTACCTTCAGATTCAGGGGCATTAGAATGGATTTTTCAGATTTATTCTTCTGATTACAATACAGAAAATTAATTGCTTTTGACTGTAAAGAATTATGACTCATTCATTATTTAAGAACCTTCTTGATGGATGAACCTTTTCCACTTACTCCAAGACTTCTCATGAAATATGGCTGGGTTTTTTTAACTGGTATAAAGCATGATGCCCCTCTGTCCAGCAGTGGCTGCACTGCTCACCCTGTGGGATAGGGAGGGGCAGAAGGGAAAACCAGCACCTCCTCTGAGCCAAATTTGCTTGAGTATTCAGTGTACAAGGAATAAGAGTCTGCTGGGGATAACAGGCAATTTACTTCCATGGCATTGAAAAGAAATACTTGAGTTTTATAAAAAAAGGGTTGATTACTTTATTTAAACATTCACATAGCAGAGAATACCTTTCATTTTGCTTGTGTGTGCATACCAGAAATGTTTGTGTTACATACTGGGGAGAAGAAATTTGGTTTAACTCAAGGGATGTTCCCCTCTGGTCATGGTTCAGCTTTTTGCTCCTGGTTTTTATGCTCAAATGATTTTTTGTGTGTGTTTAACTCTTGTCCTTTTAGAAAACTTAAAAGAAAAAGACAAATTGTAGACCTTGTGGATTAAAACCAGCTGAAGAGCTGAAGTCAGGGTTTGGTTATCTGGCAGCCCAGAAAGCTTTGCTCAGTGCCCTTGGTAGCCAAACCTCTGGAGTTGTGCATCACAGAAACAAACACAGAATTGTGTGAATGAGACACTTGTCATTTTTTTGTTTCATGGAATCACAGAGTGGTTTGGGTGGGAAGGGACTTTTAAAAGCCATCCTAGTCCAGCCCCTTGTAATGAGTAGGAACAGCAGATGGGGTCACCCAAAGCCCCATCCAACCTGGCCTGGAATATTTCCAGGGAAGGGGCATCCACCACCTCTCTGGGTAGCCTGTTGCAGGGCTTCACCACCCTCACTGTAAAAAATTTCTTCCAAAATAAGACCCAGAGCACGTGAATCCTATGTCAAATATGGCAAATAGAGCTTTAACTCGTTAGAATAAAATTTCCTAAAATCTTCATGGTAATGGTATTGTTGTTAGGTAACAGCTTTTCCTAAAGAGATTACGGAAAATACTGATATCAGGGTTTAGTAGTGAGTGACCACTCTCACTGAATCTTGTCCCTTAACCTGGACATTCACTGGAGGAGGGAGCCAGGGTTTCCCAGTGCTGCAGTTTTCAGTTCATTTGTGCAATCCTCTCCAGTCAAATTCTTGAATCTCACTTTTTTTGCAGTTGTCTTAACAGAGCCTACATTTAAAAAGTAAGTTGCTAGTGATGTTGACATTTTCTTGTTTCTAATTGGATTTAAAGGTTTTGCATAATGTATTCAGAATACTGGTTTTACTCTGAGGTGTGTTACCTATGCTTGTGAGAACAACTGGGTTTATGGTGGAGAGATGCTTTTGCTTGTAAAGTTCGTCTCTGAGAGTTTAAGAAAATAGATATATCATGTGCTGCTTTGAAGTATTAGAAGGATTTGAGGGGCAGTTTGCCAACTAACATTTAAAACCCTTGAGAATTTGTTCCAGCCAAACCTTTTGATAAAAAAGTAAATGCAGCTACAGCTTAGTTACTAAAATGATTTTAGGTGGCGGTTCAGTGCTTGTAATCATCTTGGAACATCCTGAAACTTGTTCTTTTGTTCAGTTCTCTATCAGAGCTCTTGGGCCATGCCCATGAACTTGTCACTTCTCAAACCTGGAAATCCTTCCCATGATACTGAGGTGCAGTGGCTCCGAATGCTATGTTGGCTGTGGGAGCTCATGTAAAGAATAATTCTTGTGCCAGGGATGTTTTGGGGACTCTTCCTGGAGGGCTGTGACTCAGAACTGATGGGATGTCTCGCTGTGGGACACCTCTGAACTTCATGGGCTGTTTGTCCTTGCCACACTGGTGGCAGGACGTTCCCACTGGAAATGCCAGCTCCTAGCTGGCACAGTGACCTACAGGTGGCTGTGAAGGTGTATCTGGGGACCCAGGGGTAGAGGCAGGCTGGGCCAGGCCCATGCTAATCCTGATCCAGCTCCTCAAGGGCC
Source organism: Sylvia atricapilla (assembly GCF_009819655.1). NCBI lineage: Eukaryota > Metazoa > Chordata > Aves > Passeriformes > Sylviidae > Sylvia > Sylvia atricapilla. The sequence goes on from NC_089153.1 coordinate 1,198,134, forward strand.
AAGGGTTTGCCTTTGGTTTCGTCTTCACTCCCATCCTGCTCATGCGGTTTTTGTTAGTCAGGAGACATGTGGCTTGGGCAGAACCCGTGCAGCCCTGCTCACTGCAGTGCAACAGAAGGTTCTATTTTGCTCACTATGGTACAACAGGAGGGACTGGGTTTGCTATGACTCTGGCAAATGGCCCAAACCTGACTCCTGCTTGGGACAATGGGTACTGCTTTTAACGCACCATGAAAAAAGTGAGCTTTTGACACCTCTGCTTGAAAAGAGAGGAAGAAAGAGGCAAATTCAGTTTTACAGTATACACAGTTTTAATAACAAAATGCTTCTGTACACTGCACTTGTTTTACTTCATTACTCACACCCCCTCCCACCAGAAGTTTGCTCTTAAAACAGAATTTAAACACAACACATCTAGGACTCTCTGTAATCTTGGGTTGCTAAGCTGGTAGAATAGTTCACTTAATAGTGTTTTCATTAGTAAAAAGAAGAAATGAGGTGGGTTTTGTTTGGCTTTTTACACAGGAGTGGTTGGGAGATGGCAGACGTAGCTTCTCAGTGCTTACCAAGTGGTGTACAACTTGCTTACACAGTGGTATACCACAGTGTTTCACCCTATCTGAGGCCTGATTATACCCCTCAAAGCTTCTGGTACCTTTCCTTAGATGCCTCTCAGAAGATTTTTACACTAGATGTGAAAAGCTGAATTTCCAGCTGATTCTGAAATTATCTCTAAGCATCCTGCTAACGTGGTGCCTTAAAAAGCAAAGCCCAGCACCAATTTTAGCATCTGGGACATTTGCAGTGGAGGAAGGTGTGGGAAGGGAGGAGCTGCTGCCTTTGGTTTCTGTTGTTTCCTTGGTTGTTCCTCTTCAGGGGGGAGGAGAAATAGTGTATCCCCCTCTGAACTTGTTCAATTTTTATGCAAAACTTCATAAGAAAAATGAAATTCAGCTCCTGAGTAAGTTTCATAGGTCTGAACAGATGGATTTTGATAGCTACACAGATCACAAAATTAAATCAACTTTATTTCCATTAAAGTAGTACAGAAATTATCTTAGACACATTAAAAATAAGTGTGTAGTGCAGATTTCTGGTTTAAAGCCGCAGGATGTTTCTGATTTTACAAGGTAGCAATAGGCCCCTGTCTTGTAAGGAAGTAATGGGACAGAAGCTCAGATGCTCAGATTTGCATGTGGCTGATCACTGAAAAATCGGATCATTTCTGCTTGGGGGAGAAGCAAACAAAACCAAACACGGATGGAGCAGCATTCATTATGTTTCCATCTGATAAGGAGTGGGAGCTCAGTGCAGAGGAACACTTCAGCTGGAGACTGAACACTCACCCATTTCACCCTTCATCAAGTAATTTTTACTTGTGTGCATTTAAACACTGATCTAATGCAGAGAGACTAACTGGGAGCATTAATTCAGCCTGTTCCAGGAGAATGACTCAAAACCTGAACTTGTGCTGCCGGGTTTGCATCTCACTGACACGAGGATGGGGGAGCAGGGGAAGCTGCCTGGAGATCAGGGAGGCTGGAGGAGATCTTTGGATGGGATGAGAACCTCAAGAGCAGTACACGAAATTCTGTTTCTAAACGATCCAAAGACCTCTGAGGTTGTGCCTGGAGGTGTTGAAGCACCTGTGAGCAATGTAGGAGCTGTACAAATCTAGGCTGTGCAGCAGTGATGGTATTTGGGGAGGGCAGGTTAACAAGCTCACATCATCAGCCAGTGCTTGTACTGAAATATGATTAATTTAAACCAAATCATTGTGGTTCTTGTTCTATCAGCAAAATAAACCAGGGACTGCTTGCTGAGTAGCACAGTTATTCCAATCCCCTCCTTGCCTGGAAGAGTCACAAGCAATTGCAAATGGAAGACAGTAAGTTTAAAATAAAAAAAAAAATTTAACAGCCTCTGGCCATGTCCTTGTGCAGAGCGATGGCTCTGCCTGGTGCTCGCTGTCCCTCCGCAGGGAATTCGAGTTGACTTCACTGCTACTGTTTGACATTCTGTGAGTTTTATGATACCTGTTATCCTAAATGTAATGTTTGCTGAATTGCTTTGCTTATGCCTGGAACCTGGCAACAAATGGGTTTGGAAGCAGCAGACGTAAACCACAGACTTTGGAAGATTGGCTGTGGATTAGTGTGGAGTACAGAGAGGGACTAGGAACAGTGCTGGGCTATGCCTGCTGGCCTCCTGCTCTGCTGTCTGCAAGCCAGGCACTGCAGGACCAGTGGAAACTGGGAGTGCTGGTGGGAGGGACAACTTGGGTGCTTGGGTGGGTTTGCTTGAAGAGGCACTGGAACAGTTCTTTAATGCTCAGAAAATTGCCGTGAGCGGCAGGGATGGAGAACAAGGTTAAATCTAGCATTGCTGGAGCGTTTGTTTTGCTCTGCTTGGGTGGAGTTAAAAGCTCATAAAGATGGAGTGGGACAGAGCTGGGGTGTTGGGAAAGCACCTCCTCTGGAGGAACCTCAGCTCTTCATCAAGCAGCCACTTCTTGTTACCATGTGGAAGACTGAGGTGGTACCCCTGGAACTGTCTGACAGCCAGGGTTTCTGCAGAGCCTGCAGGACCAGGTAGATTGCTTCCTGCAAATGCATCTGAGGCCATCAGAGTTCAGTGGTGACATCTGATGGGGCATGGCAGATTATGTGGCTGCCAGGATAGATAATTAACGAGCTCGGTGATAAGACTCAAAGACTCAGTGGTAAGAGCTCAAAGACTCACTTTGTCTGTGCTGGTACCCTGCAGCTGCAGGTGGAAGTCATCCCCAAGTGCCTCCTCCCCAGGCTCCCAGAGCTGACCTGTGCCAGCCCGTGCAGGGTGAGGGACGTGCACAGACAGGGACAGTGATGCCTCCTCACCTGCTCCTCGAGCAGCATCCTGGGCCTCAGGAAAGCTGTGAGCACCTAGTTATGGGAAGGAGCAAAGCAAATCTTCCTACAGTCAGCTAAATGCCCCTGGGGGCCGATATGGGTTTGTATTTCTCAGCTTAGCTCTGGCCTTCTGCCTCATGTGGGATTTAACAATACAGAATATCCGCTCTTTGTCCACCTACCCCGCAGGATTTTTTGTAATTGGTTAAAAGCAGTAATTAATTTCCCAGAACAGGTGTAAATGGATTCATCTTAATATTAACAGTAACGAGTTCAAAGATATCTCTATGGCAATCCATTAGGCTTTGCTGGATCTCTTCCATTACAGAGTCAAGGGAAGTAAACAGAATATTGGTTTTATAATAAGGGCACTGTATGTAAAAGTAAAATGATGCAAATTAATATCTTCAAAACCAGCAATTGAAGAACCTCTGTGTAAGATCTTAACAGAAGTTACTTATCTTGATATAATTGCCTTAGATGAATTCATCTCACAAGAAAACATCAAACTGTTGTGTAATTGTACCCTAAATACCTCACTAAGTGGTAATACAGAGAGAAAAGCAGAGTGAAATAGCAAACAGGTTTTTACGCAGTGTTTTTTCTGTTTAAAAAGTTTGCAGAATAGTTTAGTACATCACAATTAGCATACTGTAATTATGGATTTGGTCAAGGTATGGCAACACTGTGAGGAATTTTGTTTCTTCATCGGGGTGTGCTGGTAATTGTTTAACACTGCAGCATTGGACACAACACATTTTTTAGTTATACATACATATATATATAGAAAATAATTCTCCATCCCTCTGAATCTTTTAGCTTTGGTTAGAATGTTTGCAATATTTGAGCAGTTGACTTAAAAATAATGTAATCCTTTGCAGACCCTCCCCCCCCACCCTCGTGGCACCCTCAGTACCACCTTCACTGCATAGATCTGCAAATATTTACATATAATTCCATAATACAGTATAAATAGTAATATGGTACTTCTGGCTAAAGAAATCAAATTACTCCTTAAAATAAGGTGTGTGTATATTTATATATGATTTTTTAAAAAGTCATACTAGTTTAGATTCTGTCCCATATCGTGTAAGAAACAAAACATTTTTCAGTGAACTATTCTATAAACTAATCATATTCTCCTAACTTATCTGAAGGGGTCTTTTTTTATCTTGAATTCTGGAAGAGGAGGACAAGTGAGAGCTTATATTACAGGGGCTAATTCTGTCTCCAGAGAAACCAGTGGAGTTAGTGCATGAAAATAGCTTCCCAGCGAGAGGAAGCCTCAGCTGGGGGGGCAGCAGGGGGACAAAGAGAGGCTTCTTCCTTCCTTCCTTTCTTCCTTCCCTCTTCTCCTTAACCTCGCTGTTGATATTTGCTTTTAATTAAGAGAACCTTGCATTAAGGGTATTTACACATGAAAAGGTGTTGAAATGCTGTTTGTTCATCGTCATTAAGTAATTAGCCTGAATTCATGTAAAGCATCATCAAGTGAAACCAGGGAGCCGAGGACTGAATGTACTTAATATTTCCAATCGATCCTGGCGTGCTGAGCCTCACTAAAGAAGCTGCACTGTCAATCTGGGGACACACAGAGGGCTGTCCTGCTCCTGAGAGTGTGTGTGTCCGTCCTGCTCCTGGCTGTGTGTGCCTATCCTGTTCTTCTGTGTGCCCATATTGCTCCTGGGTGTGTGTGCCTATCCTGTTCTTCTGTGTGCCCATATTGCTCCTGGGTGTGTGTGTGTTCCCATTCTGCCAGGGGCTGTGTGCCCCATCCTGCTCCTGGGGGTGTGTGTGTGCCCATCCTGCTCCTGTGTATGTGTGTGCCTGTCCTGCCAGGGGCTGTGTACCCATCCTGCTCCTGTGTATGTGTGTGCCCCATCCTGCCCAGGGCTGTGTGTGTGCCCATGTGTGTGCCCATCCTGCCCAGGGCTGTGTGCCCATGTGTGTGTGCTCGTGTGAAGTGCTCCTTCCTGTGCCTGCTGTCCCTTTCAGCAAGCTGAGCCATGAACATGCACAGAGCAAAACTCTATTCCCCAGTGCACTGAAATTCCCACCTGAACCCTTGTCCCTATTTTTCATTTTTCTCTTTTGTTTTCCCTCCTTTCCCTTACTGGAGTGAAATGCTCAGATGAGGAAAATCTTCCTCCCTGGCTGCCCTTAAAGTGCCTGGAGCCAGCTGCAGTGTTTGGGATCCTCCAGCTGCAGTGGAACAAACAGATCCCTGCACAGATATCCAGTATCCTTCCCCTTGGACTGTTTGCAGTAGAAAAAGTAGGATATGGAGACTCGGGTATAAACGTTTACACACAGTCATATAATTACATAACATGAAACATTTTACATAGTTTGAGGTGAGCATCTCTTTAGGCTTTTAAACATTAGGAGTGCAAGTTTAATGTAATCATTGCTTCTTTAACACTGAAAATATTATGGATTTATTTTTTAAAAAACTTAAAAATACTGCACCACTCCATAAACAATATTTCCATTAAGTAGCTTGGAAAATTAGGCTTTATGTCAACATTTGTAAAAATTAGAATCTGATGTAGGTCCCTACAATTTTAAAGTAGGTTACTTATCTGATTTACTTTGTGGTGGGCTGTAGGTATTATACTTCACATTCTTTATAGGGCAGCTGCTGGCACTTGCACTGTCCATAGCCATTGATGATGATGAAGGGTCCTTCGTGGGTGGGTTCATACTCGTTATAGGGTCCTTGGTCTGACATGTTTGCCATATGCAGCCGAGTTTGGGATCGGAGCTGCCTGTGGTTTTGAATCATTGAGCACTGCCTAATTCTTCTTAGTGTGGGAGGGCAGCACTTCCTGGAGATGAACACTATAAAAATGATAAAAAAGAAAGAAAACAATAAAGCCATTGTTCCTGTAATTACCCTCTGAGTGAAGATGGCATTGTTTGGCTCAGGGAACTGTTCTTCGGTGGTAACGACCATGCCTGCCGTAGTTGGAATCTCTTTGTCTCCCACATGGAAATGAGAAGAGCTTATTCTTTTCGTGTACTCGGTAGTTGGAGCTGTGTACGATGTCGTAGCCACGGGGGTAACCACAGTCGATAAATTCCAGCAAAGCTGAAAACCATACACTGCATCCAGAATATCCTCTCCCTGGGTGTGGTCGGGGCTGTGGCAGAGGATGGAGTGCTCCCACCGACCTTGGAAGCCACTCAACCATGTGGCCAAGGCGCAGATCTTTGGGCTGCATTCCCACAGATTGCCGGAGAGGCCCACGGTGGTGAGGGATGTCAGCGAGCTCAGGATCTTGGAATCCAGAGTAGTGAGCTTGTTGTTATCCATGAGGAGGGTTTTAAGGTTAGGCATAGTTTCAAAGACAGTGAGATCGATGGCTTTGATTTCGTTTCCAGTCAAATCAAGCTTGGCTAAGGTGCCCCAGGTCCACTCCATCCCACATGTCAAGTTGCTAATTTTGTTCCACTGCAAGAAGAGCGTGTGCAGGCTGCTCAGCCGGAGGAAGTGAGCAAAATTAATCTTTGTCAGCTGGTTGTGCTCTAGGTGAAGCTCCCTCAGCTTGATTAATCCCGCAAATCCATTGCGAGCCAAACTTCGCAAGCGGTTTGTGCTCAAATCCAGGAATTCCAGGCTACGACAGTCCCAGAACAGGCGGACCGGGATGGTCCGCAGGGAGTTGGATCGCAAGTGCAAGGTCTGTAGCTTGCGAAGGCCGTAGAAGAGCTCGGGGTGCAGAGAGGATAACTGATTAAAAGAGAGGTCCAAATTCTGCAGGTTAAGCAGCTGGCTAAAAGTTGTGTTTGGCAAATGAAAGATTTTGTTGGAACTTAAGACTAATTCCTTAAGTTTATACAGTCCTTGAAAAGAATCTTCTCTGACTGTTGCAATTTGATTATGATCTAAGTGAAGCCAAGTAAGTTGACTGAAGCTTGCAAATTGATCCCTTTCAAGTTCAGAAATATAATTGTGCCTCAGTGACAAACCTAGCGAGCCCTTTTCAGTGGTGTTTGGCACTGAGTGAAACCCCTGAGAGTCACAGTAAAAGAGCAGCTTCTCACAGCGACATTTTGGTGGACAAGCCATGCCCAAGGCAGGCAGCATTTTTAAAACCATACTCATTGCATATAGTGCTGCCAGCATACGAGCCCCTAATGGCCACTTGAAATGTAAGCCTGCAGAATATAATTTAGGAAAACAACAAGATAGGATAGCCTTATCAGTACACTTGGAACATCACGGTGGAAGATTTCACTGCAGATAACATTGCCATGCATTTCCAACAAGCTAATTCTAAATGCAAGAAACAACTTACTACGACAAACCGAATACTTGGACATTACACTTAGGAGGAGGCTTTATCTCGATTACAGAGGGTTACAGTGGCACTATCAGAAAACATTTTTTTTCTTAAGGTTCAGTGCAGAGCAATCAGCTTTAGCATCTTAACTGCTCCTTTAAAGCAGAGCCGTCATTCATTATACAAGGAACAGAGAAACGCAGGAACTTACCCATTCTTTTGAGTACATTGGAGGGTGCATTCAGTCGTAGTTTGAGACTCAACGCCGTGAGTCTATGAAAGGCTCTAATGTAAGACAGCCTTGAATAATTGACTGGGTTTAGTGTCCTTTGATATTAGTGCAAAATCCACGATGCTCTCTTGGAATATTCCTTTTGAAATTGCTGCCTTGATCTCCTCTGACAGGTCTGCAATTTTTAAATCTTAATACAAGTTTTCGTCCTCCGTGGCTGCTCAGCTGGTTAATTGAAGCTCACGTTTTCCTTTTCCGCAGCTGTGGCTTCCTTTAGTCCTAACTTGTTGATGGCAGATGGGTGGCTTATTGCTGAGAGAAGCTCCTGTAGTAGCATGAGTGCATTTACTGAAAAGCTTTTCAGGGAAGCGGTACAAGAATGGATTTGCTTATGCGCTGCGACCACACAGGGCTCTATATAGGCTGACGTCACCTGGTGACGTTCCTTTTGTTTGGGTTTTCCAGAAGCTTTGCTGTTTTAAAGCATTGTGCTGCATGCTGTGATCGTGTTAAAGACCACTGATAGAGGGGGAAAAATCCAGCGACAGTAGTCCTTGGTCCCCGCGACAGGAGCAGAAGGGACTTGCAGCTCCCCCCACCTCTGCGCCGGCTCTGCTCAGCTGGGGTTAAAAGCAGTGCAGAGCCAAGGGTGGAAGTGCCTGAGTGCTGCCTGCTCCCACTTTTCTGCTAAATCTCCCTGCATGAAAAGAACTTTTAGATGCAAAATGTGCAGCGTTTGAATAGAGGATGCTGGTCAGCACTGGCTTTCATGGAACTGAGAGGGATTGAGCAGCTCAGAGCTCCGTGTGACAGCCGTGTGCGAACTGTGGTCCCTGCAGAAGTGCGGAGAGCAGAGCTGGAGCTGGAGTGTCAGGAAGTACAGCCTGGGAGCAGGGCACAGGAGTGAGTGCTTCAAGGCAGGAGAAATTTCTGGAAAAAGCAAAGCTTGTGTTTGTTAGGGCACAAGAAAAATTTAATTGGAATCCAGCTTGACAGTGTGCGGTTATGAAACTAGAAAATCTATTTTCTCCTCCCAAATGGTGGCTTTTGTACTTGCTTTTTCCTGAGCACTGGAGTGCAGGGAGGAAATGGTGAGATTGGCATTTCCAGCCGGGGCTCAGACAGGTGCGAGGGCTTCCTTGTGGTCACCCATAATGTCCTGCTGCTGTGTGTCCCCTCAGAGAGGCAGAGGGACACCACCTCCAGGAGCCCCTGCTGCAGGGTGGCTGTGTAGCAGTTATCCTGTGGGTTTAGGGCTGCAGAGCTGTGCCCCTGCAGAGCTGTGTGTGCTCTCCAGCCCCGCCAGGCTCCGGCCGGAGCGTGCACACACAGCCAGGAGGAGGACAGTGGGCTCTTAGGGCTGTTTGCTTGCTTTGAGGGTTCATTGCCTCATTGTTCAAAGCAGCCTCTCATCTGGGACAGCTGGTACTGAAAGGTAAATGACCAGGTTCGAATGACATTTTTGTATGTTTTTAAGGATGCATGTGCAGGTAGAGCCTCTGGAGCCAGTGGTCTGGTCGTAGCTTAATGTGAGTGCAGCAGGGGGATACTGATTTCTGACTCCAGGCAACTTGGAAAAGCCTTTTTTTTATTATTTTCACCTTGGGATATAAAGCAATAATGCAGAGGAGGCACTTGAAAATGTTTGCTGTGTAGCAGCAAGGTATCTCCTCTGACCTCCAAGATCTGGAATGAAGCAAGAATAACAAATTTCCCATGATGATGGAGCAAGATGAATTATGTCAAAAGAAGGGTTTAAAATAAAATGGCCGTTTACCTTTGTTATTAAGTGTTGGTTCCTTGCTTAAACCAAGACCTGCTGTTCTCTGTCTGCTTCTCCCTTGGCTGTCCTGTAGTGGAATGGTGACACTGCCTCTGGTGTTTCCTTTCTGGGATGGGCAGACTCAAGGGGAGCACCGAATGGAAAGTAAAGGGATGGAGAAGGTGAACACACACAAGAAAAGCTAAAGCAAAATAAAGAAACTCTACCAATACCCATCAGGAGAGTAACTGTCTTTAATGATTAAGCAAATTAGGAAATGTTAGATAAATTTCTTTAATTGCTTTGTCATAGTAAATGTTTTCACATTTGCTCCAATGTGAAAGAAATACATGCAAAGAAATTACACAAACCAATTGAAAGAGATTCTCCTTGTTTAATGTTCAGTGTACGAAGCTCAGGCTCGGCTCCAGCTGTCGGATGGAACCGCGGCTCCGCAGCCCCTGCAGAAGGTTCTTGGAGCAGCTCTGTGCAACACCCTGATCTGAGGTGTTGCTTTGAGTTCTAATAACATTTCAGTATGTTACCATAACATTTAACAACAGCATTCCAAAGGGTGTAATTTGAGGTCAGCTGTTAGACCTCCCCGGTGCTGCCTCTTTCCCTCTTCCCAGGAGACTGAAATTAGGTGTGATTGGAAACATTTTGCTTTTTTGCATCAATATCTGCTGGTAGGTTCCTCCCACAGTAAGATTGTGTAATTTGGCACAGAGTTAAGAGTCAATGTTCAAGCATGGTGAGTTGCTCCTTTTCTGAAGCTCTCCATTCTTTGGCCCTTAACCAAACAAGGGCTATTTAGCACTTTGCCAGCGAGTTTCCTGTTTAGGAAACTGTTAACGCGAACTTTATGGGTGCTTTTCTTAGCAAAACATGTTTTTATTTGCACTTGCTGTGAAATAACAGTTATTACCACAAATGTGCATCTCAGTCTCTGAAGTCTGGAACACTGCAGTAGCATTCACATTGTTCCAGGGGGCTGCCTGGAGTGTCAAGGTGCAACAGGCTGGGAATAAACCCCCTAGAAAACTCATACAAACGCATTTCTTCTGAGCCTGAAAACTCATTGCCCGGCATGAAAAACCATGTCTGATGCTACCTGGGCACTTCTGCCACAGCAGGAGCTTTATGGCTAAACCCATGTGCTGGGAAAGTAGAATTGCACCCTGAGGCGAGCGTTGTCATTTAGTTAGGCTGACATCTTGTGGAAGCCTTCCTAGTGTATTAAGAACAACCTAGAAGCTAATTTTACTGGATGGAGATGTGGGGGCTGCGTGACTTTGCTGTGCTGGGGGCCTGGAGGGTGCAAGCCCTGGAGCAGCAGCCGGGACTTGCAGCCATGTGTGTGGCACTGCAGAGCAGCCAGCTCACCCCTCTGCCTGCAGGAGGGGCGGTGGGGATTGTTACTGGGTGTTAGCACCTCGAGAACCTCAGGAAGATTTGCTGCTTTTTGGTTGTGTTTGTGCTGTGTCATAGGGCTGTGAGACAGGAGTGGAGCAGGGTAGTGTGGCTGGAGTGTCACCGTGCTCACTCTGTCACTCGGATTCACTGCCGTGGTAGCACTGAGCCCTAGGAGGGGGCACACAGGACAAAGCCATGTCAGAGGTGACCCAGCAGCAGAGGTGTGCCCAGGGGTTCAGGCCAGCTGCAGAGTCCTTTGGAGGAGGGCAGTGGGAGGGATGTGCACTGAAGGCTGGGTGTCCTTGTCTTCATGGAAGCAAAAGGCACATGTGGTGGCATAGCATGGTGGCTGTCACCTCCCCGTCCGGCAGCTCTCTGCACGTGGCACTGGTTGCATATTGTAATTCCTGCTTGTATCAGGGTCAGTGCAGGAGCCACCCTTCCCCTCTCCATGGTGCAGCCTGGCTGTGGGGAAGGATGTCAGAGTGGCAGTGCTGTGACATCGCCAGCTAGGCAGAGGGACAGTGCAGGCAGCTTTATTGTCACTCAGGTTCTCACTGACGCCTGGACGATGCCATGCAGCCCATTTGCTCTGCTGGGTTGTGGGCTGGCTGTGGGAGACTCCTTCCTCCAGCAAACCAGGGCACAGTCCTGCTTCCTCCACTGACAGACCTTGGATGTGAAAACATTGCTGGAATTCGTGTGGGTCACGCATCAGTGCTCACACTGTCTGGCCTTGAATCAGCCCTGCTCTATCTGGAAATCGTTGGCAGCTCTGCTGTCACAGTGATGGAGGGCTGTGTGTGCTTATCTGTGGGCATGGAATTTTGCTGGGTGGCAAGGCAAAAGCAAGCATGGGACAAAATGCACCTGAGCACTGATGACCTGTCCCTGGAGGCAGAGCTCAAAGGTGGCACCATGACACAGCACTGCCTGCCCATAGGAGGGTGTGCCAAGCACTCACTTGTCTCTTACTCAGCCCTCATCATTAACCTGCGTGGGCCTGTTGTGCTGACAGCGCAGAAGTCAATTCACAGGCACCTGAAGCAGAAGCCTCTCTGCCAGCCATCCCTTTTGGTGATTGTGCGGTGGGTGGCACATCTGGCTCACATCTGGGTGCTGATTTGGGGAGGGGGCATGCTGGGCTCTGCAGGGTTGGTGTGAGGTGATGCTGAGCAGGAGGCACTGTCTCCTTCAGTACTTCTGTGGGCTCAGCTTAACCCAAACTGATGATGAACCTTTAACATCAACAGCAGACGTTTGTGATACTCAGCTACAAAAACATATCTTTGAGTAGGTATTTACCACACATGCTCTGCTTATCCTGGTGGAATGCACCACCACCACCGTGCTCCTGTACCTCTGTAAATCAGTTTGGATTAGATTTTAACCTCCACAGCTATAGGAAGAGCTTGAGTCTGTTTTTTGCTTGTCTGGATTCAGATGGCACACCTACAGCAGGAAGGCTTTGTGACAGAAATGGTGATTCTGCTCCTCTCCATGTATACAAATCCCCTTTCTTTGCTTTGAGCGTTAAAACAAGCCTTGCTGGGGATGGTGGTGTGAGCTGGGACTACAGGGATGTGACATGCAATGTTTGTGGTGCTCTGCAAGCAGGGCAGCAATGGTGGGGGAAGAGCAGAGATGAAGGGGGTGGGGGAAACGAGCAATTTTTAACATCAATTCTATACTCTTTGATAAAGATCTGATTTAATTTAAAGTAAATTTGCACCATGGCTAAATTTATTATCCATGATACTGGTCAGAGTTGGGATATGATACTGCAGAATGATTGACATGGTCATCATGATGCTATTAAATCTACTGAATCTATTAGCTGCTCGCTGGCTGTGGGGTTTGTAATTCCCTCAGCAGAGTTTTGTGCTGAATATATAAAAGTTCTCTTAGAAATTTGAATATTTGGGCTTCGCTCTTGTGAGTCCTCCTAATCCCGTGGATAGCAGGAGCTGCTGGCTGGGCTGCCTTGTGCTGCTGGGTCATTAGCTGGCTCCTCAGTGAAGGCTCACACCAGACATGAGGACCAGTTCTTGATGGTCAGGCTAATTGGTTAGTGGAACAAATTACCCAGAAGAGCTAAACTGGCACTTGGAGCCTTTAAAACATGATTTATTACTTGAGAGAGGGAGCCCAGCTGAAACAGGATTTTTGAACTGTAGGGTGGAACCAATGGGTAAAATTCCCGAGGTGTGTGGGAGCCTGGACAAAGTGACGGTGTTGTGGTCAGGGGTGATCCTCAGTGTGTTTCTGTGCCCAGGAGGGTTCCTGCTGCCACGGGCTGTGCAGGTCTTCATGTGTTCCACCAGGTCCTAATGGGCCTTGGTTGGCCCCACAGTGTTTATTATGCAGTGGGAAAAAATGGTCAGGAAACTTCAGCTGGGCAAAACTCAACATTGTCTCCAGGACCTTGGTTGGAATTGGCTGTGAGGGTTTAAGATGTCAGTGGCAGCAGGGTGTCTGTAGCCACTGAGGTGTCCTGGGTCTGTCCTGCTCTGCCCCTGCTCAGCCTTAACAAAGGATCCCAATTAGTTACTCCATGTGCTAAATCACCAGAGCTAAATTAACAGGGTGCTTTATCCTTCAGCCTTCTGAAGTAAATTTTGGTCATGCTTTTGACAAACTTCTGTACTAAAACTTCTGCATGCCAACAAGGTGGAAATAAACTGGAGCTGCCTTCCTGAAATCTGGTGGGGCTGGATTCTACAGCTCTTTCTGTGCTAGGACGTGGTGTAGTGTCCTAGGAATGGATCAGCAGTGAGAAATCAGTGCTGCTCAGGCTGTAATGTGCTTTTTGGGGTGTTTTGCATAGTGGTCCATTAGTGGATGCCATCTCTTGGTTTTCCTCTCATCCAAAGGCATCTGGTGATGTGCACTGAGGCTGTTGTGGGCTGTGAAGCCAGGGACAGCAAAGTGGAATTGATGGGTGGCCTCGCCTCAAATCCCTGCTCCTGCTTCTTGTTAAAATGGTAATGTGGGAGCACCCGGGGAGAAGTAAAATGGCACTTCTTGGAACAGCTGAATGTTTGTCTTTCTGCATAATAGATGAGCATATATCTGAGATCCAAACATATTCCTGGTAAAAATCCCCACTGTGTGGGGAGGCTGCTGTGGGTTCAGTAAAATGGTCACGTTGCCATGGGTAAACAGGGGTGAAATATCAGCAGGAGAATCAGCTGCTATTGCGTGTTGATGTGGGGCAGAGCAGCTTCTGGGGCTACTGTCCCGTGCAGGTGCCAGCCCTGCCCACTGCCACCAGCATGCCAGGGACAGAGCCATTGCTCAGAGGGTCTTGTCTGACATATCCCCTGAGCAGGGCAACAGCAAAGTGTTGGGTAAATCAGTGCATCAATCTTCACTTTATTTAGAGCCTTCAGCTTTGATTTTTTAATGTAGAGCAAAGAAGGGGCCAGTGCTGGGGCTGCTGAAGGCTTGGCAGCGTCACAACAAGCTCTTGGGTTTAGCTCCAGTCACTTTTCAGTTACCTTTTGTGATGAGAATCAAATAACTTGATCATGGCGGTGACAAATCTTCAATAATTCATTACATTATAATGACATTACAACATCCTAACTCCCCCCCATTTTTTATTTCTGCTCTAGAGTGGACTTGATATTTTAGATTCAAGGCTGTTCATCCAGATATTTCACACCAGCCTGTCACCTGGAGAATTGATACCTGGCATACCCTCACTGCAGCACTGCTAAATGGTTTTTCTTCTCAACTGGATAATTATATTGATTGTGGCTTAGGACTTCAGAAATTGGATTGTGGTTGAATAAAGTGTGTTTTGAAACCCTAATAAAAGCTGTATTAAAGAGGAAAAAACTCCCAACAAAACCAGACCACCACCACTGTCTTATCTGACTCTTACTTTGATACGAATGAGGATATCTGTGACCCAGTGTCTGATGGAAAAAGGAAACTGCCCCTGCTGCCTGGCCCTTTGCCCTCTCTAACAGCAGGGCTCAGGCAAAACGTGCTGGATCAAACCTTGGCAGCTCCCCATGGGTGGGCCTGGAGACTCACTTGAAATGTTGAATTTCTTACTCAGCAAATGGTTTATCAGGATTTGACTTTTGATTCTGGGCTTTTGACTGCCTGCTCCGGAGCAGTGCTGTGTGATCCCTGGGGTGGGGTGTGGAGGGAGCAGTGACTGCCTTATCAGGGAGGTGGAGACTCTACTGCCAGTGTGCAGAATCACTCCACAGACCTCAAAAATAGAAAAAGAAGCTTCAAGTATATATGGTAATATACTTGAAATGAGTAAGAACTGAGAGCTGAATACCAACTTTTAAAGCCTGAATACCTATTTACCCCTTTGTCTGCTGTTTTTCAGGCTGGCCGCAAGGAAAGAAGTGATGCCCTGAACTCTGCCATTGATAAAATGACCAAGAAGACCAGAGACCTGCGCAGACAGGTAGGGAATGGTCAGAGGTGCTGCTGGCTGAGACAAGTAATTGCAGTGCTGCATGCTGGGGATTTGTTTCCAGTGGGCAGTGGGTTTGCTGGCCTGTCTTCAGTGAATTAAAAGTCAGAAGCTTCCAGTGGGAAGCATGGGGCAGGAACGTAATTCCCTGTTAATTCCCTGTTTACTGTGTCATACAGATGCTGGAGTCTTAATCATCTTCATGGCAATAGAGATTAAAATACCCAACCAAAACCCCCCAAAAAACAGCTTTCACTTGATGGACTTGGAAGATAATCAGTGATATTTTGTAATTCTGGTGGTGTTCATCTCAACCTATTTTATTTGAGAACTATATTTATGTAGCAGCAGCCTTTTGTCTGTTTGGTTTTAAAGCAATATATTCCCATTTCCAAGTAAGCGAGAATATGGATCAGGTTTGTTGAAAAATGTTTTTATTCTAGCAGAAAAATAAAAAAGTTAAATCAGTGTGTTGTTTAATCAGCTGAGGGAAAGCAGCAAATTTACTCAGACAAAACCAATATGAGCTGCTAAATCAATATTTGTGGCCAAACTGGTGACTTGCACTTCTATAACTAATCCATTTTTTAAGGAGATTTAATTTAAATTGAAGCAAAAAGTGTGTGGACAAGACTTAGTGCAGGGAAAGCCTTGGTCACACAAAGGAAAAAGGATCAATGACAAAAGTAGTTTAAGCTTTACGTATTAATACAGTAAGAGGGAAACAGCAGTGGAACACTACTGAAGAATAACTCATTCTTTTATTTTTATTTTAGCTCCGCAAAGCTGTTATGGACCATGTTTCAGACTCTTTTCTGGAAACAAATGTTCCTCTTTTAGTATTGATTGAAGCTGCCAAGAATGGGAATGAAAAAGAAGTTAAAGAATATGCCCAGGTTTTCCGTGAACATGCCAACAAATTGATTGAGGTAAGATGGTACAAATTAAAATTTAATTGTTGCTAGTTAAATTAAGGCAAGACTAGGAAAAACAGGGTTTTCAATTCTGTTGAAGCAGAAAGCAAATTCCGCAATAAATTTCCTTTTAAAATTTTATTTGAATGAATTTAAACATGATTTAATATTTAAATAATTGAAAATGTAAGCTTATCAAAAGGAGCTGTTAAATAACCCATGTAGTTGTGGGTATTACAGTGTGAGTATATGATAAAGGTTTTGTTACTTTGAGGTGGTCATTTGGAATAGGAGAGACCAGGGCATGGTTGTCCTGCTGGACAGTTTGACCCATTCTTTGAAGCCTGAAGGGTTTTTCTTTCCAGTAAAATCCCACTGAATATAAACAGACCTTTTGTGTGAAGGCTTTCAGAATGAAGAGCTGCTCGTGTTTGTGTGTGTGTGTGTGTAAAGAGCAAACAGAACACCTGGAGTGACAAAACAACTGACCCCTGCCACCCCTCTGTAAGGAAAACCCAGACAGCTGGTGGAACTGCAGAGCAGAGTTCTGACTGGGGAGAAAACCAGGTTAACCGGGACCAACCTATCTTAACTGGAATCCCAGGATCACTGAGGTTGGGAAATTCCCTCCAGCCCATCCAGTCCCAGCTGTGCCCCATTCCCACCCTGTCACCAGCCCAGAGCACTAAGTGCCACCTCCAGGGGTTCCTTGGACACCTCCAGGGATGGGCACTCCAAACCTCCCTGGGCAGCCCCTGGGCACCCCTTCCATGGGGAAATTCCTGCTGGTGTCCAACCTGAGCCTCCCCTGCCCAGTCTGAGGCCATTCTCTCTTGTCCTCTCTCTCATTACCTGGGAGAATAGACTGACCCTCCCTTGGCTGCCCCTCCTGTCAGGGCGTTGTGCCCTGCTGAGGGAAGCAGATTTCCCTGGGTGATGTGTCTGCAGAGAGCAGCAGCAGAGCCTGCCCCTGTGCATGGATCCACCTCGGGATTCTCGGCCCTTTGCCACCACCTTCGCGTGAGAGTTCTGTGCCAGCTGATGCTGAGTGGCAAGGAACAAACAGCTATAGGTATTGTTGAGGAAACATGCCACTAGGAATAAGCTTCAAAACCTCCTCCTGTGCTCTTCCATGCTTTGAGACTCTGGCTGGTTGTGCTTAACCTCAGCAGCTCCCTGGGAACAGTCCCAGGCTGCTTTGTGTGGTTTTGCTCTCCTGGTGTCTCTGTGTTTGATAATGGAGTCCCTGTGTCTCCAAGGCTTGTGGGGAATACTCTCACAGCTGGGCAGATTTAAACTGCTCAAGAATAAGACTCATCAGACATCGGTAAAAGTAGCTTGTGATTTGCACAATGAATTTGTAGGGCTCTGAGTGCGTTTTGCAGTTGCCCTATGGTACAGAATGCATGAAGTTTGTCCAGCTCTTCAGAGCTGCTGTCTAAGCAATGAAAATTTTTAATTCCTTGAAGGCATTTTTCTCTTTTGGCTTGTCATGTTTCAGCGCCAATGCTGTCCTCCTAGAGCTGCAAAGTTATTCTAATCTAAATTTTAAGTAACTGACGTTGTTCTGCAAAAGCAGCATGTGGAAGGAATGCAAGGCTGCTGTGCCCTGCCTTGGCAGCAGGATACAGCCTTGGGAACACTTTGAAGTGGGTTTGGTCTAAAGTCTCCCTTCTTCATGTTGCAAGCCTGATTTATCTCGAAAATTATTTTTAGGGCTTGTTTACAGGAGAAGTTGAATTGTGTAACAATAGCAGTGCCTGTTCTGCCAGAGTTCTGCTACCTCCTCAGTGGATGTGTGGAATTTACTGGCATAATTAGAAAGGAATAATTGTGCTGCTCTATCCCTGAACTTCTCCCCAGCCCCTGCCAGGTGAGCTCTTTTTCCCTGTCCCTTCAGGAGCTGTGTCCCACTGGAACAGCCACAGTTGCACCCTCACTGGCACTGGCCCTACCTGGTGTGCAAATGCCAGGCTGCAGAGGAGTTTTCCAGAGCCTCTGTACAGCCAGACTTTCTTGCCTTCCAAGGACTATTCCCTTGAAAGGAGACATTCAGCAATATTTTTGACTGACATCAAAAGGTTCTGCTAAAATGATATGCTGCTGCAACAGCTTTTTGAAGGCTTGGTTATTGCTTTTGCTGTCTGAAATGTAACTGTAGTTGTAGAGTAGCATGATGTAGATGGTTTATAAACCTCTTCCCTGAATGGAGATGGATTAATAAATACACTTAGCTTGGACAGAAGGGAATAGTGCTCCTGCAGAGCCCTCGTCCTGAGGGGCAGGGGAGCCACCAGAGTCGTATGAGATGTCAAATTCACTGTGCAGGAAGATGGGTCAGGGTGAGTTGCACTTGAAATGTCTTGTGCCTCTGCCAGAATGGAGAATGATGTTTGCCAGTTCCCTCATCTTTCTGCTTTTGGCCAGGAACCTCGGGAGAAACAACGAAAGGTTGTGTAAGAACAGGGCTGAAGATGCTTTGCCCAGTGAGATGGGCAGTGATTGCTTCCACTTGCTTTCAGGGGAGATGAGTGTGCAGGGAGTTTATCAGAACTGCACTCACAGGTGCTGCTGGGTGACTCAGGATATCAGCCCAAACAGCTGCAGCACCAAGTGGAGCTGTGCTTGTATCATGTCCTGACTGACAGGCTCCTGTGGTCTGGATGTAGAGGGATGGACATCCTTCCTTCCCTTCCATCCCTTTGGTGCTGAGTGAGGGCAGCAAATGTGTGGGAGATCCTGCCCTGCCCTGGGGCGCTCAGCACATCCCGCTGGGAGGGTTTGCACCTTGGGTTAATGCCCCCATGTCTGTGAGCTGGAGGAGTCAGTGAACCAGCCCCTGAGATATATATAATGAGACAGATTTACTTTATTTCGTTTTTCATACTAAACTGTGGCAGGTGTTGGCTGGACAGGAGTGCCAGTGCTCATTCTGCCCTGGCTCAGCACAGGGAGTTCTTGCTCCTGCAGTGCAGAGCTGTTCATGGGCCCTCCAAGTACCCATAAAGAGATGCAAGCACATGATTTGGGTAATTTCGTTTTGAAATGTTCCCTTCCTGGCAGCACAGCACTGTCTGCTTTTGTGGTTCCTAATGTCCAGGCAGCCAAATTTGACCAAAAGGTGCAATAACCACAAAAAGCTGATTTGCCTGCTGGGTCTGTGTCTTCTAGAGAACTCATACCAAGAGCATCCCAAAGGGCTCCCATCTAATTTGTTTCCCACATAGTAAAATCCTGACCCTTTTATCCTGCCTTTTGAAAACTGAGTAACAGTAAAAGAGTAGAATGAGCCTTGTCTCAGTTGAATAATACGTTTCAAAGATAGCTTTCAAAATTGCCCTGTGCTAACAGACCATTAACTCTGGCTGGACTTGGTAAAAGGAGTTTAATTCAGGAATTGAGAACCCAATTTCAATGTAACACACAAGAATAACAGAAAGGACAGCATTTGGGGAACCAGCCTAACAAAAAGTCAAATTCACTTGTAAACCATGGAAGTCTTCCCAATTTGCAGACTTGCTAACTCCATTCCGATGTTTTTTCCCACTGGATGAGGTAGCCTTGGCTCTCCAACCTGCCTTTGCTCTTGAGGAAGGAGAGCTTGGCACTGGCATCCTTGGAGTGACTGTTCCTCCGAGGAGGGATGGGGCTGTCCTGCAGCGGGGTGCCCATCCCCAGTGATGTCACTGAGCACCACGCTGGCTCTTTGTCCCTGCCAGGCTTTGAGGAGTGTTTGTGCTGAGCTGCCTTTGTGCAGCTCCCGGGGCATGCTTGGGCTGCTCCTGCAAAGGGAAAAAGCCAGACGTGTTAAGCAGAAACCTTTGCTAGGCTGTTGAATGCTTTGGAAAGGGAAAAATTAGCTTGTCAATTTGTCACTGGTTACGCTGTGACACAGTGTAACTCTGTGTAGTTTTAATGCAAAAGTTTTTCAGACCTTAAGAAATTAGGAAGTAAAAGGTAAATAAGGATGGAGTCCAGGTCAAAATCCTTCCGTTTGCTTGCTGAAGAATATTTTGGAGAATATTCTTGGAGAATTTGGAGTTTGTAATTCCTTAAAAAGAGCAAATGATCTCTTCTTCCACTAGAACTCACTACCCCTGTGTCAAATGTTTTTCTCAACTTAAATTTTATTTATAAGTCTTCTTCTTACCAAGAGAAATATTGGTAAGACCAAGAAGGCAAAAGCTCTCAATGGTGTTTCATAAGCATTGATTTTTTTTTTCTAACTGCTTTAATTTATCCGAAAAGACTGCTCTGTGCCTTTTTTTAATGCACTGGGTTGCATCTTGCATATGGAGTGATGATTTTCTCATTTTCAGTGAAACCCATGAACAGATGCAGACAGCAAATTTATTTGCTTGGAAAGAATCACATTTGGGCACTTGCAGCTCCATAAGCTTTCTGTAGCCTCTTGCTCTGACATTTCCCCCTTCTGTTGCCCTCTCTGTCTAGCTCGATGTCCTGGAGTCATTCTTTGGTCTAAAATCTAAAATCTAAAAATACCCCTCTCCCAAAGCCTGAAGCCTTGCACACTTGCTACGTTTTTCTTGCAATTATCCTGATTTGCTCAGACTTGCAGCCTGTATGTTCTTTGGAGAGTCTTAACAGCTGCAGGTTTTTTACATGTGAAAGGCTTTTTAAAAATGTGAAGTGGATAAAACAGCTTGGATTTCAAATAAAAACTGGTTTCTGGACTGGAGGCACAGTGAAGGTGTTAAAAAGCTGAGGCTTGGCTGCCCCCTGTTCATTGTCACTGAGCATGGCCAGGTACCATTTATTGCAAGGAAAGCATGGAATGGAAGAATCCAGCAGATCCAGAAGTTAATCTGCTCTGACTAGATTATCCTTTGTGTCTCTCAGCCACCTGATTTCCAGAGTTTCCACAGAGTTTTCCAGACCTCTTTGGAGGTGGCTTTGTGCATTCTTGCAATGCTGTCCCCTCCTGCCTGCCAGCACAGGCGTGCTGGGATCCCTCAGTGCTGCCAGGTAGGGATGAGGCTCCTGGGGAACAAGACAAGCACCTGGCACCCAACTCACATATTGACTGGGAGTGTTTTTCTGAATTGTGTTAGATCTCAAAACCCAGCAGTTTCCAGATTAGGGTCATTACCAGGGTACCTCAGCACCTATTTTTCCAGTTCTCTCATTTACAGAGGGAAAAATATCTGCCAACTCAGGTTTGTCTTATTGCTTTTCTTTTGGAGATAATTTTGTATTACAAGGGAAATGTCCTTGCACTGTGGTCTGGAGAAGAGAGACAGAGTTATTTCCCATTTAAAATGGAGACCAAAATGAGCAAAATGTCTCTTCCAAAGCACAAGCACGTTTTCTGTAATTTGTCTATAGATAGCCTTGGCAGCAATTTAAAACTAATGTCTCCAATAAATGACCAGTGTAACTCTAATGTGCCCCCTAAAATCTGACACTCTTCAACAGCCGATGCACTTTCCTTGTAAGTTCATTTTATTAGTCAACTAATTCATAAATAAATTAAATTCTTCTCGTAGAACATGCTTTCCTTACATTCATAATCAGCAAAGCAGGAAAGCCTCAGCAGAAAAATGTTCCTACATTTTTCAACAAAACTGGATATACAAATTTAATACATCATACATAAGTAAAGGCAAGTGACCTTTTAATAGGATAACTGCTGTTCTTGTAAGGTTATTTTTTTGAGGCCAGTCTTCTAATGCTACACCAAATAATGTATGAAAGGGTCTGTAGGATGCTGGTAGAGCTTAAAAATGATGTTGGAAGAGGAATAAGAGACTTGAGGGTAATCTTTCTGTCCAGATTTCATTGTAAGTGCACATGGGTGAGCAGGGCCATGACAGTGAAACTGATGGGAGAGATGAAGGGCTTGAATCCTCACAAATCTGAGCAGTGATTGGGCTGTCCAGAGGCAATTTTTCCCTTTGGAAATCCTCGTGGTTTGCTGCTCCTTGCGGAGGAGAGGCATTTCTGCCATAACCACAGGGACGGTCACCTTGCTGTGTGACTGGGAAGGGCTTCCTCGGTGCACACCTGGGCCAAGGCACCGTGTGGAGGGGGTAGAATTTGGAGGTTTGGAAAACGTTTATGTACTTTTTATTCCACTAGAAAGTGTCCTGTGTTTACTCTGTTCCTTTTTCCTTTAGAAACAGAAGCTTTTGCGGAAAGGGAAATGTGTAAAAGAGGTCGAGAAGTGTGAGAACAGTTGGGTTTAGGTGGTGTTGACATGATGTCTTCAGAGGTAGCTGAAAAGCAATAGAGACCTTTTATTTTCCAGATATTTAAGTCTTAATTCCAACAGCATTTTTAAGTGGCTTTTGGGGTAAAGGTTTTTTATAGATGTGGCATAAACGTTTTAATTCTTGATATTTAGCTAAAAGCCTTGATGCATGTCTGGATTTTCATCATCTTAGTCATTAGCAATATTGGATTATTAGTCATGTCATGTCATCAAGGAGGTGCCTGAAATCTGTGTGGAGCTCATTACTGACACTGTTTTGTCGTCTTTGTGAAGAGCACAGTGTACTGACAATTACAGTTACACTGCCATGAACAGTTGTCTGAATCACCAAAAACTGGTTTAAGCAGCTAATAATAGGCACCAAGTTGGAAGCCTTTAATCAGATCAGAAGGCAGCATGTTCTGAGTGATGAGCAAACTGAGAGGGAGAGAAGAACAATTTCACAGAATCCCAGACTGGTTTGGACTGGGAGGGACCTTAAAGCTCATCCAATTGCAACCCCCCAGCCATGGCAGGGACACCTCCCACTGTCCCAGGCTGCTCCAAGCCCCAGTGTCCAGCCTGGCCTTGGGCACTGCCAGGGATCCAGGGGCAGCCACAGCTGCTCTGGGCACCCTGTGCCAGCCCTGCCCACCCTGCCAGGGAACAATTCCTGCCCAATCTCCCATCCAGCCCTGCCCTCTGGCACTGGGAAGCCATTCCCTGGGTCCTGTCCCTCCAGCCCTTGTCCCCAGTCCCTCTCCAGCTCTCCTGGAGCCCCTGGAGGCCTGGAAGGGGCTCTGAGCTCTCCTTGGAGCCTTCTCCACTGCAGGTGAGCACCCCCAGCTCTCTCAGCCTGTCTTCATTTCCACTTTGATAAACACAGAGATCGTTTCAGATAAGGATAATTATTTGGGCCCTGTCCAGATATCACTACTAGGAACACTTTTATTTTAAGGAAAGGTATTTGTGTTGCTAAGGAGCATCTCAGCTGAGGGTTTGCTCTGACGGTTTCAGCTGAAACTGAGCTCTCCCATCACACACCAGTGGTGTCATTGCTGTCGTGGTAGCTCAGACAGGCTTGTGTAACTAATGTGGTTTGTGATGATAACAACATTCTAACACTTTAGCTTGTTGGTCTGAGGGAGGAATAGTTCCTGTGCCAGCAGTTACATCTGCTGCCACAGCTGCATCAACAAGGGGCATGGTGCCCATGCTGCACACTGGTGTTCCTGTAGCAGCCCTGCTTTCCCTCAGGTCTGTGGAAAGGATAATCCACCAGGCTGGAAATAAAGATATTGCTGCACTTTCCTGCTGTGGGTATGGTTTATGCTATAGATGTATTGATTCCCTTCCAACACTTCTTCTTTCTGTCTAATTGAAAACCTTTCCCCCTGGCCAGAGAGGTCATCTCCACGCTGCCCTTGCTGTGCAGTAAATGGAGCCCAGTCTGGTTTGTCCTGGTGCAAACTCTGGGATTGCCCAGCTGTGTGAAAAATTTCCCTTCTCTGTGAAACCTTGGCAACACAGGGGTGGCTCTGTTGGGGAAGAACATTTCCTCAAGGCATGGAAGGAGCTCACCAGTATGGAGCAGAGCTTTTGCAGGACAGCTGTACCTGGAATGGCACCAGGGAGCTGGAGAGGTATTGGGAGACAGCTCTGAACAGAGAGGCAAGTGCAAAGCTGTATTCCTTAATTAGAATTTTAAACAGATACAGCTAGAAATGTGGAAGTATTAAGATGTAATCCCAAGCAAAAGGTGGTTACCCATGGAAATACTGATTGCCTCAATATAGCAGGGAGCAGAAGGTGCACATACATTTCTTTTTGTACTATTATATTACATACAAGAACATGGAGAGACAGAGCCGGGGGGAATGGCTTCCCACTGCCAGAGGGCAGGGCTGGATGGGAGATTGGGCAGGAATTGTTCCCTGGCAGGGTGGGCAGGGCTGGCACAGGGTGCCCAGAGCAGCTGTGGCTGCCCCTGGATCCCTGGCAGTGCCCAAGGCCAGGCTGGACACTGGGGCTTGGAGCAGCCTGGGACAGTGGGAGGTGTCCCTGCCATGGCAGGGGTGGAACTGGATGACCTTTAAGGTCCCTCCCAGCCAAAGCAGTCTGGGATTCTGTGATACTGTCTCTGATCCCTTTCTCTTGCCATCACTCGCCAGTGTGTTGGAATAACAAACACGTGACCTCTGTTCCTCATTGTCCAAAACGCCAACCTTTTGCTTGCTGGTTTTGTTCCAGCCAGCTGAAACTTCACCTCCTTGTGTTTATAACCAGACTTGGAATGAAAACTGTTCTTATCTTTGCGTGAGGCTG
This sequence comes from Sylvia atricapilla, assembly GCF_009819655.1. Taxonomy (NCBI): domain Eukaryota; kingdom Metazoa; phylum Chordata; class Aves; order Passeriformes; family Sylviidae; genus Sylvia; species Sylvia atricapilla. The sequence goes on from NC_089153.1 coordinate 1,222,615, forward strand.
CAGGGCTCTGGAAATAGCAGTTCACTCAGTGTAGTCCTTCGTTCTCCCCAGTGCTCTACGTCTGCAGTTTGTCTGTGTGTGCCTTGTTTTATTTAAAGACTTTTACTATTTTCAGTTAATACATTGGGATTCTGTTGCTCACAACAAGCTTTGTCTAGGTACCTTCTGGGGAGCTGCAGCCACATGCAGCTACGTAAGTGATACAAAATCACAAAGCAGTTGACAGCATGACTCCGGTAACTCTGCACAGTCCCAGTGGATTTGATCCCTGATCCTTCTGCATTAAAGAAGTGGAACTGTTTTGTGTAATTCCCAGTTAGCTTTGCCTCTGCAAAATGAGGGGTTTGTAGGGTTAGAGTTAATGCATCTATAGCTGTAACACTTCTCCCTCGTGCAGCACCTGTTAGGGCTGGATGTTAAAATGCTCAGATTCATCTTGAATATTGAGTGTAGTGTACAGGTGAATAAATAAATGTATGGACTTAGTCAATGAGGAAAGCCTTTCTGGAGAAGGATGGGGATTACATAATCAACACATCTCTTCTGAGAGTCCTCAGTTGCCATCAGTTTTGCCAGAACAGTTGTTTCTGCAGGTAAATTAATTTCCTGAGCTTTGACCAGCTTGAAGGGAATTGGGACAGGTTTTTTTACCATGGAGGAGGAAGAAATTAGCTGTGCTCTGTTTGAATTTCGTGGGAATATCAGATACACTTTTCTTTAGCAAATCCTTAGGAAGAAAATGTTCAATGGCTGCTTGTCCATTCCTTCTTTTTTTGCTTTTAAAATGGGTGATTTTTAAAGCTGCTTAAAAGTTGGAATTTGCATTCCCAGAGAAATTGTAAAATGTAAAGCAAAAAAAATAGACCAAGCAGGCTGAAGTTTTGAAATTTAATCAGAAATGAAAATGCCAGGAACACCTTTGAAAAGCTTCATTTCTGTGGCGTTGAAATTCCCAAAGTATCTGTGTACACACAGATGTGGATTTGTTATTTTTGTGTAAGAGGTTTTGGTTATGACAGGATTCTGCTTAATGTTAAACTGAAAAGTTTTTCAGCGTAAGACAGTTGGAAGATTTCTCTCTGCAATGCTATTTTTACAACTCCAGGTTCAAACGAGAGCGCCTAGACTCTGAGAATTCAATTAGTGAGTGTTTGGCTCCTGCACAGTGATGTGTAATCCTGGGCTGTAGCAATGCTGGGTGGCAGGGCCAGCTCTGGCAACATCCAGTTATGCAACAATAAACACCTTGCAGAGCCTTCTGTGGGCTGCACCAGCCTGGGATGGTTGCAGCAGCAGCACTTTGGAGACTTTGCCTTCCTGACTGTTTGAAGAAGCTGTCCTAAAAACTTGACCTGTAAACAAGGAGAAAAACCTGGGTGGTGATTCTGTGAAGTCAGTCCAGGTACATAACTCAGAGGCTTTAACACATTTATTGTCAGCCCTTGAAATCCTGGAAAAGGAAGGTTTAGAGTGTTAGAGATTGCAATTCCTTTTTTTTTTTTTTTTTTTTTTTTTTTTTTTTTTTTTTTTTTTCCTATTGCATCTTTTGTTTCTTGTTGAAAAAGCAATTGGCCAGTCTTTCAATAAAAAGTTCTCTCTAAAGTAACCCCTCTGCCTAAGCCAGGGAGTCTGTGCAAAGAGAAGGTGGAACAAGTACAAAGCTGGAGCATTGTTACACAGAAACACGGAATATTCTGAGTTGGAAGGGACAAAGATCATCAAGTCCAGCCTTTAAGTGAATGGGAGTCAGACCCATGACCTCAGTGTTATTAGCATTGCTGGGTTATGTTCAATAGCGTAATTTTAGAAGCTTAACACTGATCCCAAACTTGTGTAGTTGAGGCTGCTGCAGTTTTTTAATTGCTGGAAGACTTAACTTCTTAGTCACGATCTGAACACATCTCAAGTTTAAAAAAAACAAACCCAAAAACTGTATTTTATGTGGAGAAGGTACAACCAGTGTCTTGTCAGGGGAGGCGGTTCTCTGCCACAAGTTGTTACAAATGGTAGAAAGAACAGCTTTAGAAATGTCAAGTTTTTCCTGATTTAAATATTAGTAAATACTGAAGAGTCAAAGTTAACTAGAATTTGAGATGGAATCGTTCTGTGACAGATGGTACAATTTTATTTTTTTTTTTAATATTGGAGTTACACCTTCTTACTAACAACATATTCCCAGCTGACCCTTTGCCCTGAGACAGCATCTGCCTCTCAAAAGGAACCACTTAAGTTTTGCCTCTTCCAAAGGCACAGAACCATGGAATCATTTAAGATAGAAAAGCCCTCCCAGTTGGAAAAACCCTGGAGTCTGACTGTTTCCCCAGCACTGCCAAGGCCACCACTAAACCCTGTCACCAAATGCTTCATCCACATGGCTTTTAAATCCCTCCAGGAATGGTGACTCCACCACTGCTCTGGGCAGCTCTGCCAGAGTTTGACAAAGCTTTCAGTGAAGAAACTTTCAATAATATCCCTCCTTTTCTCCAGGCTGAGCCCCTTTCCCAGCTCCCTCAGCCTCTGCTGGGACTCCAGCCCCTTCCCCAGCTCCGTTCCCTGCCCTGGACACGCTCCAGCCCCTCCAGGGCTCTCTCAGGAGGGCCCAGAACAGGACACAGCCCTCGAGGTCCCAGCAGTGCCAGCCCTGGGGACAGGCCCTGCCCTGGTCCTGCTGTCACCCCAGGGCTGGGACAGCCGTGGGGCCATTGGTCTCTTGCCTTCTTTGGGCACCCCTGGGCTTGTGTCCAGCCACTGTCACCAGCACCCCCAAGGTCTTTCCTGCTGGAAACTTCCCAGCCACTCCACCGCAGCCTGGAGCATCCATGGGGTTGTTGTGATCCCAGGGCAGGAGCCAGCACCTGGCCTGGTTGAACTCCACACAATTAGTCTCAGCCAGTGCAGATCCCTCTGCAGAGCTTCCTGCCCTCCAGCAGACCTGCCCTCCTGCCCAGCGTGGTGCTGTCTGTGCATGTGCTGAGGGTGCCCTCGATCCCCTCATCCAGGTCACCGATAGAGACATCAAACAGGGCTGAGCCCAGGGAGCCCCACTGGTCACTGGCCTGGATTTAGGGCCATTCACCTCCCCGATTGTGCTGCCACCAGAGCCACTCACCTCAAATCGTCTTGCAGTGTGCTGATGTCATCCTTAAAAACATTGAGATTTGAGTTTCAAAACCTGATCAGTGCATGAAAGCCCCTTTCCAGATGAGCCTGTCCAGCTGTTGTGCTTGGCATGGTTAGCTCCCTGCTAGGAATGGCTGGGGCTGTGCACTGCATTTGTCGCTGGGGGGAAATTTAAGCTCCTTCCTCTAAATACCAGCAGCTGCTTGGGGTCTGCCCTGCCTTTTGTGGCCTGAGAAGCTGTCTCTGGACCGTGGCTGTGGAGTCTGAACTAAGAGGGCCTTGAATTCTACTTTTAAATCAGTCTGTCAGCAGTGAGAGGTGTCTGAACCACACCAGGCCACGCTCTCAGGGCTGTCTTCGTTCCCAGTGTATTTTTAACTTTTTTCAAGAGATTGCTCGTTGTGCTGATTACATTATTTGCAGTAGTTTTGTCTCCTTTGATGCCTGTGCCAGTAGTGCTTATGTAAAGGGACTTGATGATATTGAATGGTAAGAATGAACAAATGCAGCGGGAATTCAATTGCTATTTTGCTCTCAAGCACAAGTGTTCTTCTTTCTAAATCAAGTCTGACCACTTACTATGTCAGTCAGCTGCTTTGTTGGAGACAGGGAGAAACTATTTAATTCACATTTGATTTAAAGGAAATTTTTGTTCCCTTGAGGTGCATTATTTAATTTAGAAGTTTTGGAAATGTATGATTTCCAAGCACTCTGTCGGCTTTGAAGGAGTTGATCTTCATCTCAGCTGCAAAATCCAGTGTATTATGGGTATGTGCCAAATAACTGGCCAGCAGTACTCTATCCTCTGAAGGGAGAGGGAGTTTGAAGTTGTCAGATCACCCAGGAATTATTGAAGATGACTCCTTTCAGGTACTTTTAAAATTAAATTTCTTGATCCTGCAGCCATCCACCTCAGCTGGTAAATGCAATTTCAGAATTCATGTTAGAGACCATCTGATAATTACTGACAGTTTAAAATACCTCATTGTTATGTCATTTACAACTTGATTAATTAGTAGACACAGGTCTTCTTAAATTCCAAATTTTAAGAGGCTTGTGAGTGTTTTCCAGTAGTTTGCCAGAGCCTTCCCATGGGTGCAGTAAATGCTGCACTGCTGTGAACTTACAGCCCTGTCTGCAGCACTCTGAAGTCATCTCAGCTGCTGCCATGTCTCTGCCTCACTGTGATGTTCAGCAGAGAGTTTGCTGGGAAGTTTGTGTGCTGGTCTGGCAGAGAAGCCACCCACCAGAGCGGAGAGCTGGCTGTTGGAGGAGCGTGCTGAAATGAAGTGTTGAGCTCTGGAGGCGCAGCCTGGGATGGGATGTGGCAGCCAACAGTTGGATTGTCTTAAACTGCCAAAGACCCTCAGTCAGGGAAGCACACACGCTCCTTTCATGAGGGTTGGCAGTGCCAGTCGGGCGCTTTCTAAAGAAGAATTCCCATCAGTTGGGTATTCAGAAGAAAAAATGACTGCTCAAAAATGACTGTGCAAAAAAGCAAATTTTCATTATACCACGGTGGGGACACTCCATTATTAAGTTCTTTGCCTCTCTGTGTTCAGATAGAGCAGGGTTTCTGTGCGCTTGATTCATCACACTTGGCTTGAGAGACAGCACAACATCTCCAGATATCGGAGAGGCTGATCTTGTGGTGCTTCAATGTCGCTTTTATTCTGCCCCTACTCAATAGAGCTTTGTGTTCTCCTTGCTGCTAGAGGTTGTAATGCTCCTGTGGAGGCAGGAATGATGGGGAAATACGGGCCATAAAAAATATTGGCAAACTGCTGTTTCTCAAAAATATGACCTGTGCTTAAACCAGCAGCAAAATCTTTATTTGACTTTTAAATCATGGCATCTGATTGTCCTTTGATTCTTGTGAGCCTCTAAACAAAAGCATGATGTACTTCCCAGCAACTCGCTGGGAACTAGGGATTCAAGGCATGGCAGTTGGACAGGAAAACTCGCTGATGTTCAAACACAACCCCTGTGTGAGAGGGTGTTCCAGGGCCAGCTGTTTGTTGGGGTGCCATGCAGAGGAGCTGGAGCTGTTCACAGAGAGGGAGCACAGAGCCCTGGCTCAGCTGGGCCCTGCCTGCAGCACTATGCACAGAACTGGGCATATCCTGCAATTCACCCCTGCGTGTGCAGGACTTGAATCCAAACATGAGTGGAAGAGAAACTTTAGGAGCAGGACACAAATATTCCTGAGATCTGGCAGGATTTCCTTTGTGTTGTTGATGCTGCACAGGCTTTCTCTCAACTTCGGTTTGTTTTCCTCCAAATATGTGCTGTCACATCTGTTTTCTTGCTTGTTCTGTGCTGGAGACACCTCTCCACTTGACACTCTTGCCTTCCATCCTCTGTAACTTGGCTTGGAGCTGGAGGGAGGAAGAGGCCGTGTGCTTTGCAGTAGGAACTTGATTTTGCTCCCCAAATTGATCATGGGATTGATGAAAATGCTGTTCAAGTGTAATGGCACACGCCTGATGATTTGCAGGACAGTAATGTATTCTGTGTGGGAACATCTGCTGTGAGGGAAGGGCTTGGGGAGGGGGAAACCATGTGGTAGAGCTGCAGATACTGCTTCAGAATGACTTACATGAATGCAAAGAATAGTTTAATTAAAGGCAGAATGGAAATTCCCCAGCTTATAGAGAAAAGTATCTGGAGAAATCTGTTTCAATGGTGTTACTGAGCATCTGCTGGATCCTGGTGATGCTTTTATGGCACATTTACAGGGGGCTTTGCAGGTTGCTCAGCCTCTGGAAGGACAGTACTTGGTGTTCGTCTCAGTTCACTTGCTGCTATTTTTACAGCTTTCTGTGTTCAAATGGCTCAGAATAACATGCTTGTCATTCACCTGTCAGCTGAGAAATGTAACTTATTTCAGACTTCCTTCCCCTGAGAGTAGCTCTGGGATGAGGAATATCTTCAATTACTAAAAAATTCTGCGCTGTCCCCATCCTCCATGCTCTTAAAAGGCAGGTGTTTACAGAGGTCCCTGCTTCAGGCTGACCTAGTTAAGGGTGATGCTGTGCAGCAGGTCAAGGTTGTGGAGTAAAGTTTTTAGCATCACAAGAGATCCTATTCAGATTTTGGAGGTCTGTGTATGCATCTTTGGGGCCTAGCACAGGAAGGAGCTGGAGCTGCTGGAGCCAGGCCAGAGGAGGCAGCAGGATGAGCAGAGGGATGGAGCAGCTCTGCTGGCAGGAAAGGCTGCGAGAGCTGGGATTCTTCACCTGCACAGGAGAAGCTTTGGGGTGAGCTCAGTGTGGCCTTGCAGGGCCTGGAGGAGCTGCAGGAAACACGGAGAGAGACAAAGGAATGGAGTGACAGGACCCAGGGAATGGCATCCCACTGCCAGAGGGCAGGGCTGGATGGGAGATTGGGCAGGAATTGTTCCCTGGCAGGGTGGGCAGGGCTGGCACAGGGTGCCCAGAGCAGCTGTGGCTGCCCCTGGATCCCTGGCAGTGCCCAAGGCCAGGCTGGACACTGGGGCTTGGAGCAGCCTGGGACAGTGGGAGGTGTCCCTGCCATGGCTGGGGTGGAATGGGATGGGCTTTGAGCTCCCCTTCAACCCAAACCATTCTGGGATTCCATGATCCAAAGTGTGACAGTTCTATGTCTATAGAAGGAACAAGTGCCATTAGTGGTTTCAAAACTGGTTAGAACAGAGTGAATGCAGAATCTTTTTGTTCCATGATGGGTTACTGGTCACTGTTGGGTCACTGCAAAAGTTTTCTACAGAAGGAAATAATCCCCAACTCTAACAGATGTTTTTTGTTTTCTCCCCTTCTGACACAGGTTGCCAACTTGGCCTGCTCCATCTCCAACAACGAGGAAGGTGTGAAGTTGGTTCGCATGTCAGCCAGCCAGCTGGAGGCCCTGTGTCCCCAGGTAAGGGAGGGCATCACAACAGGAGACAAATGCCAACCAGCTGGGCAGCTGCTGCTGCCTAGGGTGTGCTCTGGTCTCGGTGGCTGGCTGTGACTTGCTGCAGAACCTGATTTTTTCCCTTAGTACACACAGAGGATGAAATGCAGTGTAGGTGTCAAGACTTAGGAACTTTAAAATCCATGGCAAAGAAATCACTGATGTGAAATGGTCGTTTTTCTGTCACAGTTCTAATTCCATTTGGCCAGGACATTCCAGTAACCTGCAGTTAGTAAATGTGGGAAGCTTCAGTAGTTGCCTGTGCACATCTGTGCTGCAGGAAGGTGCCTTGTGAACGTGCTAGCACTGCTCCTGGGCGTGCTGTAAGATGAATTATAAAATACTATTTTTGCCTGAGTAGAATATAAATATGCCAAATAAACTTCCCGATGGAGTAGGATGAGAGGAAGTTGGCTGTGTGTGAACAGTGTGAGCCTGGCTGAGACTACCTTTTAATTAATAACTTTTTAATGGAAACAAGGAAATTAAGTTTATATAAGCACTAGACTATCCTCTTCCTTTTTGACAGCCTGGAGTTTTAAATGTCAACTACTAGATACTTGGATGAACCCCTGAAGACTGCAGGGTGCTGTTGATTCTTGTAATTTACATTTTTTAAAGCAACAGGAAATTCAGATCTAAAACATCCAAATAAGCTGTTGTTGGTAAGGAGGAACTAACAGAAAATATGTACTCAGAAAAACTGGAAAAATGGCATTTTGTGAAAGTGAAGGGTATTGTCTCAGGATTACTTGGAATTTCCCCAGGTTTTCCCACCTGTATTGGTCTTTTTTAAAACCAGTCAAAAGGTAGAGAGATGCTCATCTGTACCCACTCCAGCAGGAGGGGATTTGGAGGGAATAGGTGAAGGCAGTATGAGGAGCAGGACTATTTTACCTTTTGTATGACCTGCAGGTAACTGTTAAGCAGCTGAGGACAAGGCCCTGAACATAAAGCACTGAATCCTAAAGGAGGCCTTTGGGCATCCCAGGGTGACTCTGTGTGCTCTCACTCCTGCCTTTGGCTGAGCAGTTCTCTGCCCCCACCCTGGGGCTGTGCATGGCTGCTGAAACCAAAGGTCAAGTTTTGCAGATGGAACAAAGCATGTGGAAGAAAAAGCTTTTAGAAATCCATCTTCCCTGATACGAGGGCTTGCTCTTTCCTGAAGGAGCCAACTAGGCTGATGGAAGTTTTTTTTAGTTATCTCCCAGAATATGGTTGTCTAACGCAGGGTGTTCCAAACAAATGCTGCTGCTTTTGAAAATAATCATCTGAAGAAAGTTAGGTTCTCTTTGAATCTAAATGTTTCTGGTGGTTGTCCAAGTCTGTGGGGGTGTTTTCCTCTCCCCATTGCTGAAATTGTATGTATTTCAGACTCTTCTATCTTTGCTTTTCCAACAGCTAACTGCCTATTTAAATAAATCTACTCCTGGATAAAATAAGCGTCATGGTACTCAGCATGAAATAATGACCCAGCTGTAGTCACCAGTGTAGCCACATCTCCTAAAGTGCAGCTGTTAACCTTTGACTTGGGGGATTATGGACAATATATTTAACACACGTTGGAAGCTCTGAGTATCTATAAATGCACAAAGGCTTTAACTGATGGATTTTGGCTTTACAAAGGTCACATCTCTGGACTTCGAAGCCTACGGTTTAGCTGCTCCACTGCAAGTCTTGCCTTAATTTCAGGGTCATCACCAAGAGATTAGTAAATTACACTATAGATGTTCATAGCAGTTGAAAGAGTGCTTTTATATTATATTACATGCTCTTGGGTTGATTCTTTAATGCTCTAAGAGTATTTAAACATGTTGTGAATCCTGAGAGATAATTAAGGGCACTTGTCTAAGCTGTTTTACAAATGGCATCTGTGTTTTCTGGTAACAATAACTCATCTTGTGCCAGTGCAAGCAGCACAGCTCTCCATCCTCCTCCTCAGCTGCCTTCCTCAGCTTGTCCCCAAACCTCGGGTATTCTCCACAATCTCTAAAAGATTCTCAACATCAAAAACAGCAAAGTGAGATTTTATTTCCTTTTTTAGACAGTTATGTATTTATTTTGCAGTTTATTCCTGATGAGATTCACAGCTGCTTCTTGAGTCCTCTTGGGTGTCTGTGCTGAACAAGTGTGTGAATTAGGCATAAGATACAGGTTAAACCCAACATTATATGCCCTATATGTTTTTGGAGGATTTTTTTTTTTGCTCAGATGGTATTTTTCCAGGAAGATTCTGGATTCAGAATGAGTCAAGTCAATCAGTAATTACAACAGTCTCAGAAACTTCAAGGTATCAGTAGCAAACAGTAATACAGTGTATGAAATATAATTCAAAGTATTGCTGTGCTTGAAAGATGAAACTGAAATTTAATGCACTTGAGTGCCAGGTAAACTCTTAAATAGTTTATCTGAGTAGAGGCCATTCTGGGAGTAGGGAATTCCTGGTTAAAGAATGATTTCTGCAGAAATCAATCTGTAGAGTTAATTATAAAAGCTGTAGCTCAAATAGAGCCATAATTCGCTCCCTTGCCATCAGGAGCCATTGAACTGGCAGCAGGAGGAAGGAACATGCAACTCTAAGCTGGCTGGGGAAAACCTGGAAGTTTTGTTGGTATTGACAAGCAGTCAGTCCTTGCCAGTGTCACCCCTGGGTTCAGACCTCCCCAGGTTTGAAATTTGCTTTGAGGAAAATGAAAATGCGGAAAAAATTTTCATCAAAAGGTCTCAACAGAAACAAGCAGTCAATTTATTTAGCCTGGTTTAGTTACTGGAAATCAGCTCTTCCTCAGGAGTAACATCATCCTTCCTGTTTGTGGGTCCCCAGCCAATTAGCACAGAAATTACTGTGAAGTTGAAGACTTAATGGGATATTTAGAGCTCCCTTTCGAGGGTGCAGCAGGAGCTGTTGGGATGAGCTGTGCCAGAGTAGCCAGCTCAGTGATTTTAGTCTGAGTTTACAGGGCAGCCTCAGCGGGTCACTGTGATTTCTTCCTCAAGCCCTGACTTACAAACCTGCCTGAGTTCTTTCTTTTGAGAACTGCTGGAATTCTGTGTGTGGAAGGAACCAGCTTTGTCCAGCACTGCACAGGAGTTCCCTCAGCCCTGCCTCGCTGGGTGCTGGGGAACCAGCCAGGCTGGAGGGGGTTAAGAGGAAGGAGCAAAGCTCTCCATCACTACAGTTAAATAAAAAAAAAAAAATGCTTAAACTGTCTTTCTTAATGGAAATGGAAAATTACTGCTGTGAAATGCTTGGAATGGCTGCCTGTGCCTCACAGAGCGCAGGGGGAAGTTTGCTTTGCCTTCTCACTAAACACAGAGCTTGCCAATGGTGAATTAGGGAAAGGTTTTGTTTATCTCAACTCAGAAACCTGGATCCTCGCTCCCAGCTCTGGCGTCTGCGCTCTGTTTCCAAGAAGGACTTGCTTTGGGAGCCTGCAAAGGCTGTTTTGTAACAGCATTTTGCATTAAAGACGCCTGGGAAGAGAGCTGAAACCATGAGAGTGTTTCTGATCATACAAACTGGAGGTGTTAGAAACCAACAGTGAGAATGCCCCAGCCCAGCTCAGCAGAGGAAGAATTGCTCCAGCCTTTTGATGTGACAGGCTGCTGTCACTCGAGCTCCTTTATCCAGCTATGCATTGACTTGGTTTTTGCAGCCTCTATGAAGTTCATCTATAGACTCCTGCCCAAACTGCAGTTGGGCTGAGAGCTGCAAGAAATATCTGTGTGGGGTAGAGTTCCCATCAGGTTGGGTGTTTGCTTCTGCCAGCCGAAGCAGGAGCCCATTGCCCTGGAGACTGAGCACCCCTGGGAGGTGGCTGCAGGACAGACCTGCCCTGGGGCACCCAGGACCTGTTCCCCCATGAAAGGCAGGGCTGGGTGCCTTTCTCCACCGCAGCCCAAAGAGCTCATCCTCCAGAGAAACTCTGGGAGGCCACCAGGCAGCACCTGGAAGCACAGGTCCTTCCCAACCCCCTCCATTCCTGCTGGAGTGTGCTCAGAATTGCTCGCCACGCACACGCATCGCCCATCAAACTGACTCCAGAGAATTCTTGGATTAAATTACATTTTTAATAAAAATAAATTGACTCTTCTCATATTAACATCTTGTTTTAATAACTGCTTGTTCACATCCTTCTATTCCAATTTTGAACTGCTTGAAAAGCCATTTGCTGCTTATAGATTTCTGATGAGGCAGATGGCTTATATGTGATCACACCTACTGACACAGAGACAAAATACCAAAGCAGAAGGAATCCCATGGAGAGTTCTAGAAACTTTTGTTTAAAAGTTGGAGTATCTTAGACAAACAAGAAAACCCTGCAGACCACCCTTCAAATCAACCAAACCCAAATGTGACCAGCAGACTTTGTTCTCCTTGAGTCCCCAGTCACCACCAATTTCCTGGTGGCTGTTGGAGGAGAGAACTTCATTTTTCTTGCAGTAAAGATTTAACATCAAACAATTGTCCCCTTTTTTCATCACTTTGAAAGACTGTCAGATTTTTTGAATGTTCTAACGAGCAGATCTGTCTCCAGACTGTTTAATTACAGGTGCTTGAAACATTTTATTGGCATTGAGTAGAAATGCTTCTATTAAAAACTTAACACTTGGGTTGCAGATTTGCATCACCCAGGCTCACTGGGAAGAACTGCCAGCACAGGCCTAGGCTGACCAGAAAAGCAACAATTTTAGAAGTTCAAACAGTTACTGCTGCATAAAAATAAGCAAAGAGCAGGAAAAGGATTCGGTTCTGTAGAAAGACGTGTGTTAGTGAGTAAGGGCCCTTTTCTTTCATCACAGGCACAGGATCTGAGGAGCACAGTGGTGGAACAGCTTCCAGGAAAGGCACAAAGTCCCTGAGACCCCCAAAGTTTCAGCATTCAAAGCAAGTAAAATGCAAAATGGAGCAAGATAAATGGCTCCAAAATTCTTACAGTTTCTGTGTGGACTGGCAGTACAAAATCAGTCCTCAGCTCCAAAGGAAAATGCTTTCTTCATGGATGGGGAAGTTGGTAGGATAATTATCTATACACACTATGCAAATAGTCTTTATAGCAAATAGCAAATACTGCTGTGACAGTACAGCTGAGCTGGAGAAGGGCTTTGTGCTGAGGGGGCTGGAGCACCTCCCCTATGGAGCCAGACTGGAAGAACTGGGAATGTTTAGCCTGGAGAAGGGAAGGCTGTGTGGAGACCTCAGAGTCTCTGCCAGTGTCTGAAGGGGCTGCAAGGAGCCTGGTGAAGGACTGCATCAGGAACTGGACCCCCAGTGCCAGAGGGCAAGGTTAGATGGGATGTTGGGAAGGAATTGGCACAGGGTGCCAGAGAAGCTGTGGCTGCCCCTGGATCCCTGGAAATGTCCCAGGCCAGGTTGGACACTGGGGCTTGGAGCAGCCTGGTGTAATTAAAGGTGTCCCTGCCATTGGAAAGACATGAGCTTTAAGGTCTTATCCAGTCCAGACCGTTCTGTGGTTCTAAGTTACTTCGTAGAAGTGTGGATCTGTGTTTTGTTCCAGCACTGCCACAAGACAAGTAAATATTTCTGCAGAGATCTCTGCAGTCACTCCATGTGTAACTCGCAGGAAAGTGTTCAAAGTGCCTTTTATACATGGGAACAAAGTATTGGAAATCAAAGGAAACTTTTCCTTCCTCTTTTGGTTCATCAGCCTCTGTTCATTGCTGGTCACTGCCATTAGAGCTTCTGAGAATGTAAAACAATCTGCTGTGTGTTTTGCTCCCAGGCATTTCAGCTCATCAGAGCCTGCAGAGTGCTTTTTGCTGTACTCGAGTACGTGGAGGGCTGGCACACACGGATGTGGGCATGCAAACCTGGCCTGGGATGTAACTGGAAGTGACTTCAGTGTCCTCCTCATAAACCAGTTTTAACACTCGGAGCAAAATGCAGTGAGGAGCAGGGAAGGGGCATGAGCAGGGTGAGCACTGGAGGCAGCTCTGGCATCTTTTGTATGTAAAGTTAAATTACGAGGAGCTTCTTATGAACTGCAAGGAAGCAAGCCTTGGTTTCTTTATTACAGGAAGATAAGGGATTGAAATCCACCTGGACAAGGGCAGAGAGGTTTGGTGGGCTTCTTTTCACATACTCCTGAGTGTAAAACTGATTTCACATCCCTACTGGGGCACTGTCTGTGTGTGCCACATGTTCTTCTGCCCCTGAGATGAGAGCTGATAGGTGTGGGCTTGTTTTATTAGCATTTTGTTTTTTAAAAATGCAAAGTATCCTGGATCTGTAGGCCATGGAGCTACTTTCCGACTCATTATCCAAATGCCACAAGAAATCTGGTGAGTCAAGATCTTTATATAAACCCCAAGCCTAAGTGAGTTATTTAGGAACTGCAGATGTTTTGATTGTAAAGCAGTGGTGTGTATGAGGGGAGAGGACTGGGGGTTTACCTCAGATCTTCTGAAACTGAAAAACTCCTCCTTGTTGGGGCACAGTAACATCCTAAAATCAATCCTGCAGAAGTCAAGGAAAAACTAAACCAGCTGCAGGAAGAACATTCTCCTGGAAGGAGCAAAAGCTTCTTATCAAAGGGACTGAGGCAAAAATCAAGAAGTGCTTAAAGCTGCTGAAATGGCTGTGAGTCAGACACGGTGTGCACTAAGATACAACAGGTTGGGATAGCAATGCAAATAGCTGGGTGAGAGTTTTGGTCTCCCAAGGGATATCTCTTCCTTTGACCATGCCAGCCAAGTATACAGAATTGTTCTTTGTTAAGAACACCACCACATGGAAGAGGCTTCTTTTGGCCTCTCTGACTTTCAGCTGGATGGAGTGCTATAAAGCTGAGGCTGGAAGCCATCCTAAATTTAGCCTAAAAGAATTAATTCTGGCTGACCCAGTGGCTGTAATTTCCTCACAGGTTTATCTGAGGTTCAGGTGTTTTCTGGCACGAATAGCTGAGCTTTTTGAGAGAGCTTCTGGGCAAAGCAGCTGCAGTGTTGTAACCAGGCAGGAGTCACTGCAGGGAGCCTTGGAGAGCCCTGCCCTGCAAAGGGGGAAGGACCCAACCACACTCTGACATCTCTGGTTTCAACAGGGAACATAAAAACAGGGAAAAGCAGCAGCTTCTTCCCATGGAAGGGATGGGAAGAGGACTCAAGGTGCAGATTGAGACATCCATTCCAGTCTTTGGCATGCTGAGCCTCCCCAGGTGTTGCCCAGCCCTGGCTGCTGCCACAGGAAGCCGTGAGGTGCAGGGGAGAGGCTCCAAGGAACTCGCTGGAAGCGTGATCCGGGGTGTGGAGCTGTCTGACTCGAACATTGCGATTGCTACATGAAACAAAGCACCGATAAAAATAGTGTGTTTTCTTGCCATGCTTCATTTCCTTCTGGATAGGCTCAAAATGTCCCTGTTTGATTCTTTTCTTTGTACAACTTCAGTGAGTCATTGTGATCACAGTGCTCTGGCAGCATCTTGAAAAGCTCTGAAATACAAAATATTTCCCTGAGATTGCCAAATGTTTTACATGGAAGTGGCTACATTTCAGATAGTCCGGTCATGATCTTCCTGGGGTTTTAACTCTGTCTGTCTCCATCCTGTGAGAGGTACTGATATTTTAAAGTAATTGCCCAATGCTTTTTGTGTTTTGGAGAAAAAAAAGTGTATTGTGGTTCATCCCTTCCCCCAAAAAAGTGTTTCCTCCTTCCCATCAAAGTGTTTATTTTTAGATAATAAAGGGATCATAGTCCTGCTACGTACACAGACTATTTAAGATCCAGCATCCCTGTCATTTTCCCACGTCTCTCTAAGCATCTGTTGGAAAATAAATCAATCACTCTGTGCTGGATACCACAGTGTATTCCCTGGAATAGATCACACGCAGGGTGTTGTCAGTGATCCCTAAGACATTCCTCAAGCACAGGTGTGAGACATGTCCAGGGTGATCTGCCCACTTGAATTCTAAGAGTGAAGGCTTTTATCACCCCTGCTAAAGCTGCCTGTTGTGGCCACTTTGCACATGGAGTTATGAAGTGTGTGCTATAAAAAGGGACTGCTGAGCTGTGTCTGCTGCCCTGAATTTCTCCCTGAGCACACTCACACCTGTGTGGCTCTCCTGAGCTGTAGGTTTGTCATTAGCTCCACGGTGGCCATGGATAACCTTTGATATCCCCACCAGGTCTCTTCATCTCTAGCACTGCTGGCTGCTTCCCTAGTACAGGAATGTCTGTTTGTAACAGAAATCAACACTGGTTTTGCTTGATCATTCTTATAAAATACATTCACCTTGGCCATACATTTTTGCCATAAAGTATAAAAAAGTACACTTTTTCTGGTTGAGCAAGCTGCCTGTTGAGAGGAGGGTGATGGCAGCCTGCACCTCCTCTGCTTGGATTTGGTGAGGACACACAGTTTGAGGTCGTGGAGCAGTTGCAGAGCCCTGTGTGTGTGACAGCTCTGCCCCTACCTGTGACGAGGTGCTGAACGTGGGCATCTGGGCTTGACATGCGCTGTTGGCGAAGATTAATTGTGCAGACAGCTGCTGTGTCCAGACAAGCCTCTCGCAGGAACCCAGGCCATATGCTCCTGCAGCATTAATGCTGCCCTGTCTCAGTGCTTACAGGATATTTTATATCTGATATGGGCTAAGGCAGGTTGGGAAGAGCAGAGAAAATGTCCTGACTCTTGGTATCGCCTCGCCACCATCTCTGTCTCTGTAGTTTCTAGCAGGGTAAAAGTGAGAGCAGATTTCTAGAGCATTGTCTGGTTTATCTCTCCTGTTTCCAGGACACTTGTTCAGATTCATCTTCATGAAACCTTGGCTATCTAGATTTTGATTGATAGGCGGTTAATTCATTACATCCAGCAGACTGGGGTGAGAGGTGGCAGTGGCTGGACTGCAAATCAGGGCTCTCGAGCAGAGGGAGGTTTGTCTCTCTAAAACCTCTATTTCTGTTTCATTTTAAAATTCTAAACATCATTTTCTTGGGTGTTGCAAGGCTTTTTGGGGGCCTTTCAGAAATTTCAGTTCCATGCATGAGGGTGGCAGAGCAGCAGGGACATTCCAAAGGGACATTCACGTGCCACACAGGTGTGACCCTGGGCTGGCTGAAGGAAGGGGAGCAGCAGAGGAGCCTGTGGTGGTGGGGACAGGGACAGTGCTGTTCCTCCAGGGGTCAGAGGTGTGTTCATCCCCACAGAGCAGATGCTGCTCAGGCACAGGTGCTGCTTCTTGTGTTCATCACTGTCACCAAACCCCCCGAGCTGGGCTGGATTTGTGACCCAGACCCACAGCCCCAGCTCCAGAGGCAGCGTGGGGAGCAGCCCAGCCCTTCTGTGGATTTTCCTGTCACTGCTGACTCCAGGCAGCCCCCTCCTCCTGCCTGATTCATTCATTGCCATCCCAGCACGTTTGACATCACCATCCTTTCCATGTTTAGTGAGTTATATATTGTTTTAAATGCTTTGTGACACTTGTAAATGAAGAAGGCAGAGAAAGTAGATTTTGGAAAAGTGGGAACATCTGGTGCTTGCATGTTTTGGTCGACAAGTTTGTGAAATTAATATGGTCCTAAAGTAGAGAAGAAAAATTACACCTTGAAGTTGTGAGTTAATTAGCTCTGACTCTCAGGTGCTTGGGAACAGAGCTGGGATTGTCATGCTCTGCCTGTGGATGGTTCCTCACATCTGGCATGTTTCTGGGTCATTCTGCTGCAGCAAGAGCAGGGCCAGGCTGTTGAGATGGGTTTCTGCCCACATTCAAAGAGGCTTTTGTGGTCATTTAAATGACCAATTAGTGGACACAGCATAAGCTCTGTGACCCAGCAGCATCTGTAGCATCTGTTCTGCTAAGAAAAACTAGGAACTGGTGTAAATTCTGGTCCTGGGGTTTGAAGACAATTAGGAGAGGGCATTCAGAAGGAACGTCTCCTGTTCCCTGGCTAATCTGGGTTGTTCACAGCCACAGCAGAAATCTGAAGTCATTACAATTACTGGCAAGATCTAGAGTAAAGCTTCAAGGAAAAGTGATAAATCAAAATTTATCTTCAATTTTGTATTTGCATATCGTTTCTACTTCAGTCTGTATAAGATTAATCCTTTTGTGACCTTTTTACTGAGGTTTTGGCAAGTAGCAAATGCAGCCTTGAGTGTACTAAATGTCATCCTGTCTGAAATACTTAACAACATGGCCTGCACTGGGAAAGCAACACCTCGTTACCACGAGCTGCTAAAGACAGGTGGAGCCAGGTCTTGTGAAAACTTGCCAAGTGATTTTGCTTCTAATAACTATCCATAATAAACATGGAAGCAGGTATGAGTTGGATGTGAAAGCAACTAAATTAAACACTTCTGTGTTTAGACATCAAGTTCCTCCAAACTTACTAAACTTGCTTTGTCTGCTGCTGAGTTCATTGGATAATGTTTTTATTATCCAATAAAAACACGGGAGGTAATTGTTTCATTGGGATATGTTTTAAAAATCCAGAGATGTTTTACAGGTCATCAATGCTGCACTGGCTCTGGCTGCTAAACCCCAAAGCAAACTGGCTCAAGAAAACATGGATCTGTTCAAGGAGCAGTGGGAGAGGCAAGTCCGTGTGCTGACGGATGCTGTGGATGACATCACTTCCATCGATGACTTCCTGGCTGTGTCAGGTAATCAGGGCTCCAGGCTGAGAAATAATCATCCTCCTGAGAGCTTAGTCCTGGCGAGGGATGGTTTGGGCACGTGTTCTGGGGTCTGTGACCCCCAGAAGGGATTTGGAAGGGATGGTGTTGTCACACCTCACCTGGGGTCACCTTGTGCCCAGCGAGGTGTGAAGGTGCAGCAGGAGATGTCATCTCAAGGAGAAGATTTGGAACTGCTGGCTGAACTAAGGATGAATTTTCATTTAGCTGCTGAGGACAAGCCTCACCAGTAACTCTGGGGGAAACAGAACATGTTTATGTCCAAGGTAGGAACTAGCAGAAAAAATGATCCCTCAGGTCACTTTAGACTCTGCCGTGTAAACAAAACTGAATATCAAACCATGGTTGTACAAGTTAATTAAAATGAAACTGTTCATACCCTGTCAGCTTTAGTAAAGTTTTAGGAGTTTTTGAAAGAGATTGGATCATTGTAATAGATTAATAATTACATTCGGCAAAGTGCTTGCCAAGATAATCCATTTTATCAGCATCTTGATAAGACCCACTATCAGCTGCTGTGACCTAAAAATAATGGGGGGATTTTTATTTCCACATCCTTTGATAGTGCTCGAGTCAGAGGAAATGGACATGGAACCATATGAATTGTAACTGCAATAGTGTTCACAAATCACCACTGCAAGTTGGGATTCTAATTTCCGTGGTGCAGGCAGGTTTTGGGCATATCTGGTGACCTAAAACCTCCAGTTGTAAAGAGAGATTTCACAAGAGGATGTGTGGAGTCAGAAGTACCAGGTGAACATAGTAAGAAAATGTAGATGAAAAATTAAGGTCCTGAATTAAGAGACCCTATTTTTTTATGATTAAGAAAAGAAAAACCAAACAAAAGTCCAAGTGGTGTTCCTGTGATGAGTCACCTGCATTATCACACATGTGGTATTGTGTTTCCCTGGGTTCTCAATAAGATTCCTCCCTGCAATGAGTGAGCATAAACTTCTGAGCAGTTCAGTATCTGAGCTCATTGTATCCATGTGTTCAATGAGGCAGCAGCAGCTGGAATTGCACAGCTGGGGGGAGCCTGTTTTGGGGAAGTCTGTTCAGAGGCAATCGTGTGCAGAAGTCAGAGGCTCCACTTGAAGCTTGCCCACAAGAGTACAAAGATTGGAGCAGGAAAAGCTGTGAGTCCGTACAAACAGTCTGTGTGGAGCTGCCAAAGGGCATCTCCCTGGCAGCTGTGCCCCTACAGGGATCAGCCACTGGCCTGAGGGCTCTGTCCTCCTGCAGGGCACTGGGGGAATGGGAGCCCTGCTGAGGAAGCTCTGCTCCTCAGCTCGTGCTGTGGGCCCGGTGCTGCGCTGCTCTCAAGAGCTCCAAGCTGCTTTTAAGACTGAAGTCACCAGAAGCAGGAAGTTGCATCACTCAGTAAAATCACTTTCCTT
Organism: Sylvia atricapilla; assembly: GCF_009819655.1. Classification (NCBI taxonomy): domain Eukaryota; kingdom Metazoa; phylum Chordata; class Aves; order Passeriformes; family Sylviidae; genus Sylvia; species Sylvia atricapilla. The sequence goes on from NC_089153.1 coordinate 1,241,717, forward strand.
CCCTTGTAGTCCAGGTTTAGCACCACAAGACTCAAGGAAGCTGTGGGCAGGACAACCCCATTTTCTGCAGGGATGCAGGTTACAACAGAGCTGAGTTTTTGGTTAAATAACCAAATCTGTTGCATGGCTGTACTCTCAGGAGCTTGGCAGTAAGCAGAGAGGGTATCTTCCCTGGTGTGGTGGCAGGTTGACTCAGTAGAGTTCACCTCCAGTGAGTGCTCACCACCCAAAATAGAACCAAGGAAATGTAGCTTGAGCCAACTCCAGACATTCAAATGCATTCAGTAATTATTTATATGCGTGTGTTACTGAAGAGATGGTAGAAAAATATTAAAGCAATAAATACTCTTTAAAATATTATTTGTTTGAACTTTGATAAATGTTTTCCATATAAACGCCACAACTCCAATTCATCTGCTGGAAGTCTGAACTTCTCTTTGGATGAAGTTGTGGCGGGTATGATTTATACCAAGTGCTGTTTGGGGTTATTAGGGTGTTTGTATCAGTTACTAACTGGGATGTAAGCAGAATTTAGAGGAGCTCTCGTGAGTGCACGAGTGCCTGCATATATAACTATGTATGTAAGCCATCCCACATCCCTACTGTGCAGTGTGCTGAATAAAGGCTTCACCAGTCAGCTCAAGCTACGCAATTGTATCAATTATCCACAAGTTAAGGCTTGATGAAAGGGACGCTGTGTTTAGGTGACAGCATAGAAGGATTCTTCAGTGCACAGTGCTGCAGGTGAGCTTGCAGGGGACAGCATTTTCATAGGCAGAGCAGCAGAAGGGCCTGTTGAGTTAGGGCAGGGTCTGGGGGAGGCTCCTGTCAGGATGGGAGATGGATGGCACAGGAGCCCTGTAGCCTAGAGATGTCTGTGTGCCTCCAGCCATGAGTGATGTGCAGCTCAGGGAACCCCAGCATCAGAGGTGCTATCTCCTGAACAGTCCTTGACACATTATTCTCATTTAAGCTGGTGTTAGTTGCTCTTTCTACCGTTATAAACTGCTGGCAACTCCATCATCCTGTGCAGAATTCACAGCTGAAATGTGCTCTGTGTGAAGATCCTCCTTGTTTTGCACTGTCGCCTGTTTGCTTGATTTGATGCCCCTACTTGTACTAAAGATGGTGAAGAGGGTTTTCCCCCCCCTTCTCTCTCTTTGTTCTGTTTGCAGATATACAGAGTTCTGCCATCCACTGTCAGTCATCGCTTTCCTGACTGCACAGTCTTTGCCTGTTTCATTATTCCTCATTTCAAAGCTCTCCTGTACCTTCTGTAATTCTTATCCCTCTTATCGGTGCCTTCCTGAAGCACTCTAGGTGTGTTGGTGTGCCCACTATCTCTGCTCTTTAGAGCAGTTGCTGATAGCACTGTGTAATTGTCAAATTCAGTGTTCTGAAATTCCCTGAATATCCTTTGAACCCCTACTTAAAAATCCATTCCATTTGCTGCCTTCTGTTCCTCTGCTGTTGACAGAGGTTTATGCCACAGATTGCCCATCTCAGGGGAACTATTTTTCCTGAAGAGCCTCCCAGTGAACATTGCCAGGATGACCACTGTTTACCAGTGTATGAACTCCCCAGTGTTTGCTCCCTGTGCTGCCTGACCTGGCTCCTGCAGTGCCCCTTGGCAGCAGAGCTTCAGCATGGCAATGGCTCTGAGGCCTTCCACAGGAGGTGCAGCAAAGAAGCACAGATGTATTTATGAATCTGTGGCTTCATCTCTCAACTGTTCATCTTTGATTTTGATCTACTGTAGCCCTCAGACTCCCTCACAGGCTGCTGGGGTTGCTTGGAAAAGCGTTGCTTAATCCCTTTAATGTGGAGGTGGGTGGAGGTGGAAGGTGTTTGGTGGGCGTGGATTGAGGATTGACAGTCGTGGGTGACTTTTTATTCTGTAGCTTTTCACAGTTTAGTGTATTTCCTTGTTTGGTCTAAAATTCATTTCTGTGGAAAAAATGCCTTTGCTTTTACCTTGTTGCCCTACCACACCATTTTCCCTGTAGCTGTTTTGGAGGGACGAGATCCCTTGCTGTTGCCTGTGCTGTGTTCTGTTGCTGTGGAAAGTTTCTCCTGCTCAGTACGAGGACAGGGGGTTTGATGTGGGACAGCCTTCTCCTGTCCCCAGAGGTGCTGGTGGGGAGCCCGTGCTCCGTGTGCCAGTTGGATGGGGAGCACTGGGTGTATTTACAAGAACTCAGCAAAGTCTGAATTATTGTCAATACAAGTCAGATCTTACCTGTTCTCATCCAGCTGAAGAACATCACCAGGGCAGATAGACCTGACAGTCCTGCACTTCCCTGGGTCCTTTGCAAGCTTCTCTGTGGTTTATCTCTCTCTAGAAGGGACTTTCTGACCATTTCACATCTGCAAAAAGCATTAAATGATCAGCAGACATTTAAATATTCGCCTTAATTTTGTCCATGCCTTTTATTGAAGTTCGGATAATCCAAAGAGGCTTTTAAATGGTCTGTAGCTTAATTTATTCATTTAGGAATTGAAGCAATAAACAGTCTGTGTTTTGGCCTGGCGCCAAAGCTTTTTCTTTGGGCTCTTGCAGCTCCCAGGGCTGTCTCTTCTTTAAATCCCCTCTGTGCTTGCTGTGGCTCCTGTGCCTGCTCACTGACTTGTCAAATCACTAATGAACCTGCTCTTCCCTCTCTCAGGGCCACAGTCTGCCCTCAGCTGAACCTGCTCAGGCTGAGTTGCTTCAGAGGGATTTCACAAGTGTAATTTTTGCCCAGGTTACTTACAGAAGTCTCGCAATATTGCACCTGGCTGTGTTAATTTTATGGAAATCAGGCCTAACTTCCCGCAGCAATCCTTTCAGGCAGTTCCTCCAAATCCTCTCCCGGCCAACACTATGAGCTTCTTGTCTCTACAAACTTGCAAAATGGCTCTTTTACTACCTGCAGAGGGAATAAAAGCCACTTGCATGGGTTGGCATTTTAGAACGATTAAGTCAATGGTAATTAACACTATTTTAAGTGACCCAGCAGAAATGTTTCCAAGTTAGTTTCTTACCAAGCAGCCCAAATGCTGGTGCTAGACAGTAATACCAAAGCATAAGTCCTGGTACATTAAAGAGTTCTCTAAGAGAGTGTGGAAGTCTCTAATAACAGTTTGGGACATCTTTAGGGTGTGTTTACCCAAAGAAGGATCCCAGTTTCTTTAGACATCTTCAGAAATCTCTTAGAAGGTTTTACCCATTTGGGGCTTCTTGGACTTGATGAGTGGGAAAAATATCTCTTTTCAAAACCAGAAAATGTAAAAATCTAATTGCAAACAGAGGTTTTGCCCTTAGTTTTTTGTTTGTTTTCTGAGCAGTCAGTAAGGTCTGTGTGGCTGGAATGCTTTCCACATTATTCACTGCATACATTATGTGTCTCAGATGGGAATGGGCGACTGACAGTGTAATGTGCTCTGATGGAATGTGTGTGGCTGTAGGAAAACACTCTGGAGGAAGCTGGAAACACGCACCAAGTGTCTGTTGAAGTGTTGAGGGGAGTAGGTGTGGTGCTGGGGAGGTGCCCATCGCCCCACGTGCACTGGCACATGGGGAGTGGTTTGCTGGTGTTTGAAATAAGGGCTGGGGCAGTCCAGGGCAGAAATATGAAAAGAAACCAGGGGAGAACTCAGCAGAACTCAGCTTTCCTGTTGGTAAAATTGAGTAAAAACAGGAGCAGAACGTGTGGAGGCCAGTTGGTGGATGGACTGATGGCTTTTTGACACCTCTTGTGGAAGGGCAGCTCTTTGCCAGTTGTAGTGACCTTCACATTAATGCTTGACATCACCTCCATGGAGCTTCTGTAGAGCAGGTCCCACCCTGAGCAATTGCCATGCTGATGACTGTGACAAAGAAGACATTACCAACTAAATCCTCCTTCTTCTCCCACCAGAGAATCACATTTTAGAAGATGTAAACAAGTGTGTCATTGCTCTCCAAGAGAAGGATGTGGATGGCTTAGACCGCACGGCTGGTGCCATCCGGGGCCGTGCCGCTCGCGTCATTCACGTGGTCACCTCGGAGATGGACAACTACGAGCCTGGAGTGTACACTGAGAAGGTGCTGGAAGCCACCAAGTTACTGTCCAACACAGGTAAGGGTTGCCTAGTCCCAGGAGCCCTGAATTGCTGTTGCTTGAGAGCTTGTGGGCAGCTGGGTGCCGTGTACCTGTGAAATCTGTTAAAGACTCAATTTGCTGTAATGCAAATTAGTGGGAGTTGTTTGCAAAGCTGTTGCAAAGTGAGAAGTGTGATTTTACTGTGTTGACTGGCTCAAAGCTCAGCGGTGCACAAGGTGTCCCTGAGTGTGCTTGCTATCATGGACTGGGCTGTGAGAAGCAAAAACACCGGGAATCAGTCCCAGACGTGAGTGAAGGCTTGAAAATTGTGCTGTGCTCATCCTGGACTATTGCACCAGGCTCTGCAGCTGTTCAGAGTCCAGAAGGAAGATCACATTCCCCCAGCAGAATGAATTTAGGGTAATAATTAGAGTAAATTTTCCAAAGTATCTTTACAGCTGTTGAAAGAGCATTGTAGGTTGTAGTGCCCCACACAAAAACACCAACTCAGGGTGTTCCTGTGAACTGCTGGTGACATCCATAAGGGTAAGGGGTGATTCTGGCTGCTTCAGCGCCAGCCATTCCTTGTTGGTTTTGCTTTAATTACTTTGATGAAGAATCAAAGGGTAACACTGAAGAAACAGCAGACTCTTAACTGGTTCTGGCATGTTCTTCCCGGGGCACCATGAGTCACTGAAATGCAGCAGTGCAATCTGCCCCCTTCCAGTGCATTTTAAACTTGAGCTTCCTGATGATAGCATGGCTTTTTTCCCCCCAAAAAAATGATGTACATCTGCAGGGAACAAACAAACAATTAATAATTTATCCCATAGTTTCTAGGGGCTTCCCCAGGTGTTTTCTCCTTGTCCATTAGAAGGGTGTTACAAACTTTTCGCTGTCCAGGGGGAAAACAGCAAACAGCAGCAGCATAAGCAGAAACAGAGCTGGATTAAGACTTCACCTCCTGTACCCAATGCCGTGATTGCAATGGAAGGACAGCACGGCTTCCAGGGTAGTTAAGAGCAAGGCAGGAGTGGGAAGAAGAGAGTGGCTCGGGGTGGGAGTGACCGCCTTTGTGCTCTGGGTTCAGTCATGCCGCGCTTCACGGAGCAAGTGGAGGCTGCAGTGGAAGCGCTGAGCTCGGACCCTGCGCAGCCCATGGACGAGAACGAGTTCATCGACGCCTCCCGGCTGGTGTACGACGGCATCCGGGACATCAGGAAAGCCGTGCTGATGATCCGGGTGAGCACACCTTCCCCCAGCAGCTTTCCTTGCCTGTGTTGAACTGACAGCGTCAGGATAATGGAGAGCAGACAGGAGATTTTCACTTAGCTCCTGTTAACATTCCGAGTCCTGAAATACGCTAATTGCTGTGCAGCACTTGAGCAGTACATTTGGATTCAGATTCATTAACCAGATCTGAGCATCGATGATGGCCCGAGTTTTGATGCTAAATACCCTTCACGCATCTTTTGTAATCTCATGGTAATGCTTGGCTCGTTAATGTGCTAAAATCAGTGACCTTTCAGTTAACAACAGCAAATTAATTCAGAACGTAGATGCTTGTTGATGGTTTGAGAGCTTAGAAATAAAACCTAATGGCTCTTCATTAAGTAAATTTTGAGAATTGATGTTAGTTAGTCAAAAGGAAGCTGAGATGAGTTTGGTCTGTAGTTCCTAGAGTATGTAATTAGTTAATTGGCTAACCTGGGTAAACAGGGACAGCTCACACAGGCCTTGACTCCTGTGTGCTTGCCATGGGTGTGACTTGCAAGCCCTAATTTCTGGTAGGCCAGACACAGAAGGGCACAGTTGCTTGAAGGGATGCAGAAAAGGAAGTTCTGGTTGAAGCTGATCCATGAACCTATTTCTTGGATCTTACTGGTGCAAAAATGGACAGCAGCCAGACATAGCAAAGACAAATACAGGGGGTTTATTCTTTTTTTTCTTCTTTTCCTTATATTCCTTTGACTCTGAGAAACTGCCCTGGTCTTTCTGCGTGGTGATCATGGCAGATGCAGCTTGGTGGTCAGTAAATCAAGAGTGTACAGCCCCAGAAGATATGTGATTACAGTAACCATTGCAATGGCATCTTCTGTGTCTGCTGCTTAAAGCAAAGGATCAGATGAGAAACCAGGAGAAAAATCTGACATCTGTGCTCCCCATGGAAATTTTTTTTTCAGACAAGCTCAGGATTTACAGCCAGCCAGTGGTAGATGAAGATCTCAATGCCTTCCTGCTATGCAGACAAAGGGCTGTGATTGCCCCCCTGCTGAAGCCCTTGTGGTTCAGGACAGGGAGCTGGCTGCCAGTCCCAGTGGGCAGCAATTACCCGGGCTGGCAGTGCCAGGAACGCTGACGTTTGTCCCTGGCCACACAGCAGCCACCTAGAAAGAAGTTAAAATATTAGCACTTGTCATCCAGAGCGTTTATTTTGGGATAAAAGAGATATCCAAATGGGGATTCCAGGGCTTGGTGTAACTCTGCTCACAGGGGCTCATTCACTTCAGCTTTGTCCAGGGGCTTTTGGTCTTTACAGGGACCAGCAGGAAAAGCCACTGCAGCACCTCATTTTTCTGTTTATGCAGCGTATTTTCAAAACTATCATCTCACTATATCTGTATTTATTCCCCCTCCCTGCTGCCCAGGCTCATCACCCCAGAAGAGTTTCTGCCCTTGGCAGCACTTGAAAGGCAGAGTTACACTTTGTGTGTCCCTGGGCTTTGGGAGGGATGGGCAGAAGAGAGTCACAGACACAATCATGTACAGCAGAACTGTTTTCTTTGTGTTTTTTCATTATTTTAAAATATTGGTACACCGAGCTACTTCTTAATTTGTGTCCCTCTGCTGATTTTGTGGATATACCCTGTACTCCAGGGCCTGAAATACCCAAAGTCTTGATTGTTGCCCTACTCACCTTTCCTTTTTGTCAATTATTTTGCATGTCCCATCTCTATTTTCACTGTATCACAAAGCTTCTGTAGTGAAATTCAAATCACAGGAAAAAAAAAATCTAAAGAACAGGGACTTTATTTGCATCTTATCTGTTAATAACAATTTATTGCATTTATCAGTGAAGTTCTTTGTTGACCCAGCTCTGGAGAATTGTTGTGAAGTGCCACTTTAGCAAAGATGTAGTATTTTAACAAACATGCTGTTTAAACTTGATAGGTTTTATAAAAAGTTTGCCAGCTACAGACTGGCAGTAGCAAAAATAAATCCTAGGCAAGCAGGAACTAGGTCAGATGTGTTTAGCCTACAGCATAAAAGCTGGCCCTTACTAGCTGAAATTTTTCAGTTTTTCCTGAGGGATAAGGATAAATTTTGAGATATTTTATCTGTTGTTAATTTAGTCAATGCTTTGATTCATAATTGTGCTGAAGACATTGTCTGAGCTTCTGAACCAGCCCTTAGAGCTGTGTGTAATTCCAGCTTCAGAATCTTGAGCGAAGCTTTTACATTTAATCAAGTTGAAAAAGCGCTGTTCGTTTTACAAGAACTTTTTTCTGTCTTTCAGATGCTGAGTGCATTAATGTCCTGACAAATCTCAGCTGTTTAGTTACTGCTGTGTGATTCTGGGGATCCCTGTGGTATTTAACAGGAGCAGTCAAGCACATAAAATCACACGTGTTCAGAGCTGGATACAGTCCCTGTATTTACCTTTTTGTTGAAAACATGGAATAATTTTTACCTCCACTGATTTCCATTCTCCATGCTTGAAAAACAGTATTCTTGTTGATTTTCAGAGCCATGAAATCTGTAGTTTGACTCTGCCTGAATGCTTTTTCCTCAGACTCCTGAAGAGCTGGATGACTCTGACTTTGAGACTGAGGATTTCGATGTCCGAAGCAGAACCAGTATCCAGACTGAGGATGATCAGCTCATTGCTGGACAGAGTGCAAGGGTAAGGCACAAACCTGAGCTTTATAAAAGTATGACCTGCCTTCAAGAAACACTTGTGCCTGCTTTGAAAACCCAGGTTAAATTTGAGGGGGTAGTGATAAAAATGCTGGATCAGAAAACTGGCATTCTTTGTTTCTGGCATTCTGCTGAAAAGGAGGTTGAGCGAAATGCAGTTGGTCTGATGGATGTGAGAAATGTCTGTGTTTTATTTTGGATATTCTGAAAGATCAAAATCCTTTTAGTACCAAGAAAGAAAGTCACATTTTGATATCACAGACATTGTAGTCAGGTGAGGTTCTGCAGGGAGCTACAGGTCAGATCATTCCGTTGGATTAATGTTATTTTCAACAGACAAACACTAACTTTATGAGCAAAAAATCTTCACAGAATGTCTCCTCACACACATGCTGGTGTGTGTTTGGTCACTGAGCATGTATCAAAACAACACTGAGAAGAACTCAGAAATGAAATAATTTCAACTTACTGCATTTCCTGTGACCCAAAAATGAAAGCATTGATAGGCAATATATAATCATTAAGAGGTGAAACCCTAAAATCAGTGCATGAAGGAAAAACCAGGCTTTACCTATTGCTTTTATTTGACATGGCCCCTCTGGATCGATAACAATTTACACTCTTGGGAAAGTGCCATGGCAGATTTTTTGTGGAGGCTCTTCCTGCCAGGCGAGAAGTAGCCAGACCTTATTTATCAAACTTCTGCCACGTTGGCTTGGGAATTACACTAACTGGGAGTATTTTTATGCTCCCCTCCCTTGCAGAAGCACTTTCTATGCCTGGACCCTCGCCCCCTTCTATTTAAATGCAGACGTTGCTCATTTACCTCTTAGCACAGCTGCTGCCAGAGGATTTTTAGTACCAAAGGCTCCTTTTTGCCTGCTCCTGGAGGCATCTGTGCTCCCAGTATTTATGATGGCAAGGCCATGGAGCCTTACACAGGCTGTAAACCCAGTCTGAGAGATTTTATTTGGGAGTAAGCACATACTCTTTATTTTCACTTACTCTTTCCTCAGCAGACATGTTTCAAAAGAGTATAGCTAGCTTTTTGCAGGGAAGAGACTGGTAATATTTCTTATTAGCCTCAATACTCAAGTGGAACTTAATTTTAAAACATTGAAATTTTCTATAAAAGGCAAGTTCTCCTTCATGCAGTTTTATTTTGAGGGATGGTAACATGTGGCAAATTTGCTGGGAGTCTTAACAGCTTTATCATGCAAAGGCCCATATTTTAAATGTCTACTTGTCTTTCTGGGCGTTTTTTTCTTAAAAAAAGAGTATAAACTTTGATTCAAAATGGAAGCAAATGGCTCTGTAAAACCTCTAGGTAGAGGATTGCTATTAAAGTTTTATCCCCCATCTACATGACTGAAATTGGTTATTAGTGAAATGTTCCAAAAAGCCTCTACAAGGCATCAGGAGGCCATGTGAGAAAACTCTTCTCTTCCAGGCTATCATGGCTCAGCTCCCTCAAGAGCAGAAAGCCAAGATTGCTGAGCAAGTCGCCAGCTTCCAGGAGGAAAAGAGTAAATTGGATGCTGAAGTGTCAAAATGGGATGACAGTGGCAATGACATCATTGTCCTGGCCAAACAGATGTGTATGATTATGATGGAAATGACAGACTTCACCAGGTGAGCCTTTTTAATTTGTGTTCACTCCAAGCTGCCAGGGCTGCTGGGCTTTCAATGAGACACGGTGCAAGTTCTCCTAAGAGTCTCACTTCTTATAATTTCCTTTAAATGGTGCCCTGTTCCAGCTGTATATTAACTGGGGAGATGCATTATTGTGCAGTGGCTGGGTGGTAATAACTGTTTAAATTGATCTACAGATATACAGCAGTTATTGCCTGTCTTTCTTTCTTTCTTAAGGGTGATTCTTGTCCCTAGGAATATATATATATATATATATATATATATATATATATATATATATATGTATGTATTTGTTCAGTTTTTTACAGCATTCAATTCTATGGGCTTCTCAATATTGCCATACTGCAGAAATAGTTCCTAGTACAGTTATTTGCAGAGGAAAGAGAGGGGGTTTTGATGCCTTTTGAAATTAATTTACCAGATTTTATATAATGCTATTTTTTAAACTCTATGTTCCATTCCATAAAAATTGCAAATCCATCTTCTAAAATGTTATCTCTTATGATCATTAAGTTGCTCAAAGCAGTAAAATTTAAGATGTTTTTATTCCTAGATTTAAGCTAAATATGGGGAAGAGCTGAAAGGGGGTAACTCTTGAAAATGAAGATGCTGTAATGGCTGCTCCTGCCCTTTGGGTGAGGAGTCACTGCCAGCACCGTGTGGAACAGAATGAGAAAAGGGACACAGAATTACTGCTGTGGTTTTCTGGTACTAGCAGGGAGCCTCTGCTCTGTTTTGCAGGGGCAAAGGTCCACTGAAGAACACGTCAGATGTGATTAGTGCAGCCAAGAAGATCGCAGAGGCCGGGTCAAGGATGGACAAGCTGGGCCGGACCATTGCTGACCATGTAAGTCACAGTTCCATCAGCCTCCAGCACCAAGGAGCAAGAGCAGGTCTTTCAGTACTGCAGGCATGATGACAGATGAAAATGCGATCGGTTTTGGGGTCTTTTAACTGATTTTCCAGATCTGCTGCTAGAAAATTCTTTTCTTTCCAGCTGCTCTCCTGCTTCCCTGAGCAGTGACACAGCAGCTCCTTGGCTGGAGTCAGGCACCTGGTATTTTGTGCCAGCCCTGCTTCAGGTCACGTAGAGCCAGGGCAGTGGCAGTGCTGAGCCAGGCCCAGGCTGGGCTCACGTCACACCCAGAGCACTCCTGGTGCCTCCCAAAGCACAGACTGCAGGGACAACACCTGCACAATGGTATTGCACAACCTTTAGTACTGCTTTGGAGGCAGCTTTGTAAGGTGAACAATTTTCAGATGCCCCACAGACTGAGAGGGGAGGGTGTCAGAGCTCTCTGGTGGTTTTTTCACTGTCCACTCAGAGCTGATGAAGACTTGGAGCAAGGCCTGCAGTGACCCAAGCGTGGCTGTGCTGTCCCAGTGTTTGGAGGGAAATCTTACAGGACTGAACGAGCATGGCCAGCTCAGGGATTTATTTATGCAATGCCTGTCCTGAGGCACTTAGAAACTGAGCCAAACAAGAGCACCTTCAACCTCAGCCCACACCCAAATAACAGGGAAACATCAACATTAGTAATAATATTTCACCTTCAGGAGAGACTCTGAAATGTGAGGAGGTTAAGTCTGAGATCATGGACTAAACTTTGTTTTCTCCAGTTGTCACTTGCATTCCAGGCCTTTTTAGGATGGAAATTTGTACTGCAAAGTTTTAGCTGAAAGGGTGTAGCTTTGAAAGTAAATAATTGCAGTGCAGGACTCTCTCCTGATGGTGCATTCAGAAGTGCTTGTGTACACCCTCCTTTATTAATGATGCAGTGAGAAATGTTCAGTGGGGAGATAAATTTGAGAAGTGTTTTTTCAAATGGCTCTCCTTGCTATAGCACTTTGACAACCTTGTTCCTGCAAAAACCAGGTGTGCTGCTGATGTAGGTAAATGAAGCAAGGAGCAGTTTGTGTTCGAGGTCTCAGGGGAGCTTGGGCTGAAGGTTTACAATGCTGCTTTTTTTTTTTTTTTTTTTAATTCACATGTTTTATGCGAACTTGGTATATGGTTTTCTGTACCAAGCCATTTCAAAATATAAAAGAAAGCTACTTTTGGTAGCAGTAAGGTCCTTAAAAATGTAACAGATTAAGCACATGTTTGAAGATAAATATGAGCAGCACTGTACAGTTAGTCATTTTGACAAGAATATAGCTTTTTCCTGACTCCATACTCTGCTAATACTTTGAGTCTGCATATTTCATTAGATGTGCTTCCATACTCTTTAGAAACGTGTTAATGTGGAACAGTGTGACAGCTACAGAGCAGGAACAGCTCCAAGCACTGGTTCTGCTGTCCCTGCTCCTGGCTGGGAGCACACGGATGGGTTGTGTCCTGTGTGCTGGGTGGCACCAGAGCTGTGACCCCTCATGTCAGTGTGCCAGCAGTTCCCAGCGCTGCCATCAGGCCCTTCTGCAGCACATTCCTCTGAAACTCCAGGAGCTGCTATCCCAGGAATTCTGTGTCTGTTGGGAAGGGTTCCGCCATCAGCCACAGGTTCTCCCTAAGGTTTCCATCCCTCACTCCAAGCAGCTGCTGCTTGCTGGGAACTGGGGAATATGAAGCAGTTATGAGCACAATACAGATGACAATGATTTGCAGCAAGACAAGGGTTATCTCTATTATTTATTTTTTCTATGTTGAAACACCTAGTAAGCTGAAGGAAGTTTCTGTTCCTTTTTTTCCTTTCATAGCAGTGGAGGCCAAAGTTACATCAGTTCTGATCATCCAGTGAGAAGCAGCTGGGGGTGAGGGATGGGATTGCCCCACTTCCCAGGGAATGGCTCCAGCAGCCTCTTGCTGGGGAGACTGCTCCCTGCCTGGGGGGGCTGGGGTGGGGACCCTGGGCACAGGCTGGCAGTTGTGCTGGTGGCAGCTGCTGGCACACATGGTCAGTGCCTGTCCTGCCAGGGAGCCGCCTCCCCAAAACAGCTGCTGGCAGCTCCTGCTGGGCCCAGCTGGCACCTGGGGCTGAGGAGCATTCATTGGGAATTCCTGGTGCAGCAGGGCCCATTCCCAGAGGGAGAAGCAGTGGGAAGAAGAAGCTCTGGGGTTACTGGCTCTCCCCTGCAGCCTCTGGGGATGGGCAGTGTCCATCAGCACACACCACCAGGGCTCTGCTGTCTTCTCCTGGACCTTTTCCCTGCAGAAAGAGAGGAAAGGATGATTCTGCTTCTCTGCAGGCTCAGCTCAGGCAGCAGGAACTGAAAGTGGGGGCTGTTTGCCGTGTCTAAGATGGACACATCCAAGAAAATCCCGGGTTTGACCTGGAGCAGCCAGCTGAGCTTTTGCCAGTAACCTTCCCCGAGGCTGTGGCAGCAGCTCAGTTTGGGGGGTTTGGGAAGGTGGGGCTGTCCCCACATGGTCATTTCTATCAACACTGCACTCCCTGCTGGGTTGGGCTGTGGGAATCCTCCCACGGCAGCTCTGCAGATGGGAGTTGTGGCTGTGGGTTAATCCAATAATGTCATCATTCTTGATCAGTGTTCAAATTGTTGCCTTTTGGGTTTTTTGATTTTTATCTGAGTGCTCCTGCCTAGGAAAGGACAGGGCTCCTGCAGGCACCTGCAGTGCCTTTTGTTGATGCTCTTTTTAATCTTGTGTTACATCTCCATTTAAACCTCATCTGTCTTTGAGCTGAGTCCTCGATCCTGCCTGCAGAAATAGCACACACAGGACAGGCTCTGGGTTTCCATCTCACACCATGTTGATGTACACAACGCAGTGATGATTCCTGTTCTGCAAAGGTTTTGCTGCCTTCCTCAGCTGTTGGTGATTGTGCAGCAGCCTCCTGCCTTGAGAGTCTTTCCTTGAATGGTTCCACAGCCCCACAGAGCAGCTGGAATTGCTGAGCCATCCCCCAGTGTGCTGTACTGGGCATTTGTCAGCCCTGGAGCCCCTCGGCTGCTGGGCTGCTCACTAGCTGTGGTAGATGAGCTCTTTGGGAGATGGAGAGCAGTTTCCAAAATGGTAATTTGAGCTTTTCATTAGCTCTTTGGCCAGGGCTATTTGTGGCCTTGCTCTAAAATATTTTGCACTGCTGACTGGTATTGATTAGCTTAAAAAATTAACCTGCAAGTTTTGCTGCTTTGTTAGGCAAGGCTTCGCTGCACTGATGGATGCCATGTGCCCAGGTTGAGAGTTCCGATTATTTTGGGTTGGTTTTATGTCACTTGCTGGGGTCAGATGCCCATAAAGCCGTGCAGGTCTCCCACTGCAGTGCCCCTGTGTGTGTGTGAGCTCTGTGTGCACATCACTGCAGCACCTGAGTTACCTCTGCTCAGCACAGAGACCACCTCGCCTTTAAAAAGCCACTTGTTCTGGCCCTGGAAAAAACCAAATGTATGTTAGCTGCACTCACCACTGCAGAGGGAAATGCCTGTTCTGGCAGACCAGGTGCTGTTGGGAAGGAAATGCTCCATGTGAGTGGGACCCTGTTTGCACATCCCTGTGTGTGCACCACAATCTGTTCCTCTTTTATACAAAGAAAAGAGTTTCTGCTTCCATCTCATAGCTTAGGGGAGAAGGTCTGCAGGGAGAATGAAGGCTCAAAGCCTGCTGCTCACAGCCAGGAGGAGATTTTTACCTTGCCCTCAAAGGGGAGGAAAGGCTGCATGGCCAATGCAACAACCCTCAGCTGGAGTGAAGCATTAAGTAATGGTGCCACATTGAAGATTGGTCTTCCAGTCATGCCATATCCATTATGAATCTTCATCAGATGGTCCATTGCACAGGGTCAGGGTCTTAGGTGAAATGGGGTATTGCTGTGAACAGGGGTATGTGGAAAAGAGCTCCTAAATGGCTCTGGTTGGGGTGCAGCTGTCTGGAAGGCTGGAGATCCCTGCAGGGTGCCTGTAGTCCTGTCCCTGAGTAGTGCCAGGTGAATTCCACTGCTACAGCTGAAGTAATACTGGGCACAGTGCAGCCTGCCTCAGAGGGAAAAATAAGGATCAGTGGGAGTCTGATGGTGGTTTTGTCCAGGAGGCCTGTGGATGCTGGGTGGGAAGATGAGATGATGAGTGGCCGTTTCCATGGAACAAAGAGCAAGAGCTCTCTGTGGGGTACAACAAGTGATGCTTCTCTGGAGTTCAGAGCAGGGCTTAAGCAACATGGGATGTGGCACGGTGGGGTGTAAATCATATGGGTGTGAAGCTGCAGGTGTCGTGTGTGTGTGTGTGTGTGTGTGTGTGTGTGTGTGTGAGCATGAGGTGGCCCATGTGGGACCTGCTGCTGGCACCCCATTGCTGCTGCTCCTAAAAGGGCTGCAGGGCTGGCATGGGCAGCAAAAGCCTTCCCACAGCCCTTCTGTCTTACAGAACCTGCTCTGAACTGTGGCTGCACCTCAGCTGGGCTCCCCTCTGGTCTGGAAATCCAGCCTGAGCCTGGCTCATCCATGGCTCATTCTTTGGTTATGTCCTAGAAAATGCCACCTGCCCAAACTGCACAGGACTCCTGCAGAGCCTTTTGTGCAAAGCTGAAAAAGTTCCCTTTCTCTTACGGATGACTGCTGCAGCAAGCACCTTAAAAATGTCATTTTGTGCCTGGTGAGGAACCTGCTTTCCCCACTGCTACAAAATGGGAGCAGAAGTCAGGAAAATCTGTTTGCTGCATGTAATTGAGTCGGTGTCAGGTTTGTAATTTTCGAGCTTGGAATACTTAAAACTGAGGATGAAGGAAGGAATTGGTAACACCTGCTAGTTGCATCTTGATATCTTTAGTGTCAGAGCATTGCTACTGTGTCCTGTGCAGTACAGGAAGGACCTTTCACAGCTGACAGACCTGCTCTGGGGAGGGTAAATAGTCCTTCTCCTCTTCCTCTTCCTCATCCCTGGGAGGGCTGCTGAAGGGCAGCTGGAAGGAGCCTGTCCAGTGCTGCCCCTGCTCATGGCTCCTGGCTTTTAGATGCCTCCCGTGCTGCTCAGCTGCCTCAAAGGCCAGCGCTGTGCAGGGAGGGCAGCGCTGTGCCGGCCCGTGCCCTGCTCCAGGGGAGGTGCTGCTTTGTGTGTGGCTGCTGGCCCAGCTGTGCTGCAGGATTGACGTGCCCTGTGTTGCCCCACAGTGCCCAGACTCGGCGTGCAAGCAGGACCTGCTGGCCTACCTGCAGCGCATCGCGCTCTACTGCCACCAGCTCAACATCTGCAGCAAGGTGAAGGCGGAGGTGCAGAACCTGGGCGGGGAGCTCGTCGTCTCCGGGGTACGTATGGCACACGCCTGCCTCGGGCAGCTCTGCTCCCACAGGGAACGGTTATTCAAGCTGAGCTTTGGTGTTAAAACCCACAGAATATACACTGGAGGTGCTGGAGCGTGCAGGGTTTTAATGGATGCAGAGTTTGTGTTGCTGGCTCGTCGTTCTGGGGAGGATCACTTGCTGTGAAAATACAGACTTCACATTTCCTTACTCAACAGTGTTTGTAGACAGATTCACTTCACCTCTGGTGTAATCTGTTTTCCAAACTGCTTTTCACTCTTAGTGAGGTTAAATCACTCTATCAGCGCAGCTAAACCTGCCCCATGTCTCTGCACAGCCTTGGAACATGCTGGGGTCCTGCAATGCTCCAGAGATGTTAATATTTCAGGATGGCTGTGCCCTGAAGAGTGCAGGGATTTTTAGTGGCTGCTCTGGTTTCTGACAGCTGGAAGCTGCCCCAGGCCAGCTTACTTCTTTATTCCAGCCATTAGTTTGCAAATAATTTTTTTCACTGTAGTTCATGAAATGCTTCCTCCTAAGAGGATTCTGTATGACAGATATTTGGGGGAGGGAAGTGGAGCTAAATTCTTTGTTTCTTCTGGAATACTCTTCCTTGACCTGCACAGGCACATTGGTCAGTGGTGCTTTTGCCCAGCTGTGTCAGGACTGAGGATGGAGGTTGGAAGAAGGGACAGAATTGGCTGATAGTCCAGAACTGCTTCCTGAATCCTGATCAGCAAATGAAAAAACTTCCCACATTCTGCCATTTTGATACCACAGAATCATGGAACAGTTTGGGTTGGAGGAGAGCTCAAAGCCCAGTGCCACCCCTGCCATGGGCAGGGACACCTCCCACTGTCCCAGGCTGCTCCAAGCCCCAGTGTCCAGCCTGGCCTTGGGCACTGCCAGGGATCCAGGGGCAGCCACAGCTGCTCTGGGCACCCTGTGCCACCGATATTTTCCAGTGAAACCCTGTTTAATATTTCAGTGGCTTAAACTTAGTAGCACAGATTTCCCCCAAAAAACAGGGAGAGGAGAGCTGGAGAGCTGTGGAAGGAGAGCTTTGGGTGAGCAACAAGAGCAGCAATAGATATCCCTGCACAAGCTGAGACCATCTGGGAGTGATGGAGCTGTGCTGCCCCTCCTACTGCTGCCAGCCCCCTCTAATGCCTTTCCAGCCCCCAGAGCAGCTCCAGGGGCTGTGGTGGATGTGCTGCTGTTCATGTCCTGGGAGCTGGGAGGCTGAAGGCATGGTGCTGTCAAAGCAGGAGATGTGTTACTATGCAGCAATATGTACTCCGGGGCTTCACTGCAGTTACTCAGTGTCTGCAGGAGTTACATCCCCTCTGCCATAAATCAGTGATAGAACAGCCTGGCATCTGTAGTCTGATCTCCTGGTTTTATCTCTTCTCCTTGAGCCTGTCCACTGGGGCTGAGGGTTGCCAGCAGCAATGTTAAGCTCCATGAGATAATCAGATGAAGACCTCAGCCAAGTCCAGAGGCATCACCAGTCTGAAAGGAAAATTCAGTATTAATGCCCTGCCCATGGACCAGAGTGCTGTGAGAGCAGAGCCATGGCCCAGGTGGGCAGAGCTGGCACCTTCAGAGTCTGACAGTTCATTCTGAAAGGCACCTCCTTGCTCTCCTGGTGTTTAATGATTCCTCCTGCTGTGAGGATTCATGGAAACAGCTCCAGGGCAGTGGTTTCCTGGCTCATGAGGAGGAGGGCAGAGCACAGGGGTTTCCAGAAGATCTGAGGTGGCACTTGGGGCACAGTGGGGTAGAAGGGAGGGGACAGTGCCCCAGAAAAGCCACCAGAACCAAGCCGTGCCCTGGACCAAGCCGTGCCCCAGATCAAACCCCTGTCCCAGGCCATTTAGCCTTGACAAGCCAGGGATCCCACCCAGAGCAGGACACTGGCCCCTGGGGAGGGAGGGGGTCCCAGCTGAGGTCACCACACTGCTCCCCCCCTCCCCACCCAACCCTGGTCTCAGCTCTTTGTCCCCTCTGTGCCCTGCAGCTTTGACAAATTCATATTTTTCCTTGTTTTGATGCTCTTGTAAATCAGGAACCAGCTGGAAAAGGGCTCCAGGCCTGGCTGGTGATGCAGTTGTATTCCTTCCTTCCCAATCCAATTTAGTATTCTAGGGCAATTTGAATATTTCTTATTGGTGATTAAGATATTACTACAGCTTTATTAATTTCATTACAGAATAAGCAACTGTTAAAGCTTAGTCACAAAAGCAAAGGGCAGAATACAAATCGTTCCCGTTGCCATTAATATGGAAAATGCAGACGGGGGCAAACCCTGCTTTTGTGTTGGTGGCACAGGTCAGGTTTGTAACCACTGAGCGTCCAAAGAAAAATCCTGCTTCAAACCGGGAGCCTCAGGTTGCAAAGGAAAAACAAAAATCAATGCCATCAATCAGTTTCCAAGTGGTTTTTACCCCCCAGGCCTGCGGTGCTCTCAGTGGAACGCCGTGTTTGGGGTTCCGTGGTGTGTGACTCTGTGTCCCTTGGCAGGTGGACAGTGCCATGTCCCTGATCCAGGCAGCCAAGAACCTGATGAACGCCGTGGTGCAGACGGTCAAGGCCTCCTACGTGGCGTCCACCAAGTACCAGAAGTCCCAGGGCATGGCCTCCCTCAACCTCCCGGCCGTCTCCTGGAAGATGAAAGCTCCGGAGAAGAAACCCCTGGTCAAGAGGGAGAAACAGGACGAGACCCAGACGAAAATCAAGAGGGCATCCCAGAAGAAGCACGTGAACCCCGTGCAGGCCCTCAGCGAGTTCAAGGCCATGGAGAGTATCTAGAGGAGAGCTCTGGCTCGGGGGTGTTTTTCTCTAGCCCACTACTGCTACTTCCAGAACTCTACTTTTAATACCCTAAGGATTTTTCAAAAATTTACTATTCCTCCAAATGTATTTACTTAATATAATTTTGATAACTTTGTTTAGATTACCTGGGGAGATACTCAGATTTCTAAATCCTATCGGTATATCTTCAGCCTGCAGAAGTGTGGTAATTTAGATGGCTTGTAGATTACAGGGGTGGATTTCTAGCTGGAAACTGATTTTTATAATCTTGCTTTAAATGAAATATTCTGTAACCAAAGAGGATTTTACAGTAACACTAATGGTTAACACTAATACAGGATCATGCTACTCAGAGACTCAGTTTATCATGGTGATCGAGAGAGAAAAATTAGATTTTTTTACTCAAAAAAAATAACGAAATTATTGTACGTGATAGTGTACCTCTGCTGTAGGAGTGGAGAGGGAGCAAGCTCAGAGGAGTTTGAAATCGCAGCAGGCAGCGACTGTGTGAGCACAACTGGAAAACAGCTGGAAAAGCGCTGCACCGTGCCTGGGCTTTGCTGGGGACGGTGTTGGGAGGCGCTCGGCGGTGCCCTGGGCCTTTCCCCGGGCTGTTCCTTTGTGCTGCTGGCCCGGCTCCGTGCGGAGGGGCCGGGAAACCTCCCGCGCCGCGCCGCCGGCAATGGGAATGCCTGCTTACAAATTACTAATGTATTTTGCTGCGGGACACTAATAAAGTTGCTTTTCCAGCTGGTGCATTGTGGTGCTGTGAATGGAGCGGGCCCGGCCCGCCCCTCGCGCTCCCCCCTCGCCATTCAGATGCAAATCAGCTTTGTGCTCATTCCTCATAATTGCTCCGCATCCCGCCTTGGGCTTCCAGAGGCACCCAGGAAATCATGTTTGCTCAGGCTGCAATTTAGACTGTACATTATTTGTGATAACTATAGCTACAAGGTATAATTTCGCTGTCTTATTTAAATTTTATGAATTTCAGTGTGTTTCACACGTCCCAGTCGAGTCGGGTGCAGGGAAGCGGTGCCTGTTCCTGTGGAGCTGGAAAAGCCTGGGCTGGAGTCAATGTCTAAAGTGCAGCTCCGTTGTAGAGCTGAGCCTTGGCACTGAAATAATTTTATTTATCTCAATCAGCTCATAATTTAGTGTATTAAGGTTATTGCTGTCATGTTACTGTAACGCCGATCGGAATTAAGCTAAATAGTTTTTGATATTTTTTTGCCGAATGTATTATGTTTTCAAGCATTTTAGCCTCTGGAGTACTGCTGTTAAACAACAGAATTATAGGCTATTTTCACATAGCCTTAACATGTAAACAGCCTTAGAGGGGGAGCTGTGCTCCACTGCCGTTTGGGGGTTAACAGGCTGTAGGTCTTCTTTTAGAGATAATTATTAACTGAATTTATACAGTATGGGGTTTTTTTTTTCTCCTGGTATTCTCTTAAAGGTGACATTTCCTGGGCTGTTTAGGGAGTACATCCAATGCCTCCTCGCCGGTACAGTCTATTAATGAGCCTTAAAAAACAACCTTTATTAAGATGTGCAGACAAATTTACACGTATTTAGCATTTAAAGACATATTAGTTTAATTTATGCTGCAAACATTGAGCAACAAGAAATTAAAACGTGGCTCCCCTGGTGAGAGCTGCAGCCCCAGGGGGAGGGTGCAGGAGCAGCAGGAACACGATGGGGACAGGAGGCTAAAAAACCTCAACTCGCGTTTCTTTCGTACCGAGAACTGCTCCTCTGGGACTTGCGTTTGGGTTTGGAGCCGACAAGGGCATCGAGGTGGATCATTATTGGTGCAGCGTTTAATTGCTCCGTTCAGGAGTGCACCGCGGCGGCTGGAGGGGAGGAAACGCCCGTCCCCTGGGGAGGGGGGGATTTGTGTCACAAAACGCCAGTTTCGGTAGCTGGGGACGCGGGGGTGACACCGGCGCTGGGGAGCGGCGGATCCCGGGGCAAAGCGGGGCAGGGCAGGGCAGTTCCTCATCCCGGAGCGAGCCCAGCCCCGGCTCCTGCTGCCCCCGGCCCCTCCGGATCGCTCGGGCCCAGCCCCCGGTGGCTCCGGAGCCCGGAAAGCCAAAGGCCATCCCGCCGTGTCGCGGAGTTCCAGCCCGCCGTGTGACAGCGGCGCCCGGCCAGCGGCTCAGCGAGGGGCTCCGGCCGCCAGCGAAGCTGTGACTTTATTAGGGAGCCAATTGAAGAGAATTACAGTAATTACTGCGCCCTGTAATTAAGAGCCGAGGAAGGGCTCGTGCCGTCGCTGTCGCTGCGGGAGCACGATGCTCGGGAGGGAGCGAAGGGGCGGGAGAGCTCCGGGGGCTGCGGCCAGGAGCCGAGCCCACCTTCCCCATCCCCAGCCTCCGTGGAGATGGGGGCACCCACCGCGGCTTCGGACAGGGATGATGGGCTGGGGGATTTCCCACGGCTGCTCCCCAGGCACCGCTGGAACACGCCGGAACTCGCTGGAGGGGTTGGGGGGCTCCTTCGCAGTGATTTGAGAAGATTTGGGGAGGTTTTTGCAGTGCGGCGGGACAGCAGCTCTGCTGAGACTGTGCAGAGCCCGGCAGACCTGGCAGGGCAGGGATCTCAGGAAGATGAACCCACGTTATCTTCTAAAGTGTATTAGTGAAACCACATTAAATCCTCAGGAGATAAGTCTTATTCCAGATTTCAAGTGCTCTTAATTCAATTCCGCGGTGAATGGAGCCACGTTGAATTTATGCCGCTTTAATTGTGTGCGAAGTTTCCGTGCCACGATTTACTGCCCGTTAATGAGCGCCTTTCCCACTCAGCCCTCGCCGCTCCCAGCGCCTCTGGCGTGTGTCGGGCAGCGGGACAGGAGAGGGCAGCGGGACACCCCGAGCTCTGTTTGCCTACACGGGGCTGGCTCCCGGCCGGGCCACGGCTGCCCAACCTCAAATACACAATTCGAGGATACGGGGAGGGGCGAGTGCATTCCAAACCCCAACAAATGGGTGAGAAAAGGAAAAATCCATTAAGACACATCAGCTGCTCCAGCGCTGAGGGCTCAGGCCCTGCCCGAGCTGCGGATGGTGGAGGCTGCGGAGTGTCGCAAGGGAGACACGGCCCCTGGGCTCTGCCCCGAGTTCCTCTCTGCCCAAAGGGGGCCGGGGTTTGGGGTTTTGGTTTGCTGAGCCAGCACAGCCCTGCTGATGCTCTGGTGGGTGCAGCTCCTGGCCTGGCCACCTCTGTGACTCCAGCGCTTAATGCTCGAGCCCCTCTTGAAGCTGGAGAAATGGGGGGACCCTGTTGGCTCCAAAATTAAGGATGGAAGTGCCTGTCCCACCTCCTACACCTGCAGAGAGAGGGGGCGCAGTGAGCCCTGCCCAAGGTTTCCATCTACCCCGGGACCCCCACCCCAGGGCCCCTCCAGCCCTGCCTTGCTCTGTGCCTGGGGGAGGCTGCAGGAATTTGGGGGATTCCCAGCACAGGGGCCTGGCTCTGCAGAGGGGCTGGGGCAAGACTGGCTCTGACCCTGGCCCTGGCCCTGGCCCTGCTGGGAGAGTGCCAGGCAGCTGCAGCAGCCCTGTGATTACCCCGGGCTGTGGACCAGCAGCACCATTTAGGATGCAAACCTGTCATTAGTGGGGACACTGGCCTGGGCTGGCATTTATGGCCAGGGAAAGCAGCCCAGGGTTCGCCTGCCCTTCTCTGTCACCCTCTGGGGACACAGGGCGTGCACAGAGAGGAAGGACGTTCCTCTTTGGGCTGCAGCCCCCAAGGCGGAGCCTTGGCCACAGCTGCCCTTGGCGCAGCTCTTGGTGCCCTCTGAGGTTCCGTGGCTGTCACCACCTCCCGTGCCACTGCCCGGCTGCACTGGCAGTGCTCAGACATGACCCCTGAGACCTGCAGGAGCTGCAGAGAGGGGGTGGCTACAGCCCAGGGCTCCCTTCTGGCCACCTTTCCTTGGGCTCTGACCCCCCTGCGGAGCCCGGAGCCCTTTGAGCAGGGGGCCACGGGGTGGGGGTGAGGTCCCCGAGTGCCAGCACTGCCCAGCCTCACACAGCCTCTGCCCCACGCCTGCCCTGCCAGGGCCCAGGGCCTCAGCGGCACTGCCAGGAAATTATCTGTTACCATTTTTTGGCCTCCTTTCAGTGCTCCACATCCTTGGCTGTGTCAGTGTGTGGGAAGCAGCCTGGGGGATCACCAGAACCTTCCCAGGGACACAGGCACTGCCTGCTGCCATCCCAGGCCACAGGGGCCGTCCCAGGGCTGGCACTGAGTAGCACTGACCAGGAGCCACTCCCTGCTCCCTCCAGAGCTGCCCTGGAGGCCCACGGGCACCCCTCCATCCCCAGGGCCAGCACAGGCTTCCCCAGTGAGCATCTGCCCAAAAACTTGTCTGGTTTAAGACTTTTAGGAGGAGCAAGTAGGGTTTTGGCTTTGGGGTTGGACTGGGAGGGCTGCTGGTGGTTTTCTCTCTGGCTCACCCCCTAAGGAGGTGTTTGACAATCCTCACCTTAAATCCAGCTGTGACACAGTGACAAGGCCACGCAGGGCCTGAGAAATCCCTGTGCTGATCCCCCTCCAGTTCTGCTGGATCCCTGCTTCAGCTGGCATTGCCCCAGAGGCTCAGGTTTCCAGAAGAAAAGCCTCTTCCCATGCTTGTCCTGGCTGTTATCATCAGATTTATTTTTTTTTTAAACCTACAAAGCAAAGCCTTGGCAAGGCTGGCTGGGAAATGCATTTCAGAGAAAAACAGAAAAAAAAATGCCATCAAAACAGCCTGAACAAACCCCAGAAAGAAAAAGATCCAAAAAGATTCAATAGTTATAATTAGCCCTGCTATTTAACAGTGACAAGTGACACACTGTACATGGGAGCCACAAAGCCATCTGAGCACAAAGCCTGGTGGCTGCAGGGTCACAGGAGGGCATGGATCTGGTGGCATTTGTGCCCATCCCTGGTGGTGGCAAAGCCCTGCAAAGGCTAGGGAATAGAAGGGGCCAGCTGAGCTCTGCCAGGCCTGGAGGCAGTGCAGGGATTCACACACCCCCTCCCGGGAGTGACACAAACACCCCCCCACACAGGAACACTGCTTGTTCCTTTCTGCACATCCCAAATTCCCCAGCTGAGCCCCCGGCTTGTTCCCTCCACTGCACACCTCTTTTTCCAGCAGTATCCCATGAAAACAAGACATTCCCCACGCCCCGAGTTATTTTAATAACGAAGTTGTTGACACACAGTGCTGGGCTCTCGTTTAGTCCAGCAGTTTATTCCAGAGTGCACCTACACCGTCCAAACTTGCTGTCACCCTGAATTCCCTGAACTGGACTGAAGCCTCAGTTTCACCTCAGTTCCTGGATGATGGTGTTTACAGAGCCGAGGAGCTCCCTGAAGTAGCCGTCCTTGTCCCCTTCCCTCTGCTCCTCGGCCGCCAGCTCCTCGTACTCGCTGCGCAGGAGGCTGAGGGTGGTGCCCAGGGTGGGGTCCCCCCGGTAGTGCTCCCTGCAGAAGGCCACCAGGACCCCCACCAGCTTGAGGACCTTCTCACGGGTGTCGTGCTCGGGCATGGCCAGCAGATTGGGCACCAGGGCACACCAGCCCTGCTCCACCACCGCCGGCAGCAGCCTGACCTGCTGGTACTGCTGGATCTTCTCCTCCATCTGCTCTCCGTGCTGGGAGTCCTCAAGCAGCATCTGTGGGAATGGTGGAATGCAGATTAATGTCCCTGTCAGAGGAACTGCTCCCAGGAGGTGACACGGTAGAGGAGGATGCATGTCCTGCACCACCTGCCATGGACGGGGACTTGCCGCAGAAGACCAGACCGAGGTTGTGTCCTGGCTCCCCGGCTGCAGGGGCTCTTTGCCCACCCTGGAAAACTCCCAGAGGCTGGGGGCTTCTGTGTCACACAGCCTGGGAGGGGACTCGGGCAGGAAGCTCGGCAGGACTTGTAAAATCTCTGGTCTGATGCTTTTTGCTGCTGACAGATGCCTGCAGTACCTAAAGAACATCATCCCTCGGTGCTGCTCTTCCCAGAGATGGGGATCTCAGTCTCCTCCAGCCACAGCCAGACCTTCCCCCCCAGCCTGGTCCAGAAAACCCCAGTACTGAAATTCTGCAGGGGGCTGGTCCCTTACAGCGAGAGAGACCAGCTCAGAGCAGCACCAGGGGAGGAAGGGAAACAGCCACATCCCCCTGTGAGCCCTTTGGCGCCCAGGTGGTGGAAGGGCTGTTGACATTTCCTGACAGGGATATGGAAAGAACACCAAGGACACCTCCCCTCTTCTGGTCCTCTTGAGAGCTGCCTGTTGAAGTGCAGGCAGGATTTGGGGTGCAAAGGAAGGAATGTGGCAGGAGGAGCTGTTCTTACTGACTCCTGTTTCACACTGAGATCTGCCAGGGTGGTTCATGATCCCAAACCAACCCATCTGACAGTCAACCAGCCCATCCCAAACCTGCCACCCCAGCGTGCAGCAGCCCCCCAGCACCCAGGACATGACACTCCCAATCCAAAGAGCAGCTAAAAGTCGTTGTTTCAACATGAACCTGAGAATCTGCAGGGCCTGCCCCAGACCCACAGAGGAGGGAACAGATGGGGCTGCCAGGGGGAGCAGCTGGGAAACGGGCAGCAGGATCAAATGGGAATGGTTTGAGTCAGAATGCCCCTGTCTGCTCCTTTTGCACAGAGCTGACAGGATCATGTTCGAGTCAGCACCTGATAAGATTTCACACCTGCTAAAATAATTTGCACCTTTACAAAGTCTTCTAGAAAATAACTGATTTAACAGAGAGGTGCTGCTCTGCCGTGCCTGCAACCCAGGTATTAGAGCAGCCATAATCCTCAGGGCAAATTGGCCATAAACTGAGCCAGAGTGGATTTAATTCCCATTCTCTGGAGTCAGGGAAACACACAGACTGAACAACAAGCCATGGCAAGGGAAGACAGGCTTTAAACTGGCACTTACAGCAGTAATCCAGGGTATTTGAAAATAAAACACAGAACGTGGCAGGCTGGGCTCTAGCGAGGGAAGTGCAGCAGGCCAAGGGCTCTGGCAGGCAGGGACACAGCAGTGCTGGCCTGTCCCCTGGCCTTGGCTGGACACCACAGCCCAGGGCCAGCATTCCCTACTCATGTCCCCCGTGTCCTGCTGGTAAAACCCCCTCGGGAGGAAATGGTGGCAGTGGCTTGAAGCCAAACAAAGGTTTCAGATCCTCTGGGCTCCCCCAGGCACTCGTGAGGTGTTGGCCAAGGGGCTGCAAGGGACTCATCCCCACTGATGGTGGGCTGGCTCCTCCTCATCCCTGTCCTGTGAAGATGTCCAGGCCTGGCTGGGTTTGGGGGTGAAAGTGGGGAGTGCCTGGCCAGGTGCCATCCCAGCTCTCACCTTCTCCATGAGGAGGTCGTAGAGCAGCGTCACCACACGGACATGGAGGGGCTCCATCCCCTTCTGCCTGAAGAGGCTCCTGAGAACCTGGAGGCCACCCAGCTTGAGGAATTGCTGCTGGGCATAGGGGAAGTGCCTCAGCATGGAGGACAGAGCGAAGAGAGCCTGGTGGAGAGAGAGGGGGCAATCAGCACGGTGGTTATGGCCACCCCATGTGGCACAGCCCCTCTTCGTGGCACCCCATGGGGACAGCAGAAACACACTCCGGCCCATCTGTGCGGAGCTCCACGGAAAATACATCCCAGCCTCTTCTGGCTGAGGGGCATCTCCAGCAGTCCTGTTTGCAATCCCAACCCTCCCCAGCACTGTGAGGCTGCCAAATCTTGGGTGCTTCCATCCAAGCCCCAGTCTGGGCTGTCACTGAGGGGCCAGCCCTGACAGACCCAACCCCATCACTTCCCCCTGGTCACTCCAACACGGGCACCGAGCCCGGCCGTGGGATGGGGTGAGGAGCGTCCGGCAGCGCTCAGCAGAGCCCGATCCCTAGGAGGGGCTTTGGACACCAGGGGTGATGCCCTCACAGTCAGAGGACAATGATACCCCCCGTGCCAGGGGACACGGCCCCGTCCCAGGCCTTGTCAGGGTGCAGCCCCACACGCCAACACCCAGCGGTGCCCCAGGGGCTTGGCATGGGGCTGAGGAGGCAATTAGGGGCCAGCCCAGCCCAGCCCCGCTGGCTGTCAGGCTGCCTGGCTGTGACAGCCGTGGTGGCACGGGGACGCCCGGGGCAGGGGACACGCTGCTCATGTGGGCGCCTGGCACACGGGCCGGCCCCGCACCGACAGATCCGAGCTGACAGCCATGTCTCCCCCGCTCCCGTTTGTTTCTATTTTCCATTTTCTGCCTTGCTGCTGGTGAATTTGAGATGCTGCTGTCTCCCTTTTTAATCGTGGGCCAGAGGAGGGTGGAGGGAAGAAATGCACTTTTGGCCTCGCTGCCGTGCGCGGCTCTGAGCGCCGGGGCGGAAAATCCGTCGGAGCGGGAGCCCGGGGCTGCTGCCCTGTGCAGGAAGGGCCTGTCCTTGGCATCCAGTCCGGAGACACAGGACACTGCACAGCACGGGAACTGGAAATTAAACCCTCCGTCCTCCCGGCAAACAGGGTTCAACCCTCGGAGGGTCTCCCACAGCTGTGTGCCGAAGGGGACAATACTGAGCCCACCCTGCTCGCTTCTCCGGGGGCTGCCAGCACCATGCACTCAGGCTCACTGGAAAGAATTACTCTGGTTCACAGCAATGCTGTGAGAGCCCCTGCATGCCCAGCCATCCCTCTCCACCCCAAAAGGAGCTCTGGGTTGAGGCACGAGCGCTCCTGGGAGGAGTTTCTGAGCATGGAGCGTCCTGTGAGATCGCCTCACATCCATGGCCAAATGCAGCGGGGTTCCACAGCCTTCTCCTGAGCCTTGCACTTGCTGGAGGACTCTTACCAGGGTTAAAGGGGAACATTTTTAGGGAGCTCGTTACAGGCAAATGGAAGAGCCAGTGGGCCCCCCACCCTGCTGGACCCCTCATACAGGAGGTCCCTGTGGAAAACAGGGCTGGGGGTTTGGGAGCAGCCAGGTGATGTTACAGAGGTGGCATCACACGCTAAAGTGAGGGTAATGGGATCTCATGCTCCAGGGAATACAGCAGGGAGGCAGGGAGAGAGGGAGGGAGGGGGCGAGGGAGCCCCCAGCCCGATGGACAGTGCTGCACATTTGGCTGGGGGCTCTTGGTGCTGCTCCTTGCTCCACAGCCTCTGCCAAAGGCAGGACAGGGGGCTGGCTGCAGCAATTAGCTCCTCCAAACGTCAGCTCCCATGTCTGTCAGCCCACGGTGGCTGTGCTGCCACAGGGACCCTTGCCTGTGCCCCCCGGAGCCGTGGGTCTGTGCCCTGTCCCCGCGGGCTGCCAGAGCCACCTGAGTGCCACTGCTGGCACTGAATGGGGACCCACAGAGCCAGCGGAGTGCAGGCACCAGCCAGTGCTGCTGGGGTGGCTTGGCACCCAGGGCCCCCCTGGGAGTGAAGCCCACCCGCTGTGGGGAGCAGCGGGGGTCCCACTCTCCAGATGTCTGTGATGTCCTGAGGGCATTTACACAGAGCTCAGTACAAACCCAGCTTTGCCCAGAGGTGCAGCCCCAGTCCTCACCTTCTTCCTGACAGCCAGGGGTTGTTCTGTGGCCAGGATAACCAGGAGCTTCTGCAGGGCACCGCCCTCGATGGCTTCGATCTGCACTTTGGGGTTGCTGCGGGGATGAAAGCAGAAGGCAGGTCACCAACAGAGTGGGGCAGGACAAGGTGGGAGAGACCCTGGCCTGGCTTGTACCAACACTGGGGTGACAGCAGGACCAGGGCAGGGCCTGTCCCCAGGGCTGGCACTGCTGGGACCTCGAGGGCTGTGTCCTGTTCTGGGCCCTCCTGAGAGAGCCCTGGAGGGGCTGGAGTGTGTCCAGGGCAGGGAACGGAGCTGGGGAAGGGGCTGGAGCCCCAGCAGAGGCTGAGGGAGCTGGGAAAGGGGCTCAGCCTGGAGAAAAGGAGCCTCAGGGACCTTGTGGCTCTGCACAAGCCCCTGACAGGAGGGGACAGCCGGGGGGTCGGGCTCTGCTCCCAGGGAACAGGGACAGGAGGAGAGGGAACGGCCTCAGGCTGGGCCAGGGGAGGCTCAGGGTGGACAGCAGCAGGAATTTCTCCATGGAAAGGGTGCTCAGGGACTGGAACTGCCCAGGGAGGTTTGGAGTGCCCATCCCTGGAGGTGTCCAAGGAAGGGCTGGAGGTGGCACTGAATGCCCTGGGTGGGGACAAGGTGGGGATGGGGCACTGCTGGGACTGGATGATCTTGGAGGTTTTATCCAACTTCAGTGATTCTATTTAATTATATTTCCACCTCACAGTAGATATGAACAAGGGTCAGTCCAGCCTGGTCTCAGCTCCCACCAACCCTGGCTCATGGTTATGGAGAAAGTACAAACCCTGCAGCCACCTCAAACACACCTGAAATGAAGGCAGCAGGGGAAGGGAGGGTATACTGGGTCACCTGGGCCTTCTCATCTTGCCCCCCATCCCACCTGGCCTCCCGTGGCAAGGAGCCCTCCCCTGTGGCTCCCTGGTTCTGTGAACCCTCTCACTCTACATCACATCCACTCCTGAGCAGCTTTCATATTCCAGCTCCTGCTTCCCCCCTCTCCTCGCTGGCTGGGAGCATGCTGATCACCCACACACCTCTGACAGCAAGAGCCCCTCTCCAAGGCCTACTGTGGATAAATCCACCCCTCTGCCTGCCAGGACGGGTTGAAACCTCAGGTCAAGATGTCAGCAGCTGCCCAGGGACGGACAGACACACAGACACACAGACAGACCATTCCCCCATCCACACTGATGCTTTGCGAGCCCACTTCTAATGCCTCTTGGAAGGTGGTGGAGAGGTCAGATGCTCCAGGCTCCCTCCTTGGCAGGGCTTTCACAGTCAGGGCACAGTGTGCCAGCTGTCTGATCCCTGATCCCAGGGCTCTCACACTCAGGAACAGCTCCAGCACTTCAGCCTTTGCTCGGCTCTGAAGCAGCAGTTGCTCTGTGCCAGACAAAGGTCACTGAGCCTGCACAGACCCACAGCTCTCACTGCTCCCAGGGAGCTGCTGGAGCGGCCACGGCCCTGCACCTCCAGGGAACAAGAGAGACAGGCAAGCAAGGTCATAAGAAACTAAAACCAGACCCAAATGGTGCTAGGCAAGGAGCAGCTTGGAGTTAAAACCATGGCTCAGAGCAGAACTGGTGTGGGACTTCCCAGCTGGCAATACCAGGCTGACCTCAGGGCCACAAAAGGGAACAGTTTGTTGAAAGGCATCTTTGATTTCTCCTTCCTCACTCACTTGCTGCAGCAGACAGGCACAGCCATGGCACTGCCCAGACAGGGCAGGAGGGAGAAGGAACAACCCAGGAGCTCCAGCATCCTCCTGCAGATTTTTGGAACACAATTCTCAGACCCCCATGTACTAACCCTGCAGCATCCCTGGAGGTAAACCAGCTTCTGCAGTGCCTGGGTCAGGTAGGACCTGAGACATCCACCATGAGGAGTCCATCCCCAGCCTCCCCATGCCAGGAGGTGCAGAAGAGTCTCCTGCAAAAACAGGATGTGATTTCCCACCCCAATATGTTGTGCAGTGATGGCATCTCTGAAATGGCCTGGACCCTGATCTGGGGAGTCAAGAGAGGCAAACAGCACAAGCCCTAAAACTTCAGCTGTCCCCAGGCCACTCCTGGGCCCAAGGCCATTTCCCCCAGCTCACAACTAGGGCTCTCATTCATCTCCAGCCAAACCTGCAGCCACAGCCATGCCCCAACAGCATGTCCAAAAACCTGATCCCATTTCACGTGCAGGTCCCTCTGGGCAATGGAGACCAGAGCAGGTGGAGAAGCAGCTTGCAGGAAGGCACTTTGCTGAGTAGAAGTGCACTGAAAGGACCATCCCCTGGGCTGGAGACCTGGTGCCATTCAAGGAGAACAGCGCATTTGGGATAGCCAAGCTCTTTTGTCACATCTCTCTAAAATAAATTATAAAAACTCCTACAGCAAGAGACACAATTGAGAAATTGGTATGCCTTTAATGCTTGGCTGGTCACCTGGAGGATTTGATCTAATTAAAATCTCTGAACCATGGAGCTTTTGCCAAGGAGCAGCTCCGGAGGTGAGGGAGCCTTCCTGGCTGGTGGGTGTGCCACTCGCTTCTCAATGCTCCTGTTGCTCTATCTCTGTTATCAATGGTCCTGGCTTCAAGCTAACACAAAGCTCGTTTGAAGGTTTGGAAAAGTCAGCAGAGATCTGTACAAATTACACTGTCAAGCCCAGGGAAAAGCAGCCTGAACAAAATAAACACAATGAGACACACTGTGGAGCGCTCACATGGGAAATTCAACCGTGCTAATCTACTAATGGAGACAGGACGGTGGCACCTGCAACAAAATCCACTGAAACAGGAGTCTGAGGCTGGGCCAGCCTACGGTGACATCCCATAATGCTGCAGTGATGGCACAGATTTGAGTGTGCTGCACTGATGAGATTAACCAGCCCCTATCCTGGGTGAGGAACAGGCTGCAGGGACTCAGCACAAGCCCCATGCAGCTTCCCAAAAGGGAGCCCTGGGGGCCCAACAGCCCCAGTTTGCCCTGGGGCAGCCCAGCCTGGCTGTGGGGTCACAGCACACCCCCTCCAGATGTGGCCCTCGCTGCACATCTGGCTCCTGGTGCCTCCCAGCCCTGCTGCCCACATTCTGTGCCATTTTCACCAGCAACTCATGGCATGAAAGCAGTTCCCACTTTGCAGATGAAGGGGTTTTTGAAGAGCACTCTCTGCTAAGAGATATCCGTGTTCCACTCCTCCTAGGACAACCCAAAGTGCACAAATTTAGGACTTCTCAAAGTTTTTGCAGACTGCACATGCGATGGCTTGTGGGAAGACTGAAAAGCAGCAACACAGCCCTGAGGTGACAGCAGCTCTGGAGTTAGGTGGGAACTTACAAAAAGGCAGCAAAATTAGATTTAAATTAAAAAAAAAAAAAAGGAAAGAAAGCAAGCCAGGTGGTGCAGAGGGACCTGGGGACTTGGAGACACAGAGCAGGGCAGGCAGGCAAATGCCCTCATCTCTACTGCTCTGACAAGGACACACACAGAATATTTATTTCATGGCCTGCTTGTTGCAGAAACCGCACAAGACCTTGGGAAAGAAAGGGTCACCTCCTCTCCTGGGCATCCTGCTGAAGCCAGGAGGGGAAGGAGCAAGCAGGGGAGTGGAAGAGAGTGGGATGGAGGGGCTGGCCCTGCCCTGGCATCTCCCCAGGCACAGGGAGCCCGGGCTGCAGAGCTGAGCTGTGATGAAAGCCCCGGTGCTGGTGCAAAGGCATGGTAATCACCGGGCTAGATGGGGCTTAATGGGTCTCTCCTCTGCTCAGAACCATGCCGCCTGGGAAATCAAAGCCGGGGATCAAAGTCTGTACGTCTGTGAAACAGCCTAAAATATTTAGTGTAGTCTATTTAGCTTGTGCTGTAACCTGAGGATCAGAAACAGGCGGCAAGGCAGCACTGCTTACCTTGCCCTCCCCCTTTCCTTTCCCCTCCCCGCTTTTCAGTCCAAAATCTGTTTTCTCTAATGGAGAAAACAAGAGTGAACCGACATGACTGAAATGTGCCTTGTCTGGCTCCTGGGGCTCTCAGACCCTCACACCTGGGTCACAATTTGACAGGCAATGGGAAAGGTCATTTTTGTGAGTCCTGGAAACAAAGCAACACAACCAGGGTCACACTTGAAAAGGCCAATGACTTCTTCATCCTTCTCAGTGTTTGGAGGATTTCTGACAGCTCTTGTAAGCAGTGTCATGTTAAAATTATTTGACAAATAATAGACAGAGAGATAAAACAGATCATTACAGTGTCAGTAATTTCAGCCTGAACTAGAGCTGTAAATCTGAGACTCTGAACAAGGGCAGAAAAGAGAGGCAGGGTGATCAGCAGCTCGTTAATACTTGCACGACTGAATTTCAGATTGTATGTCCAAGAATAAAAAAAAAATAAAAGCATTAAAACCATTCAAGTGAGAAGCAACACATAAGGAGAACACGGTTTCCTCCTGCATTCCAAGCTCTGGCTATGAACTATCCCTGTGGGAAATGACCATGGAGCAGCTGCAGTGAGCCAGATGGCTCCTAATCCACGACTTCCCAGGTATCCACATCTCCTTCCAAACTTCCCAGCCTCCTTCTTAAGAGCAGGATAACTGGGACAACTCAGCATCAAACAGCTCTGCAGCCTTCTTGCCCTCCAAAAGGACCCCCTGGCTCTGCCAGGAAACAACATTTAAGCACAGGACGGGTGAATCCTTTCCAAAACACACGTTTAACTGAGGATTGCCACAGTCCCAAGCTATGGAAAAAGACATTTGCATGCACAATATGAGATACAGGATGATGACAAAATAACCCCAACGTCACCAAGGCTGCCTGTGATTATTGGAGGGAGGAAGAGGAGGGATGAGGCACAGTCACCCCCAAAGCCTCCCCCAAGAGCTGCATGCAGCAGAACTGGCCTAAAAATCCTCTGCTCCAAGGACCAGCTCAGACCTGAGTTTATCACAGACAAAAGCCTTTAGAGCTACGACTTAAGGAGGATAAAAACCACCCAGAAAAATGGAGCCCTAAGTAGTTACACCGATCAAAATACAGCGGAGAAGAAAGCAGGGGTGAGGGGGGAAAACCTGACAAAAGGAAAACTAGGTTTCAATGGGCAACACAATACAACAATTTCATATGAAAGATGTGAAGCATAAAAGAGATGTTAGATGTTCAAAAGCCCAGAATATAGGAGAGATATAAAAAAATCCCCAAGAAGATGAAAATCTCCACTTCAATGCAATGCTGCCTTCTCACTTTCTACCAAGCCAGGCGCTCGCTGCCGTGGCAGGGGAGCAGCAGTGTCCCTGGGAGAGCAGCACGGCTGCCTGTGACATCCTGGCTCACAGGGACACAGCACCGCCTTTAATGAGCAATTAGGTTATGGACTATTTGTTGCTAAGAGGAGAACAGAACTGCAGAGAATAAACTGGAGCTGAGCACGTGACTCTGTGATTCTGATGGGCTGATGTGATACTCAGACCTGGGAGCGTGAATCATCCCAGAGATGCAGGAACAGGGTAGAAGGCACCTGGGAAAAGCTGGGGGAACCTTCGCTTGGCTTCCAACCACGTATCTGTGTCCCAGGCAAGAGAGAGGTGAGCTTCTCACCCTCCAGCATCCCCTCTGAAAGCAGGAGGGCTGCAGCCTCCCATCACAGAGCCCCAGGCTGCCTGGGAACACAGTGACATCGGGTTTAACTGGGAACACTCTGCTCCCAGCCACGCCATGGAAGTGGGAATTACCTCGTGCGACCTCCTGGCCCTTTGCATTCACAACACTGAGCTGGAAGTGCAGAGCTTGGTGTGGTCAGGAGCCACTGGGGGCCCTGGACTCACTGAGAGCCCTGCAGGGAGGAGACCCAGCTCACCTGAGCCCAGGCAGGGCAAGTTTAGTGTTTAGAGCAGGAAGAAATCCAAGGAGGTGCGGTGCCCTAACACAGCCTAACAGATGGATAATTAGATTTATGCAAAGAGCCGTAAAAGTAAGTAATTAAATAAAAATACAGAATCACAAATCTGCTGCAGCAAGATACCTCCCAGGGCTGCAGAAAGCCCCTGCAGCTGGCACCCAGAATTCCAAGTGTGGGATGCAGGAGCTGGGGCACTTGTGTGAGCCAGCAGAACCAAGGAGTTGCCCAAAGCACAGAGAAAGCAATGGGAACACAGGGACTGAGTTGAGTCCCCTCCTCTTCCTCACCTCTCTAGAGAGCAGAGTAGAGTGAATACCGACTCTGGCAGTAAATCTCAGTTAAAAAAAACCGACAACAATCACTCCAAATTGTTCTGCTGAACACACACAAACAACATACTGACTGACTGTATTTATGACCGTAGGAAAAAGTGGTCCCACAAAACCAGATAGCAGATGACACACAGCCCCAAGCAAGCCCAGGCAGGAATCTCACTGCCCCAGCAGGAGGGAGGCCTCCCAGGACACCCCCAGAGCCCTTCTTTTCTCCTGACCCTTGGCTTTGGCAGCTCTGAGCTGTATTTCAGTGCCAGCAAAATCCCCTGGCTCCAAGGACACCCGTGCTGCCACTGAGCCCTCACTGGGCTACTCCAGGGGAGATGTGCCCCTGGAGCTCCCACAGACACCAGGCAAGTGGAGGGTGCAGCTTCAAGAGTCTGAGATGACAGCTCAGCTTCTGTGGGTTCAGTCAGCAAGCCACAGGCTATTTTATGATAAAATGCAAAGATTTGGGGACTTTCAGGATGATTGCTGTCCCCATGTCAGCACCATCAAGGTCAGCCTGATTTCTCTGTTCTGATGGTGAAGGTTGGGCTGTGCAGGCCACTCTGAGGGTTTGTCACCCCTCTGTGACTCAAGGCTGGACTAGGTGACTCGTGTCCCACCTGCAGTAGTCAGGTGTGAGCTCTCTTACAGCTCAGCACGGTAAATGATTGATCCTTCCAGGTACAGGCAAGTGCTCCACAGTGCATGGAGAAAAGCATCCCAGGAAACCCCCCCAGTGCTCAATCACCCAAACTGATGCTTTGTTTCTGAGGGTAAATCAACCTTACAGCTCTGTGTGCCACGCTTACAAAACACTCCCCCTGGATTCCTGAAAGCCTGGTATTTACTGTAGGTCAGACAGGGATGGACTGTGTTTCATCAGAGGCTACATTAATAAAAATGAGGAGATGTTCTCCAAGTGTGAGCAGAGCACATTTATTTCTGTGCCATTTTAGCCAGAGCCCTAAAAAATTGTGTTGATTTCTTTCTAAAAAAAAAATCCCAACACAGCAAGAAACAAGAACAATAGTGCAGGATTAATACCACGGACTCGAGCTCATCCCAAGTTGTTCACCACAGAGCCTTCAAAGCACGTCCTGATTTACAGACAGGGAGACTGAAGTGCTCCCAGGAGCGTCAGCAGCCGCGGCAGGGTGCGAGTGTGAGTGCTGGCTGCTGCCTCCCTGCTCCTCCTCCTCCTCCTCCTCACATCCCTGTTTTCTGCACGCCTCCGCCCTGCCAGCTCCACACCTGAGGTGGCCCGGGATGGTGCAGAACATCCAAGGTCCTTCCAGCCCTTGGCTGCTGCAGAAGCCCCAGCGAGCCCCCGGAGCCCGCAGTGGGGCAGCTTCGCAGAGAATTCTCTCCCTGAGGCTGCTGAATCGCTCTGGGCATCATTCCAGGCACGTCAAGTCACTCGGGTATTTCAACAAAACCTATTCGCACGCCTTAGGTGAGATGAAAACACCGCAAAAAGCTGTCTGAAAGCGCCACAAGAAGAGCCTCGGCTCAGAACGCTCCCACTCTCCGGTGCCGATGTGACACATCCCACTAATCATCCTGAGAGATGCTAAAGGGGGCCCGAGGCTGAGCCCTTCCATTGTTACTCGCTTTATTTGTTTGCTTGCTCATTTGAGCTGATTTTTCTTTAAGACAAGTGCTAATAATATCAAAAGCCCGAGGAAGCCTTCGCCTGGCGCGTTCCCGCTGGGAATGCCAGCGGAGCGCAGGCACTGCGCAGCTCTTCCCGAGACACAAAGCGAAGTGTGAGAACAGGCATTTCACTCCTCTGCCTCGCAGCAGCAGCTCGGCGCAGCTCTGTCCTATTTTAACCCTGCCATCTGCTCGCAGCTCCTCCCGTCCCCGGGCAGGCAGAGCGCTGCTCCGAGCCGAGCCTTCCATCGGCTCCCGGCGGCGCCCCGCAGCAGCCCCGGGTACCACTGCGGAGAGGATGCTCCTCCGACCCCGATCCATCCATCGCTCCCGAGCCTCAGGCGGCCCGTGCCGCTCCTGGGCGGGCCAGGGAAGATGCTGGATCCCACCCACCGCAGGGGCAATCTGGCTCTTCCCGGTGCCGCCGGGTTTAATGGTGCTATTAGAATCGTTTGAGTCGATAAAAGTAGCTTTGTTTCACTGAGTCATGACTCGAAACCAAGACTTCACCCCATTTACAAAAGCAAATCACCGTCTTGCAAATGCCAAGCGCAGACCTCAGCCCCGAAAGCGAAGCCTGGGGAATGTTTCCAGCCAGGGAGAGAATGGGAAAGCTGCATCTGCAAAAGCTAGGAAACCTTCTTTTCATTTATCTTGTTTTGATAAACAGAGAGGATATCCTGTGGGGTACCAGCTCCTGAAGAAACCTGATGAACTCATTCTACATCAAGTGACTTAATCATGGATTAATAGAGGGGAGAGCAACAGCAGGAGATGCCATGGGACCGGGGACTGCAACACAACCCACGGACAATTCCAGCCAGTTCCTGGGTGGGAAGCCCTCGAGGAAAGCTTGGGAGCCACAGAAAGCACCAGCAATTCTTTCTGCTTTCTGATTCATCCCTACTCACCCACCCACATGCCACAGCAGAGGAGGCTGTAACTGCTACATTTAGGATGACATTTAAAAATCAAGGTTGTGCTGCTGATGGTCATTAAAAATCCCACAGCGTTTTTCAGAAACAAGTGGGTACTCACATCAGTGTCCCTGCCAAGTATCAGCACAGCACTTTTTCTAGCAACTTCAATTAAAAGATAAAAGAAAATTGTGCCCACCTATAATTACTGTTTTTACTGTCACTGTTGGTTTTTAAACATTCACTATATACCTTTACATTTCCTAAACACAAATCAAGAAGAAAACATTTCCCCAAACCTTTCCAAGTGCCAGATTCGTCTCTGTTAACATCAGACAACTACAGTTAAGACATCCAGCCCATAAAAGCTACCTGGGCTCCCTCAGTAACAGGTCCTGACCTGTGGTCTACACATCCCTGGAGACCCTGTGTTTGCTTCTCCACGGGACTTGCCCTGGCTAACCCAGAGAGGCAAATCCACTGCCCAGAGCTTTAGGGTCACTCTAAAGGGGGCTGCATCTGTTCTGAAAAGCATCTGAGGAATTCAAGGTCAGCAGCAGCCAGCAGAAAAGATGATTTGTCTCATGGGAGATGGGGTTGCCTTTGACTCCTGCCTTAGCTGGAATGATTTACCAGTCGGAGGATTCCCTGTCCCTGGCTGGAGAGAGCCTGGATAGCCAGCTCAGGTGGCCACTCATGTGGGAACACTGAACTGGGTGACACAGATCCCATCTTCAGTGAGAGGGTGAAGGAAACGGCTACAAATGCCTGAATCAAGCTTTCAAAGAGCCAAAATAATCATGGTATTTAATAAGATACGGGAATAATACAAGAATTCATATGCAGGTGTAAGAAACAAAGCCATGGCAGGTACCAGAGCTGAACTGGGTGCTCAGGAAGAGTGGGAGCAGGGAGAGGAGCACTTCCAGAAGGGAAGATTCTGCACAAAAGATGCAGTGGAGTAAGATAATTATGCAGGAAGAAGAGAATGTCAGCAGTGTGCCCTGCATCACTGATGGATGGAGAGAGCAGATACCTTGACAAAGAAAGCCAATGTGCTAATTAAGATATAATGACACTGAAGGCAGACAAAAAGCCCTCCTTTGCCACAGTGGAGGAGGCAGTGGACAGAGAGCCTCAGCCTGGCAAGGAAAGGGTTAGGAAAAGCCCAAAAGATTGTGAGATGAACAACATCCCTGCAAGGGGGAGCATCCAGGCAGGTTCTGCCAGGCAGGAGAGAAGGGCTCCATCCCCCGGGCAGAAGAAAGCTCCAAGAGCTGAATGTGGTTGTGGAAGCTGAGCTGTCTGCATCCAGGAACAGCTTGAATGTGAGGGTGAAGGAGGAAGCAGGTTCATTTCATTCCACACTCTGGAACTGTGGAAAGACATACGCCAGGCAAATGTGAGTTGTGATGATCACTTCCCACTGCTAGACTCGGCGAGGAGAGGACGGGGAGGTGACACAACCAGGAGTTCACACATGTGCTGCGAAGGCGCAGGAGGAGCCAAGGCTTGCCAGTCACTGCTGAGATGTAAAAGCCCAGCCGACTGCAGCCTCGTAAACTCATCTGCCCGGGGGTCTGCAGGGGCAAAGTGCACCCTGGGGGTCTGCCAGCCCTGGGGGCACTGGGTGCTGCCTCTGCCTGCAGAAGCTTCAGGAAATCACTTGGGGAATCACTGGTCCTGCACCAATGCTTCCTGGCCAGATGGATGTCCGTGACTCCACGTGGGAGCAGCCTGTGCTGAGCTGAGTAAGAGCATCTCCATGGCCAGCTCTGTCAGCAGGACTGAGCCTGAGCCTGGGCTGAGCTCTGTCAGCAGGACTGAGCCTGAGCCTGGGCTGAGCTCTGTCAGCAGGACTGAGCCTGAGCCTGGGCTGAGCTCTGTCAGCAGGACTGAGACTGAGCCTGAGCCTGGGCTGAGCTCTGTCAGCAGGACTGAGCCTGAGCCTGGGCTGAGCTCTGTCAGCAGGACTGAGCCTGAGCCTGAGCTGAGCTCTGTCAGCAGGACTGAGCCTGAGCCTGGGCTGAGCTCTGTCAGCAGGACTGAGCCTGAGCCTGGGCTGAGCTCTGTCAGCAGGACTCAGACTGAGCCTGAGCCTGGGCTGAGCTCTGTCAGCAGGACTCAGACTGAGCCCAGGCCGTGCACACCAGGGAGGTGGCCATGGCCTCCAGCTGACCACACAAACCCTGCAGGGAGGGGACTGAGAGGCCACCTTCTGTGTGATGAGTAAGAACATGAGTGCATGGTGCTCGTCTGGCCAGCCCCTGGGGTGTGACACCTGGCCTCTTCCCAAGCTGAGCTGCCGCGGCCTCCCGCTGCCAACATCCAGGACTGATTTGTGACAATGACATCAGCGTCCACAAACATCCTGCCTGCTCCTGCCCTTACTCACATCCTGCCCTTCCTGCTCCCCCAGCAGCAAGGACATTGGCCTGCCACCAGGCCAGGGAGGATGAGCACAGCTCCTCACTTCCCTCACGCTGGGCTGGCTCTCCACCTCTCCCCACGGCTGATGGCACCCAGTGGCACCAGCACAGCATGGTGACACCTTGCCCACGCTGGCAGGGCAGAGTCCAGGTCACATAATCTGGAAACCATCACCCCACGGAGAACGATCATCACATTGATCCACCTCCTTCCCATCCTCTGCCTATTGTGCAAAAGCCAGAAAAAATCCTCTGTTTGATCTCAATCAGCCATTTTTAAGTTCCACAATGGATAGCAGCTCTTCCACGGATTCACCTCTTCTGTGGAGATAGGCTGAAAGAAGATGGGGTGGAGAATGGAATGCTTTGAGGAAACCTCAGAGCCCCTTCCAGTGCCTAGAGGGCTCCAGGAGAACTGCAGAGGGACTTTGGACAAGGGCCTGGAGTGACAGGGGGAATGGCTTCACGCTGACAGGAGGAGGGTTAGATGGGATATTGGCAAGAAAATGAGACCCTTGCACAGGGTGCCCAGAGAAGCTGTGGCTGCCCCAGGATCCCTGGAAGTGTCCCAGGCCAGGCTGGACAGGGCTTGGAGCAGCCTGGGACAGTGGGAGGTGGCCCTGCCCATGGCAGGGGGATGGAATGGGATGAGCTTTAAGCTCCCTTCCAACCCAAACCATTCTGGGATTCCGGGATTCTCCTCCCCCAAGAGGGCTGACTGGACAGCAGGAGCTGGAGACACTGTGTTGGGAAACAGGACTTGGATAGGCTTTGTTTATGCCCATCTTTCAGAACCATTACATTCAGTTCCAATTCCCTCTCTTTTCTGCGTGTTCACTGTGAATTCCCCAAACGCAGCACAATCTTTCAGCACTCCTGCCATGGGATGACTCTCACACGCTGCTCCCTGTTTCTGTCCTTCACCCTGTGCTGTGACAGCCCGTGCCACGTGATGCCCTGGACAATCTGGGCCACACATTCACGGCCGTGGACCTCTGCATTTCAGAGCACAAATTTGGGAACCCACAGCCGACCGTGGACACATCGCTCATTCTGGAAATGTAGGCCACAAAGCTACTTTAGTTCTGCTTTTGCTTGTAAATCAAGGGCTTACATATGTAATTGGCCCAACCTTAAGAGCAAACAACAGCAGTGGCAGTACTGTGCCAGCAATTATTCATGCCTATAATAAACGGCTGTAAAAATGAAAGCCAGCCTTTAAAAATCTGGCTCCTCACTGCACAAACAACAAAAACTCATTTTCAGGGCTTGGCCAGAGGAGTTTTTTAATTTGGGGGGAGCGATTGAGGTGGGTGAGGATTTATTTTTTCTCTTTTCATTCTCTAAAAAGACCACTCATGCCCATGTTTAGGTCACGGATTATCCTGGCTACATTTCAGCACTGTGAAATAAAGCCAGTGAGAGGCACAGGGGACAAATCTGCCCTCTGCATTCCACGAGCAGGGCCCCGGGAACAGGCACAGCTGATCCCCATCCCTTGGCACGTGGGGACAGTCAATTGTTTGCAGCCCTTCCTGCCTCCATGCTGAGCCAGCAGTGTGCCCACAGATGAGCCACCACCCCTGGCGGTGACACAGCCACTGGCCCTCCAGCTCCAGGCAAACCCTGTGCTGCTGTTCCACGCCAGGACAGGGCTGCTGAGCCTTGCACAGGTCCTGCCAGCTAACAAGAGCATCCTGGCTAAAGAATCTCTCCTCAGGGTGAAGCAGCAGACACCTGTCTGCCTCTTGTGCCCTCTTTAACCAACCGTGGCCACAATGCAGCCGCTCCTGGGCTTGCAGGAGGAAAGGTGTGATGAGATCGTTCCTTCTGCTGTGCACATTTCTCACCCACAGCACCACAGCAACCCCTACAAACCTCTTCTAGCACATGGCTGAAGATCTCCATGGTGGTGCTGAGCAATAGCACCAGAGGAACAAGGCAGAACTGAGCCCTGCTCCCACAGTACTCACCAGGCAGGAGCAGATTTCTCCCCTTCCAGCAGCAGATGACAGTAGTAGGGACCTTCTACATGCTCTAGACCACGAGTTTAGAAGGTCTGAGGCACTGACAGACTTCCTCAATGAGGAATCAACCATTTTACATGCTCATTTGGCACTTCTGGTTGGTTTCCTCCTGCCTTAAGCAGCGGCAGAGCATGAATGGAAGAGCTCTGTAAGGACTCTCTCCCTCTCTGCCGTGGAAAGCTTCCCTCGTCAGAAATCTCCTCTAACTACCAAGTTTTAGTGTCTTCTGAAGGAAGGCACATTCATCACAGTTCAGAAGGGACCTTTCGGCCTAATCCCCACTGGAGAAGCTGCCAAACCGCTCCTCCCATCACACAATTAGCAGCCACGAAGACTTTGGTACACGGGGCGATGCGGCGCTGCTATGACAACAGGAACGGGAGACTCGTTACGGGTTTCATCGAGAGGGATAACGAGCAATCAGGGCTCCGAGAGGAGGCAGGAATCAATGGGAGATGCGGATACCAGCGCGTTTTCTGGATCGGGCCGGTATTCGGGAGCCCGGGAAGGCTGAATCGCATTGTTACGGCACGGTCGCCGCGAGTACAACTTCTGAGGACAGGCAGATTCCTGGGGAGTAGAGATGAATATTCATGAAGGAGCTCAGTTTGGGAGAGGAAATGAATCAAGCGTGACAAATGCCGCCTATTAGGAAAAGAGGGTGGCGTCTATTTTTAGTGGAGTTAAGCAAACATTAAAGCTCACTCTCTAAGAACTCCAAATAATACCACTCCCTGCTCTGCCTCCCCATCGCCAGATAAGAATTTAGCAGCACGTTCCCACCAGCCAAAACCCGCTCGCCTCAACAGAACTTTTCCGATTTAGCCCCCGTGAGTGTTTTATAAAAATACAAGTTTTAATCTCTCATCTGCATAGGAAGATGTAACGGCTTCCACCAGGATTTATTTTTTTCCCCCCTTCTCCTGCATCATAAGGCTTGAAGGAACCTTTTTAAGACGGAAGAAAACGCTGCATTGAAATCTCCTAAAAGAGCACTCACGCGGAGCTGTAATCACTTCAGATGCACAGAATTATCAGGAGGAGAAAATTCATCTCACTTAGAATCAAGCCCCAATTTGAAACAGAAAGGAAGAGGCTTGGTTTGCCGCCGTGCCAAGCACTCAGACTTTTCACTGAAGTCAAAGAAGCTACAGCTGCTCTGAGCCATTGAAAATCATGCCCAGAATCTCTAGTGAAACTTGTTTGCAGAGATGGCAGCAGTGTGATAAGGATGTTGACTATTCCAAATAGGCCCACATTATTTTATATTTTTAGAGATACTTAGTCTGCCTATTATTATTATTAAGCAGAGGTGGAGTATTTACTGCCCTTTTCTCAGAAATCTGTACAAATGCTGCTTTTCAGCAGGCTTCTCTTTTCTTCTGGTGAACGTTCCTCGTTACACTTTTCAGGCTTACAAACGTCCAATTAAGTAAGACAACAAAGACAGAATAGTGCCTAACAAAAACATCGCCATGCCCACAAAGGTATTTGAGGCCTTCATTCGGTAAGATAAGATGCTCCCCAGCCAAGATAATGATCAGAGCATTTGGAGAGCAGTAGGACACACGTGGTCCTAACAGTGAGCACTTGGAAGACCCCTGTCTTCTAAGTGACCCCTGTCTTCCCCTGGCAAGGGGAGAGCATGAGCCAGGGGTGAAGGACCTTTGGCACAAAGTCTCCAGGCTCAGTCCAGGCTCTGCTGGCTCCTGCCATGCACCAAGGGCCAACTCTTCAAGGCAAATGCCCAAACTCCTCCTCGTGCAGCACCACATGGCCTCTGTCTCCTCTCCTGTAGAGGGTCAAACACAGCCTTAGAGCTGGTTTAAAAAGAAGCTGCTCTGAAATTAGACATGTCAAGTGTTCATTATGGATACCAGCCTCCGACACCAACAGCAGAGACATAGCCTTTCCCAGAGCATCCAAACCCTGGGAAATGCCCTATGGCTTTGGGATCACAGGTGCTGTCCCTCCCTGAGATCCCCTCCTTGGCCTTTCCTTCCTGATCGAGTGTCCTCATGACTCCCCCTCAGCTTTCAGGTTACAAGCTCCCCTTCCATCTGGAGGGGAAGATGCCCACGATTAACAAAATGTGACTGGGTCCACTGGGGCAGCCTGCATGCCCAGCACAGCTGGGACCCCACCAGGTGACAGCCAGCACACAGATCTCTCCATGCAACACCTCCTGGTGCTCAAATGGCAGTGCCATTTGTCGGGGAAGCCGGGCTCGGAGTCCTTTGGAGAGCACATCTTCGTCCCTCGCCACACCAGCCCCCAGCAACTGTTGCCATGGTTATTTTATTGGAGTGCTTTTCATCAAGGAGATGCTGCAAGTGCTGAATTGTCTCTTGCAAGAGTTATATAGGAATAACTAGCTGATAAGTAGGAATAACGGGTTCAGACTGCCCACGGAAGCCAGTGATCCCAATTATTTTTGTTTTGATCCTGCCTTTCTTTTGGTCTCTGCCAGGCTCAGGTTTA
Source organism: Sylvia atricapilla (assembly GCF_009819655.1). Classification (NCBI taxonomy): domain Eukaryota; kingdom Metazoa; phylum Chordata; class Aves; order Passeriformes; family Sylviidae; genus Sylvia; species Sylvia atricapilla. Next base: position 1,285,658 of record NC_089153.1, read on the forward strand.
AAGCGGGGGTTAGAGACAAGCAGCAGAGAAGGAAAGGTTTCCTGATGGGAAACGCACTTGGCTCTGCCAGGAGATTAAAGGTCTCTCCTCAAACAAAGCCTCTGTTTTTCAATCAACCCTAAATAGGCTCTAACAAGGCACAGCAATCAACCAGGCAACATATATCCATCCTCACCTGTCGGCCCGGGGCGAGGAACGAGATGTATTTCCCGGTTCCATCATGTTAATTGTTAATCAGGATATGATAGGCACAGCCCCAAAGCCTTTGTCAGTCACAGCAGTGATGGATGTCCCGGGCTCCGCTCCAGCCCCGGCAGCGGGACCAGCCCACGCCTCTGCGGGGTCCGTGGTGAGGCCCCCGCCTTCCAGACTTTCAGCTTCACAGAGTGCAGGAATAAAGCCTGCTCTGGAAAGCCAGGGCCGTTTTGTTTAGTCCTCATTGAAAGCTCTGAGGAGTGACTGGGTAATGATGGAGCTGCTCTTCCCCCGCTGCTGGGGTCCCACAGTGCAGGCCGTCAGGCTTTGAATGACAGAAATGCCTTTTTCTGCTCTCTGCTGTCCCTGGCGCAGGTTTTAGGTTGGGAGGTGCTGCCTCAGACCTGAAGAAGAGTGCCACTGGAGGAGAGGCACATGGAGCCCACTGCAGCCTGCACAGCCACCAGCGTCACCCAAACCTCAGCCTGTGACAGCGGAGGGGCTGCCCAAGGAAGCAGGACCCTCCTCATGGAGGGATGCAAAAGAGCAGGGGAACATCTCAGCTTTGTTCAGCTTTGGGAATGAGCCCAAGGACAAAAAAAAAATCTATTAGATTTTTCTTTTGTCCTTTTTGGGAGGCATCAGGCCCAGCATCACCAGCCAGGGAAGGGAAGGAACTGTCCTGCACTGGAGTGACCTCACCTTGAGTTCCGAGAGAGTTTTGGGTGCCACAAGATCAGAGAGCCAAAGCTGCTCCAGAGCGGCCAAAGGAGGGAGCCGGGGCTGGGGAAGGGTCTGCAGGGGCCACCCAAGGAGCGGTGAGGGCACTGGGCTGGTCCAGCTGCAGCACAGGGGCTGAGGGCAGAGCTCGGGGAAGGAGGGAACGGCTGGAAGGGGAAGTTTGGGATGGGGAGCAGGGAAAGGTTCTTCCCCCAGAGGGTGCTGGCACTGCCCAGGCTCCCCAGGGAATGGGCACGGCCCCGAGGCTGCCAGAGCTCCAGGAGCGTTTGGACAGCGCTGCCAGGGATGCCCAGGGGGGATTGGTGGGGGGTCTGGGCAGGGCCAGGGGTGGGACTGGATGATCCCAGAGAGTCCCTTAAACTCAGGATATTCTGATTCCAGATGTAAGCCAAGCACACCTTGCACCTGGAGCTGGGCAAACACTCTGTGCTGTGCCACAGTGCTGGGTTTGACATGGTGTCTGTCCAGCAGAGACACTTGAGTTGCTGTTAGTGGACTCAGACACCCAAGCTGGAGCCCCCAGGCTGGTGCCAGCCTTGCTCCCTGGGGCTGAGCTCCCCTCCTGCCACCGGCACAGGCAGATGTGGCCACAGAGCCACGGCCCCCAGCAGTGCCCAGACATGCAAACCCTGCTCCACTCTACAGCCACCCACCAGGGTTGGCTCTTCCTGGAGAGCACTCTGCACTGCTGCCACAGCCACGGGCTAGAGACAAGTGAATGTGGATGATGTGACCCCAGAGAGATCAGGATTCAGCCATTCTCAAACTGCCAGAAGAGACAGAAGATGACTTCACCAATTCCAGCTAAAATAGCTGGATTTAAAGAAATGAAATTTGTCAGTTCATTAGTGTGTAACATAAGAATGAAAAATGCATTTCTAATTCCTGATCCACTAATCCACAATCCGCTGATCTGCAATCCCCAGAGTCCCCAGAGAAAGAAAAGAAAATCCACAGCAGCCTTACAGTATCTCTCCACGACTTCTGGCCAGGTCCTGCAGAGACCCTCGGCTACAGAGCCTTCCTCCCAGTACAAAATTCACTTCAGCCAACTTGCTGCCATCCTAGGGGGGCTCAGGGATAACAAAACTCAAACTGCACTTGTCAGAGTGAGTGAACACTGGATGTTTGGTGAGCTGTTGGGTACAATGTCCCAGGAGTTAGCTCAGCTCCCCACAGATCTGCAGGATCAGCTCATTTCCAGCAGAACTCCCACTTGTCAGGACAATTAGCAAGCTCCCAGTCACCTTCTTAACTGGGAGGGCTGCTACTGCATCACAGGAAGGGGTGCTGGTGCCTGTGAAAGGCCTGTCCTGGCTGCATCTGGGAGATGTCCCCTGTCCCTTCTCCCCAGCTGAGGGACCCTTGGATGCCGTTTGTTATCCAGTTTGCCCCAGCAAGACCAGTTCAGTGCACACACACCTGCCAAGCACACACAGTGGTGGGCCCCCAGCCACGGCCACACCTTAAACCATGACCTCCACAGCCAATTTCAACTTCCCACTCCAAATCCTTCCTTAAACTATTCTCAACACTCAGCCCCGTTCAGTGGGGAGGCGCCCACAGCCCTCTGTTTGGCACGTGGGCCATGGCAGCACCACCTGTGCACAGAGGCCAGACCAGCACCATGTGGGAAACTGGGAATTCCCTGGGGTGGCCACCACTGCCCTTGACCATCCCCTGCATGTCCTCTCCAAACAGATGTGCTGAAATCCAGATCTGGATTTGCCTTTGTAAAACAACTTTACCTTCACTGGCTGCATCTCCCCATTTCTGGAGCTGCTCAGGATTGCTGACCATAGAAGCACCACCATGAGCAGTCAAGGCAGTTTGCACATTGAGGATTGCTCCCAAAACATGATGGGAAATTCTCCTTTCTGCAACACCTTTTCCTCCTCCTGCCCAGCAGAAAATGCTGTGAATGTCGTGTCTACAGGCCCAGAAATATCCACTAGTGCTGAGGCCACCACACATAGGACCACCTGGTGTTTCTTCATTACTCCCTTCCCCCTCAGAGCAGGTCACACATGGAGCAGGAACCCAGAGCAGAGCCCAAACCCCATGCCACTCCCACACCTCCACATTCCCAAGTTTTTTGGAGCATGCCTCAAAATGTTCCCCTTCTCTCTGCTCAGCTCTCAGTGCAGGGACACATCGTGCACAGCTGCAGGAGGCTCCAGGCAGAAATAGCAGCTCATTACCCAAGCACGTCACCCCATGCAAGGACCCTGACATGCCACCAACCCTCCCTCACCCCAACCCACACCCGGGCCACCCCCGCCCTCCTCCAGCCACAGGTCCCACCGGGAGGGGACAGCTCGGGGCTGGCACTGCCAGGTGACATCTGTGTGTCCCCCCTGAGCTCTTGGTGCCAGCTGAATTGATACCCAGGTGCTGCCAGGGTAGGACCAAGCCCTGACTCCACTGCACTCTTGAAGATTTCAATTAATCATAAAGCCAATCCCATTTTGGGCTCCATCTGTCTTTATTCCTTCAGGGACTAATAATGCCTCACCGTGTGTTTTCACACACTAGCTGAACTGAAATTAAGACAGATTTCAATATGAAGTACCTTAGAAGAAAATGCATTTTTTAAAAAGAAATCTCAGAGTCGTTAGTGTTCTCAGCTTGGAAAAACACCTTGTTAAGTAAAAGCAGCGGGGTATTAATTTGGAAAGAACTCAGGTGAGTTCCTGCTCGTTGCAAGACACGCAAATAAACTAAAATCACATTTAGGGGCTTTTATGACAGAATATGTATGGAAATATGATGCAACCTGCTTCCACAAGGAGAGGAGGAACGTGCAGAGGAGCTCACACAGGCTCCCATGTGCAGCCTCTGAGCAGAGGGGTGCTGGCAGCAGCCACCCTGCTGCACCAGGCATGGACCAGAACCCAGAAACCCTCTCCAACCCTCCCTGTTGCACTGACAGAAATAGATAAAACCCAAGAACCCTTGTGGTTCGTCATGTATGGCAGGTTTGAGCTGCTCAAGGCTTAGGGAAACCTCATTTACATGTCAGCACACCATACACCGGGGTTTTGTGTTCCTCCCTCTGCAATCCTGCCATGGGGCCTTTCCAGCCAGCCAAGCCTGCATGTCCACTTCAATAAGGCAATTTCCATGTTGATCTGGTGGGTTATACAAAACAACAGCCCTAATTATTGATCTCAGCAGATGCAGCTAAGGATTAATGGCCTGCCCCTTGGAACTGCCACTGCAGGGCTGTGCCCATCATCCCCTGGCTGTCAGCCTGGCAGCACCAGCTCATCCCCTCCCTCCTGACCCACATGGAGGTGTTGTCCCACACGGTGACAGCTGAGGCTGGGATGCCCAAAGCCAGCTTCAGGATGATTAACAGAAGGGAACAGTTATGGTGAACACTGGGAGGGAATAACTGGGGGAGTCCTGACTGTGGAGAGCAGCAGTGACAGGATGTTTAGCATGACCCACATTTCACCTGGGCTCCAGCTAATGCCACCTCACCGCAAGCAGAGCCCTTCCTCTCTCCCACCCCCTGTGTTCAAGCTTTGAAGAAAAAAACCAGGAGAGACAGTCTGGAAAGGATGGTTGCAAGGAATTATACAATGTGCTCTGCGTTGAATTCATAAGAGACATGTGAGACGTGAGAAGTGCAGAGCGCTGAGGGGCACGAGGCTTCTGATGGAAGCCAAGATCCTTTGATGGCAGCCTTCTGGAACTGGCTGCAGTACCTTGGAAACTCATTAAATGCAGCAGAAAGGACAAGTGACGTACATCTATTGATGCTCTGAGCAGCAAATTAGTTTTCAAATCTATTCAGGGCTCCCGCAGTGGCATCGAGGGGCCCAGCCTCAGTGGGAAGCGGCTGGGAGAGTATTTCTGCAGCTCGTGTGGGGACTCCCAGCTGCCCTCAGGGAGGGGACTGCCACTGGCCCAGCTCCCCGGGGACATCAGGTGGCCACAGACAGCTGCCCTGAGCATCAGGGCTCCGAGGGCTGCACTCCAAGGCAGGGAGCCAAGCCTCCCAAAACACACCAGGCTGCTCCCAGGGCCTCTGCCGGACATCTCCTCTCAGGCAGAAAGAAGATCATCTGAAATAAAGGGACATCAAAACCCAGCTCACAAGAGGACACAGAATGTCAGCACCTGAGGGAAGAGCAGGTAGTTAACAGCGATGAGGAGTTTCTTCAGAAGGAGATAATTTCCAGTAAGCTGTTGTTTTCTCTCATCATCCCATTCAAACACCTGGAGAGCCTCGAAGCAGCTGAGGTTGGCAGCAATCTGGTGGAAGGCCTGAGGAACTGTCTGCATGGATGAATAATCACCTGTTTCAATGAATCTTTAAGCACATGAATAGACAGATGAGAGAAAACTTATCAAAGCACTGAATTAAGAGAACAGGTAGGCTGGAAAATGTCAGCCTGGAAACAAGGCTGATCTCTTTTCAGTCAGGACAGCCAAGGGCCATTCTTGGATGCCAAGGGAGCATGCAGTTGCCAGTTTATGTTATTTTGCCTCCTATGAAAGCTCTGCTGCCCTCTCCTCAGCACAACGAGAGGAGTGGGTGAAAAAAATATGGCTAAATCCAGAAGAGAGGCCACAAGAGGCAAGGGCAGCCCCCCAACATCCCTCTGACAGCTCAGTTCTGCCAGCTGGCAATGAAATCCAGCAAAAGCCACCAGCAGGAAGGGGTAGGATAGTGCAGACAGCAAGATCTACAGAGGAAGAGATGGGATTGGCATCCTCCCACAGGGGCTCAGACAAAGGCTGCAATCATAAGGGTCAGTTCTGTCCACCCCAAACCTGCTGGGAGCAGGTCCTCACTGAGGCTGGATCCTGCATTTCCCACTCCTGTTGTTCACCTCCCAGTCATCCCCATCTTTGTTCTACTCAATGCACTTTGTCAAGCTCCCTTCTGAAACACACAACAACAGGCTGCGACAGGCTCCCACAGCCCCTGAAAAGAGCAGATGCAGATGCCTCCTCTTGGTGAGTCTTTTGCATCTATTGCTTGGAGGGAATGCAGAGAACCTGCCAAGACCTGGGTGAGTCACAGCAGGTCAGGAGAATAATGTGGGTGTTCAGGAAGGAAAATCTTCGAAGCCTGTGAAGCCATTAGCAGAGTGTACGGGCTGTAGTAAAAAGGATAAACAGAAAATCAGGAAAAACAGGATCACAGGAGCATTTAGGCTGGAAAAAACATCCAAGACCATCAAATCCAACCATTAATCTCACACCACCATGTTCACTGCTAAACCATGTCCCTAAGTGCCAAATCTGCGTGGCTTTTCAACCCTTCCGGGGTTGTTCCAGTACTTCACAACCCTTTCAGTGAAAAAAATTCCCTAATCTAAACCTCTCCTGGCAGAACTTGAGGCTGTTTTCTCATGTCTTACTGCGTGTTACTTGGGAGAAGAAACCAGTCCCCGCCTGGCTCCACCCTCCTGCCAGGGAGTTGTAGTTGAGCAAGAAGGATGAATAAATAGTGGCTGAAGAGACAGAGGAATACATGTTGTGTCCAGCTACATGCTGTGTCCAGAACCACGTCTGCGCTAGGAAACAGCAAGTTTGGGCTGGTTTTTTTGGCAGAAAGTGATTAGGTAACCAGCCTGAACATGTATTTTAAATGGAAACCACCACAATAACTCAAAGGCTTTAGCAGAGACCATTTACTAAACACGATGAGACAGAAACAACATGTTTTATATAATGCATGAGCTGGCTGTGATGGGTCTTTCCCTCGCTGCTGAAACTCTGCTGGAGCAGCTTCCTGGTGCTCCCCATGCCTGTCACAGCCTGGGCAGCACTGGCTGTTCCATGGGGCTGTGTTTGTGGGACAGGACACCTCCCACAGCTCTCAGAACATCAGCACTGGGGCCTCAGGAGACCCTGCAGGTTCTGGGAGCACCCACTGCCGTGTGAAGGACACAGGAGGACAAGGTCCAAGGCCTGAGCCCCAGGGAAGTGGGAGAAGCCAGTGGAGCCCAGCGCTGGGGGAGCCGTGGGAGCTCACTGCAGCGTGGGATGTGTGGCCAAACGCTCCCAGTTCATCCTCACTGCTTCACCCCTGTGTCCTCTCACACAGAGAACCCAGAGAGAATCCAGAATTCCCATGTTTTACAGCAAGGTCCATGTCCTCAGCCTAAACCCAGTCACTGGGGCTGAGGCCAAGGTGTCCATCCCACCTTGTCAACTCTCCAGCAGCTGCAGGCACCTGGGGAAAACATACCTCACACCAGCCCTCTACCACTTCCAGCCATCAGCACTGCCCCAAAAATTTCTCCCCAAAAACCCAGGAGCAAACCTTGGACTCTAAACTTTTCCCTCCTTGTCTTCCTGAGAGCACAAGGATGGCAGTTTACTCTTTAATTGTTAATTACACTTCCTCGTTAGATTTCAGAGGCTGAAAAATGTTTAGGGATTTATTCTTCTGTGTAATTAACCACAATGATGAAACACCCATTTATACTGCACTGCAGTTTTTGTTAAGGTTATTCATAATGGGGAAAGGCTAAATAGGTTGAGTTCATTATCATTACAGAAAAAAAATTGAGGTGACCCAATCAAATTAACTTGAAATTAAGTGCAGTGAGGCTGATAACTCCACACAAGTCAGGAGTTCAAATAAAAATAGAGGAGACAATCTAAAAAGCAAGAAATTATAAGCAGTCAAGGAGTGGAGCTGGAATTGGGAGATGGCAAACACATGGTGTGGGCAAACAGGGCCACTGAAAAAATCAGGTAAAGTGGATAAAGAGATGGGCAAATACTGCAGGATGTAAAAGAAGAAGCTGGAGGAAGAAGGGATGAAGATGGATTGGAAATAAATGGGTAGGGACAGTGCTTGTTAAGCTAACCAGATTTATTCCTCTGCACAGAAATTCTTATGTCCTTACAAGACAGCATCGAAGCAAGGTCTTTAATTTTACTTTTCCCGGGTTTATTGCTTGGGCTTCAGTGTTATTTAACACCAGTGAGCACCAACCAGTTTCAGTGCACAGCTGGACCTAACTTAAACCCCTTAAATCTGGTGGAAGCTCTTTCCTCTTGACAGACACGTCCTGGAGGAGCTGCTGCTTCTCCAACAGAGCTGGGAAGTCTTGTGCTCTGGGAAAATGGACTGATGGGCAGAGCAAGGAGACAGCATTCCCACATGCCTCTTCCCTCAGAAAAGACTATGAAAAAGCAGAACCAAAACCAGGTGGGCCCCACGATGCTGAGCTCTGTTGGACACCCCAGCACAGCAGGAGGAAACAGAGCCCATAACTCAGGGAGCTTCTCTGAGGCTCCTCTTGAGAAGCAAACACATGTTTTGTGCCTCCCTTGGCTTTACCAAAGTGGGGCAAGCTCTGAACGAGCCTCGGAGCTGGGTAACACAAATTATGGTGAATGGGATATTCAGGATAGACATGGTCATCCTTTAAGGGGTTTAATCTCTGGGAACCAGCTAAGACAATCCATGGAAAACTCCTGTGTGTTGCTACAGGATCATGCTTCAGTTATCACCAGTGATGAGTTTACGCTCAAGCCTTTGCCAAGTCCTGTGACATTACTTTAGCACTCAGGGCCAAAAGGGAAGAATGGGAGCCCAGCAATGCTGGGCTTGTGGGCAGAGGCCATGTTGGGACTGTCCCGTGCCCTTCTAGGACACGTGGCAAATGTCAGCTCAGACCATCAGTGGGACATCCTTGTCCCTGGCCACCCCATTGGGTGCATTTTTAAAGGTCTGGCCAAAATGCCACGAGTCTCTCACTGCAGCTGCACAAGTGTGTGCCCTCCCAGTTCCCCATTTTGGCCAGGCCAAAATCTCACCTTCTGAGCCTTCTGCCTCATCTCTGTGAAATACAAACTGCTTCCCTTTGCCTTGAAGGTCCCACAGCTTAATTTCTCTTCATCTTCACCTCCAACTCACCCCTAAGCGCATGGGGAACATTTGGGATAAGGCTTGAAGAAGGCATTCAACATAAATTATTATTCCCCTTCTAAACGGATTACAAAAATCCCTTTATTACAAAATACTAAAATGTTTAAATTATTGGCGTGGAAAAACATTTCCTGTAGGTAAAGTTTTCAAAAATGGAGGTTTTAATCACAAGCATAATCCTTTCTGGCTAACATTTCCAGTCTTGTGAAACATGGAGATACAGATTGCACAGAGGCCTGGCTGTGCCATGAACAAAGGGAGATGCTGCCTGTAAATAGCTCAGAGGACATCAGAAGACACTTTTCTCTCATCAGCAATCTTTTTTAGCTTAATATAGCTCCTCTTTGCATAAAACATTGACATTTTTGTAATGTTTGGACCCAATGGTGCGAATGCTGATTGTCATGCGAAGATACTGGAGTGTACCTTCAAAATATGCAGGAACATTTTACAGACAGTAGTTTCACTTGCCTCCAAAATGCTGGATCTTAATATTTCATACTTATATATATTTAAATGTTCGTACCATGGGATAAATGCTAACATGCTTTTATGCTAATGCAATCACTGGAAATCCAGATAATGCTGTGTATTGGCATATACTGTTAGTGAATTATGGATACCTAAATGTACAACCCCACATGCCTAGCAATTATTTTTGTTAGTGCATTTAACTTTTATTTGCAATCAGAGCACTTGAGGATTGTTCAAATGAAGTTTACTTTTGCAAACTGCTGAATGGAAAAACATTTTGTTAAAGGCTTAAAAACAGTAAGAGTGTGATGAGGTTTTAGACTCGCAATAAGGGCACTGCTCAGAGAACTCCACCAGATGGAACAATGTTTGATTTGGTCACAGACTCAGCAATTAAAACCCAAATGCCTGAAGTGAAGGACATATAAGAGAAACATGAGATGAAACCTTGATTTCCTCCCTGTCAGGTGAAGAAATCTGCCTCTCCTGTGGCAGAGGCTCACAGAGGCAGATGGATGCCAGGAGGTCAGATCCTGGCAGCTGGACCCCAGGACACTGTGCCCCGAGGTCCAAATCATGCTGTTCTATGGCTGCTTCTCAAGTCTGCTTCAAGCCAAATGAATAGGAGCAATATCAGGAAGGAGAAATCCTGAGCTGGCCCTGCTGTGCCTTCTCCTCCTGCCTTTACTGATCCAAGCCTTGGCCAGCCCCCTGGCCTGTTGGCTCAGGATGCTGAGCCCTGGTTTCCCCTGGAAAACCCTTTTATTCCAATGGGCTTCCAGCACAGCCAGAGCTCTGAGCCAGGTCCTGGCAGGACCACGTGCAGGCAGGACCTGGGTGCTGCAGCTGCTTGTTCCATCCCTTACCTGCTTCCCTACCTGAGCAGAGTTAAGGACAATGCAAATCTGGAGAAGATCTGGGTGTTTCTGAGAGCTGAAAAGTTCTGGATGTGACCCAGGCACATCTGGAATCGCTCTGTGTCCAGTGGTTTCCTCCTGTGTTAAACACTTGTCCACAGACAACGCCAAACTCCCTCTTCCAGACTGAACTGTGCCAGGAGTTACTGACCTGCCATGCCAGGCTCTGGAGCTGCTTGTCATCATGCCCTGATTGCCCTCTGGGAATGTTTGCCTGGCTCAAAACCGCTGGCCTGAGCCAGCCTGGCTGCAGAGACCTGGGAGGTGGCCATAGACCCATTTGGTGAGCAGCAGACCATTGCCTCTTCCCAGGCTCAGCATCCAGCACAAGATCTGACACCAGCCCCAGGCACACAGGCACAGGACAGATCATGTCCCTGCAGTCCAGCGAGCTGTGACACCTCTGGGAATTTACTGGAAAGCCCTACCACCTCTCTAAGGCTCCCAGGAACAGCCATGAGGGAAGGAAATAAACAACAAGCCTTCAGAAAAACACAAAATGCTGTGTGAAGTACCTGAAATGCCCCTGACAGTTTAACTAGAGCATGGAGTAAGCTGAGAAAATGTATGAACAAACGAATTAAGCGGTGAGCACACAGCAGACAAGTTGGCATGTAGGTGTCTACTGAGGAAGCTTAAGCACAGCAAGGGGAGAAAAAGCAAACTCCAACCAAGGCATAATATCCCTCACATTTTGGAACAGAGCTCTCAGACAATGTATCATCCAAACCACTCCAAATTACCATCTGCCAGAATGTCCTTCAAAGAAAAAAGGTCCACAAGTTTGCAAAGAAGCAGTCTAATGTTGTCATATCAGATGAGAGGTTCTCTCCAAAGATTTTTGCACTTGAGTGAGAAATACTACACAGAAGTGTGACTCTTGTGGCCACTGCTACATTGTCATGTACCATGAGACAATGAATTTTTAGAGTCTTGACCATGTCATGTCACTCCATGTACATCTGGAAAGAAGCTCTTTAACAGATCCTGTCATTTCACAAGTTACTGCAAATGTTTTCAGACCCTCTGTATGATCTTCTCTCTATGGAACATATAATTAGGAGTCCACGTGCTACCAAAGAACCTGAGCAAAGCACTCCAGTATTGTTTCAAAGATTGAGATACCCTAGAATATGAAGAGCAGGTGCTGTTTCTGATGCATCTCCCTGTCATCACTAAGTCAGGCTCTGTTTCAGACTAGAAGCTGGATCCTTTCCTAGTATAAATCTGGGTACCTGCTCCTGTCCACGAGGCCCCATCATTCCACACACGCTGAGGGCCAACTGCATTGCATATGAGATTGCCAAATAAATGCAGGTCTGTGGACCATGTGTTAGACTAAGCCATAAATAATTTACGATGCTGGAGAAGGTGACTGTATTTTTAGGTGTAGAAATATGTAGATAAAACAGTCTTGACCTTCAATTTTCACTCTCCACTTCTGATTCTGAAGTTTGAGTCCATCCAATGCATTTCTAAAGCCTCTGAATGTGCAACACAGCCCCTGCAAAGCCCCAAAACCCATACATCGAAAAGAGGGCACCAAGAAAACCCATGGAGCCCACAGGATACCTCCTGCAGCACTGCACAGGATGCCCCAGCATCAAGCAGAGCAGGTCAAACATCCTGCATGTCAGTCTCCTCTGGATTCTGGCAGCTGACCCTATTCCTGACCCCATGTCTAATCAACACCCCTTTGATGTCAGAGGCACATGTCCACGGGGCCCAAACACCACTCTAAAGACCATGGGAGCTGCTCAAATCAGCATCCTGCCATCCTGAAGCAGCCCAGGAGCAAGGAAGAGGAAGGACTTAAGGTGTTCACTGAGGTGCTTGCAACTGTACCCTCTTTCACATCTTCCCCCAGAGAGGGCTGTCACGGGGAGAGAAGGAGAATTATTCCCTCCTTGGACTTTGTACAAACAGGGAGCCCAGGGTAATCACGAAACAACCATAGATTTGACACCACATTACTTCTGGATATGTCCAAGATGAGCAAGATGAGGACACACTGAGGAGAAGAGATAATGGCTGTTGCAAGGGTGAGGCAGGGGACAAGACAGTTTCGTGGTGTGTCACAACACAGCTCTCAGTCTCTGCTATCAGAAATAAACCAAGAGAGGCAAAGAGAGGCACGGAGCCCAGCTGAGGGCAGGTCTCACCTGGACAAGGCAGCTCCCAGGACAAAAGCAGCGTGTTCCTTCAGTGAGGCCTCGCTGCTGTTCAGCCCCTCGATCACCAGCCGGAGCCCACCCATGGAGAGGAAATCCTTGGCATTGTCCACCTGGGAGAGAGCAGGTCCCATCAGCACAAACCTCCAGCCCCTGGAGAACACCTCCCTTCACACCCAGAGCACCCCCTCCCTTCTGCTCTAACCAGCATGGAGTCTGAAAAGCAGCTAGAGTTTCCCAGGGCATGGCTGTGGCTGAGCTGTACACAGTCCTGCCCACGAGCAGAGATGTCACGGCTGCACAGGCACAGTGTCCTCGTGGGAGCACATGGTCACACACAGAAGGCATCGCTGGAAACTCAAATACTTTGATTCTAGCTATCAAAACTGCTCTTGGCACGTATTTTGGTAATTCAGGTGGTCTCAAAAACTCAGTACAGCTGCTGATGTCAAAAAACTCCAGCTCTTTGCTCTCCCCTGAGCAGGCCTTTACTGGGGACCCAGGGAATTGCATGTTTTGCAAATGCAGTTAATTAATTGATGCTGTAATTGTAGCACCAGGAGTCAGGGCTGTTTAGGAGCCTGTCAGCACCAACAGGGTGCACAGGTGGCATCACAGTGAGGAGCATGAAAGTTCTCCATGAGTTCCACCAACAACTTCCCTTGGACAAGGAAAGAAAAAGCCAGTCCCTGCTTGGAGGGGTCAGCCAGGAGCTTCCCCAGGGAGCAGCCCCACAATGACTTTTCTAAGCAAACAGTAATGGATTAACTGCCCAGGAGGGAAAAGTTTACACATTAGTGGGGATTCATCAGCCTCTGGCTCTAAGTGGATCAGGGGCTAGCCAGGCACAGTCCCAGCAGGCATCTGCTCTTGGAGAGGAGATCAGAAAAGGCTCTGAGTGCTCAGAGACAAAATTTAGAGAAACAGCACAAAGTACTTCAAGTACAAAATTCAGTCCAAAGTCAAATCAATGCATTTTGGTATTCAATGATTTTTTTTTTTTTTTTTTTTTTTTTTTTTTTTAGTTTAAAAGGGGATCTGATGAATGCTCAGAACTGCCTGCACAGAAAAATCAGGTTTAGAAATTCGACATTTCTCCTCCCTGAAAGACAGGGAGACAACAGCAGTCGTTGGCAGATGGAAACAGAATATAAAAACGAGTTATCAGCAGGGCAATCCCACCCCCCGATGGGGTGGGACAGGACAAACACCACAAGCCGTGCAGGGCATGTGGGACACTTTTCTAGTCAATGACTTCATGCTCAGTGTTATATTTATCTCAACCATGTACCTTCATCAAAACTGGCCCTAAGTCAGATATTTCAGGTACTCAGGAGAAGGAAGAAGCTTTGTGTCCTACAGGTCTGTCGTTACCATCCAAAGCAGGACCTGGGGAGCTCCAGCTCATCTCTGCTCCCCAACGGGACAATACCCACCTGTCCCTCTGCAAAGCTGCTCTCTGCAGGTCTGCTAGGGCTGATTCAGGATTTGCAGCAGCTTTTGTATCCTTTCAGATGCTGTTCTTTTAATTGTTCCTATAAACCAGGCCTGCCAGACCTCTCACTTTTCTGCAGACCCATCTTTGTCTACAAAGACATCTATGCAGCAACCCAATTTCAGCTGCCAGTGGGTCCTTTTATTACTCAGCCTCTGCAAAAACTGGTTTAGTGCTGGAATTGGACATTGAATTCTGCACAAGAGGGAATGTATGGACAGGCAAGAGTTTGCACCCAGCACCTGGTGTGGTAAAACCAGCCACTGCTGTGACCTCAGCAGCACCAGAGTCCTTCGTGCTGCCCCAGCGTCAGCGAGACACCACAACTGCAGAATACAAATTGTGCTGTAAAGCTTATTCTGAAGATGTATTTATCTTTTTTAACCAGTCTGTCATGAGAGCTCCTTCCCTCACTCACTGTTTTAAAACCAACAAAATCCCCAAACTTAACAACTTGAAGGTATTAACCTCTCTGGGGAGCAGCGGATGCTGTGAGGCAGCAGCTCCTACCTCGCTTCAGTCCACTGAAATTGGCACAGAAGAAAAACCAAAGATCAAAAGAGCTCTTGAGTAAAGTACACAGGCAAAGCAGGCGAGGGGAGGGATGGGAGAAGAGCAAATATGACAGCAGTTATTCAGGGAGCAGGTTGGAATTGGAGGAGAAAGAAAATAGGGAGGGAAGGTGAGAGAGAAAATGTTAGAAAACAAGAGCGAGGGAAAGCAGCATGTCAACCGCACGCGATGGAGAGGAAATTAGCAGAGAGAGATGGTGTAGCATGTCAGAGGAGAGGAGAGAGGAAGATAAGCAGAGTAAATAATTGAGAGAAAGAGCCTGCAATGCCTGAGAACGGGTCTTGGCTCGGCACACTGCTGTGCAAGCACCATGAATGCTGTTTATGAGTTACGCTCTGCCCTCTCCACATTTGCATTTGGGTTTTATGCGTTACAGACAACACAGCAAGCCAAACCCTCCTGCTCCTTCTCCAAGACGGGCTCCCGAACATGCCAAGCTGAATCGTGGCTGAGGAGAAGCAAAGCAGAGCTGGCAACAAAAAGCTGAGCAATCGCAGAGCCCTTGGGCTGACTCTTCAAAAGCAGGAGAGAGCATCTCCCCGGGCTGGGCACTGGCCACGGCTTCCACAGCACACACTGAGGCACGAGCTGCCCCACACCCCACTGCTCCGGGGGGACCCTGACTGTGACACAGAGCAGGGAGCAGCCTTTGCTTGCACACCCTCCAGGGCATGGCATTTTCCACTCCACAGGGCATCCCATGCCCTGGAGGCAGCAGCAGGATGGCCAGGAGCTGAACAGTTATGAAAAGCCATGGCACGGTACTGCTGTGATGGAGGCTGGGCAAGGTGGGACCAGCAAAGTGGCCCCACACGTGGCCTGGGCCACTCACACCTGCAAGGATGCCCTGCTCCCCCGGCAGGGCACAGCTGTGACTCGCTGCAGAGCAGTCCTGACAGTTCAGCCCTTCCAGGGTTATGCGGCACAAGCGTCCTTTGGCTGCTGTTCAGTAATTACATTAAGCCAGTGCTGCTAAAGTCAGTCCCAAACAGAGATAATGCTCTGGATGCATTCAACTGACTGGAAGAAGAAAGAGGAGGAAAAGCCATGCTGGCTTAGAGACAAGTCATATTTCTTATCAGCTTCCTGCCTGACGAGAAGGTGCTGCCCAGCCATCTGCCCCGACAGCGCGGGCACAGAGCAGCGCTGTGATCGGCGCACAAAGAGCCTCTGTGCTCCCGCCAGCCTCCTGCCATTCCCCCTCTCTGACCCCTTTGATGCTGCATGTGATTCCCTTTGATGCTCCAGTCCCTGCTCCTCTGCCATTCTGAAATTGTTTGCCCCATCCTGTGCTGCAAGGATTTTCTGCTGCAATAGTCCAAGTTATGCTGGAATCCAAAGCATCCCAGGGCATTTGGGGGTTGGTTTTTAGCACTGGCCTGATGCTCTGGCACCCTTCATCAGGCAAGATTAGCCCCGAGTACAAATATGAAGGTCTTTGGGTGCCCATTGTTCACAGTTATTCTCTGAGTCACACAGATGCTGTCAGTGACACAAAAGCAGGGAGAACAAACAGCAAGGAAGCCTCTGCATGCCCACAACGGCATTCAGAGTGGAAATTCAAGACAAAGAGCCCTGGAAATAGCACTTCTATCAGCTGGCATGTGGACTCCCTCTCTCACAGCAGCAACACTTCAGCTACCTGCCCCCAAAATACCACATTCGGTTCAACAAGTGCTGTTCCAGTGAAAGGGCTTTGCACTGGAACCTCCCAAAGGTTGTGCCATTCACCCTCTGAAATTACAAAGTGCCACTGGAAACTCTCCCAGTGCACTCCAGGCTCTCCCACTCACTGGGGAGGGAGAAGCCAAGTCCCTTCCCACACGGCAGAGCAGAGGCTGGATGCCCAGACAGCCTCCCAGGGATAGCACCAAGGAAGACCAAGCCCGGGGGAGCAGAGCTCTGTGCCTGCAGCTGCATCCAAGGGGAGGTAGGAATGTGTGAGCTGAAAGCAGAGCAAGAGAGATCAGAGGGAGGGGGGAAAGTGTGAGCACAAACCCGAGGAAGCGAGATGCCAGGAAATATGTTCACCCTCACACAGAGCTCATTAGCACGGCGAGGCTCTACATGCCACTGCTTACTCACACCAAGACAAAATAGAGGGTTTGGGGTGGCTGTCGCCTTCCCTGGTACAAAGACATTCTCTGTGAACTGATGTAAGGGCACCTACCCTCAACCACGGCAGCTTTCCATGGAAGCAGAGAGAAAATAATTATTGTCTTAGCAGCCACCACTCTACTTACCCAAAAATGGCAGCTAAAACCCCACTTTGTAACATTAAGCAGATAAAAGAGGAGAAAGAGAGGATAAGAAAACCAGTCTGAGAACAGACAACAAATCAGGCAACTGCTAGGAGACTGCTGGCTCCTGGCACAAGCAGTGATTAATTCCAACCTGGATATAAAATAAGCCTGCACTAGTCCTCTGCTGTCTGTTATTGTCCCAGGATTATGGTAATTAAGCAATTTGTATTACCTGATACCGATAAGAAAAATAAAACCCTGCTTATGACACCATATCCCCTGGATTTTACATGGTAGTTACTGAGGCATTCTTGTTACCTGGTGAACATAATATTCGAGATCATAAAGCGCCGCTACTTTTTCATCCAGCGTGGAGGCAGAGCTGTTGAATTTGCTGATTAATTTAAGCATAATTTCATAATCTGTTTCTATCTTCATGTTCAGCTTTTCAAACTCCTCCTTCAGCTGCTCTATGGGCCGGAACTTCTTCCTCACCTCTTCCTCTCGGGCCTTGGAAACAGAAGGAAGAAACCAGATGTGAAGATAGGAGATGAAGAGAGACAAGACAGACACAGAAAGGAATGCCAGCCCCAGATTTACACAAAGGGAACCTGGCTCTCTGTGCCAATGGATTTACTGCTGTGCATCAGAGGTGCAGTTGGAGGGTCCTTCTGAGAAGCCCAGGGACCCAGTTACCTGTGAGATATCCATAGCATGAGGGAGCAGTAGGGCTTTGTCCACCACTTCACACCTATACAGCATCTGTACACCATTCTCCATCTATTGATCATTTGGGCACCACTTCTACATCTATACGGCATTTGTGCACCATTTCTACCTATTTGTGCACCTTTTCCTTTCAGTTCAACATCAAGCAGGCAGCAGCACTGCTCTTCCGTTTGCCTGCAAGTGGATGTTCTCAAAACCTGTCTGCAAAACGCCCTGAGCCACCTCCCTGATCTTACAGCTGAACCTCTCTGGAACTGACCATGAGGCTGGAGAGCTCCAGGGCTCCCACCCAGCCCAAAGTGCCCAGTGACTCCAAGGAGATCTCTGACACAGACAAAGATGTTTTCACCATTCCAAGCATTGGCCACATTCCAGGATGGCTCTGTCTCCCAGGGAGAGGTGTGGGGACAGAAGCTGTCAGAAAGGGAAGCAGGAGGAGCAGTGATAAGCTGAGGGCAGCTGAAGTGCTGTCCACAGGGCTTGGCCAGCAGACAGCCTGTCCTGAGCACAGCTCATCTCCCTCGCAGCAACGTCACCCCAAGGGCTGCCCCGAACCAAGACAGCTGACACAAAACATGTGGTGAGGAGGAAAGGATCTGTCAGAGATCTCAGAGAGCCCCAGAGGTGCAGGAACATCAGCACTGGTGGCACTGGGGCCAGAGCCTGCTGCTGCAGGGGACAGAAGCAGCAGAGAGGCCAGGCTGGAGCTGGGCTGCCCCAAGGACAGGGGAAAGGCAGAGAGCCTCTTCTGAAAGGGATTTGTCACAAACACCAAGATGTGTCTGTATGCAGAGTGAGCCCCAGCTGGAGGGTTTCTGCTCCCCATGAGGGAACAGAAGCCGAGTCCTGGAGCCATCGGGAAAACCAAGTGAGCAATGGAGGTGAAAGCTGTGTCAATGGAATGATTAATTACCACAGGTAATGAATCCCAGCCCATCCCCACCCTGAGCACCCTGAGCTGCCTGTGCTGGAGCACAGAGGGGCTCAGTGTAACTCCATTTCCTCTGACAAAGAGCCTTTAACGATGGATTTGCTCTCTGCAGGAGTGACTGCAAATGGAATACTTTAGGTCCATTAGAGGTAGCTGCTTTTAGCCCAGTTGCTGGGACAAAAGCTATTCTAACAGGGGGTTTTAAAATATGGCTTATTTTCACCTAATAGGGTATCACTAATTTTTGCATTTCAATGATCCTCATTTCCAGCAGCCCTTTCCAGCAGCCCTGCAATCAATCAGCAACACTGCCATGGAAATAATCTGCCAGCAAATGAAATCATGTCCTGCTGCCACATAGGGAGAGAATGTGACACCAAAACTTTGGAGCCTTGACTCCTCTTTCAGTTTTCATTTAAGTGAGCCAACACCAAGACAGCAGGAGGAGTGAGGGTTAAAGAAATGCTGCTGAGGGGGAGAACGGAGAGGCTGTGATGCACCTCATGAGTCACACATCATCCCACCTATTTACTTCGGGTTATGGATTGTTTGTAACTAAAGGGACAACTTGGAGCTTGTGTAAGGAAACTTCAGGCCCTGCTTCACCATGGCCATTTGGTCTTTGCTATCCAGGGCACAAGGCTGGAAACAGAAATCAAGGAGAGTAGTGAAAGGGAAGGTAACCCCCTCTGTAAATAATGTCAGCTGCAATCCAGTTCCCTTTGGAGTCTGCAGACATTTTTGTGAATTGAGCAGCACTGGAACAGATAAATTATGTTGTTCAGAGAACACTGGCTGCCCCAACCCTGAAAGTGTCCAAGGCCAGGTTGGACAGAGCTCGGAGTAGCCTGGGATAGTGGAAGGTGTCCCTGCCCATGGCAGGGGGTGGCACTGGAACAGCTCTAAAGGTTCTTTCCAACCCAAACCACTCACAGAATCATAGATTCATACAGAAAAGTCAGGGAATAATATCACTAACAGGTTAGCAAAGGTATTTTAGGTCCATATTCACCACAAGATTAGTTTGCACAGTGTTTTCCAAGCAATCATTTTAACCATTCTATTTCTGCAGTGTGTAACAGGGTGTGTTCACATCCCTGCACTGTGCATTGCTTTAGAAACAGGAAACTCACCTTCCTTTCTGCCTTCTCACTTTCCTTCATTTTAGCCAAGGCCTTTTTGAGCTCCTCAGATGTGAATGAATTTGCATCAACGTCAACCTTGCCCAGCCTTGCAGAAGAAACAAAACAAACCAGAACATGTTATGAGTGAACAACTGCCTCTATTCTATTTTCACTGTGACATTCTACCAATGGCTAAGGGCAGGAGGAAAGGAATGAAAAAACCCACCGTGTTCAAGAAAAGATTGGTCTGAGTGCTTGATTCTGTGTGGGGTTTGCAGACACCTCACCCTGACAATCAGGGGCTCTGCAATCAGCCTCCTAAACCAAAATCACAAGTCCTACCACAATAAATACAACCCATTAATTCATAGCTCAGAATTTCATGCTGAAATAGAGGAAGCACCCCTATACCACTAAATCATTGCTAAAGGCTTGAAAGCTTCAACCTGCAGATATGAGCTTATGAGCATTGTACACAGAATCAGGGCAAGGGTAAATCCACACAGAAATTACACAGAAACTCAAAAAAATGCTTCATGTTGGTCTTTATACATTTTCTTGGATCAAGGAGTGTTTACCTGGGCACAATCACTCTTGCACAGAAAGAGAGGAATTGCAGCTGCTGAGGCATTGTGAAGCTGAAGAACAACTCCACGCCCTGGGCAGGAGTCCCTGAGCAGGCTTTGGTGCCATCACTGCAGGGGCCACTCCTGTCACAGCCCCCCTCTGCTCGTGACAGCTTTGCTCTGGAGGACACGGCTCTGCCCCAGCCTAGGGACACAAGCAGGGCCCAGTTCTGGGTCAGTGGGACCCTCTGTGCAAAGGCATCCCCAGAAACAACAAAATCTGGCAGCAGTTTCCTTCTCTGCTCCTCCTGGAAACTGAACCATCTCCGTCCTTTCCCATCCCAGGAAAATTCAACCTCTACCTCTGCCAAAGCCTATCTCCGACACATCAGTGATCAGAAATGTTCTTCTGGACTTCCTGCACCAAAAACATCCCCCAGAGCCTGGAAGAGATACCAGGGGCATCCCTAAACCCTCCACAAACACTGCACAGGCACCCAGCCACATCAGCTTTCCACCTCTGGGTTTCAGGCTCTGCACTGCTCCTGTTCACTTTCTCCTCCTTTCTCCACAACTTTGGGAACTGCAGAGCTCCCTGGGCTTTGGCAACTCCCAAGGCCAGTGCCTTCCATGGGTTCTTGGACAGCCCCAGGGCTGATGTCCCCTGTTGTCCCCAGAGAAGCTGCTGAGTGCCAGAGGAAGCCACAAAATTGCTGAAGGCACTGGAGCACCTCCCCTATGGGAAAAGGCAGAGAAAGTTTGGGCTGTTGAGGCTGGAGAGGAGAAGCTTGTGTGGAGACCTCAGAGCACCTTTCCAGTGAGTGAAGGGGCTACAGGAGAGCAGGAGGGCGACTCTTCCTCAGGAACTGTGTGACAGAACAAGGAGGAATGGGATCAAACTGAAGGAGAGTTGGAAGAGGTCTGATGATGGGAAGAAATTCTTTACTCTGAGGGTTGTCCCTAACACAGGAACCTGTGCAGAGTGGCTGTTCCCCATCCCCAGGAACATCCAAGGCCAGGTTGGAACAGGGTCTGGAGCAAACCTGGTGTGGTGGGAGGTTGCTCAGGTTGGAACCAGATGACCTTTAGGCTCCCTTCCAAGCCAAACCATTCAAGGATTTGATCATTCTGCCATCCCCATCTCCCACTGCAGTGGCCCTGAAACTTCTGGGACATCACAGCTCCCAGAGTGTTCCAGGTGCAACTTCCAGGGCCTGGAAACGAGCACAGGGGGCGCTTCAGCCAGTGGTCAGGTCTGAGGAGCTCTGCACTCCATCCTTCAGTGCTGAGCTGTTCCTGCTGCCTAGGCTTTTCCTGCCGCCTGCACTGAAGCACCAATCCCAGCAGGATGTGCACTCCTGTCCCAGTGGAGGTACAGTGCCATTCCAGGGAGGGGTCACCCCCCAACTGCCCAGGCTGGCTGCAGCCATGAGGGGCTGGATGGTGTGGGATAGGAACCCCACTGTGAGGTTGTGCTGCCTCATGCAGATTGCAGAGACACCGAGGAGGAGATGGAAGGGAGCACGGTGGTGATTTTGGAACAAATGATGGAGGTGGACAAGGAAGAGTCTGTTGAGGACATGGAGGTCAATGTGGAGGACATCACGGACATGGAGGTCGATGAGAAGGATGCAGAGGAGCCCATGATCCTGGGATGAGGATGGAGCCCCAGGAGCAGGACAGGCAAATGGTCCCCACGCCCTGCCCACAGGCACAGTGGGCCCCTGCTGCCAGGCTGGGGCTGGGCTGGGTGGCAGTGCCCGGGGGAGTCCCACTCTGCTGCTTCCTTTCTTCCCAGACTGATGGAGGTGATGGCCACAAATATGACCCCTCTGTAGATAGGTTCTACCTGTTAGAGGTTTTCTGTAAATGTGTTTTGAAGATTGTTAGTCTATAGGCTCCCATGCGAATACAATCCATAGATTGTTATAAGCACTCCGATAATGAAACATGTTCTGTAAATCCTATGTTTTGCTGATTTTCAGTAAATAAGTACTATTTCATTTAAAACCCAACTTCTCCTAGCATTTTCTTTGGGCAAGTCAGGAAGTAGTGGCTTCCACTTTCATAAAGAGCATTTCCATAGTTGTGGTTTCCAGTTGCTCAGGGCTCCCGGGGCTGGAAGTCCCTGTGGGTGCTGGCACAGTGTCCCTGTGCACTGCTCGTGTTCCTGGGCTGCTGCAGAGCCGTGTCCCCAATAGCAAAGCTGTCCCCAGCACAGACAGGGCTCTCACAGCAGCGGCCCTGCAGCGATGCCACCAAAGCAGGCAGGAAACCTTCTGCCACCCTTCCTGCTGGAGCCACAGGGCTGAGAGCCAGCATCAGGCCACAGGGATGCAAAATCCACCTGCACGCTCTGAAGGCCATGACAGCCTTGGGAACTGTGGGACCTGGATCTGGGGTGTTTGCAGGGGCTGATGTCTAAGGCTTGGAGCCTCCAAAGGCTACAGGCTTTGCTTCCCACCCTGCTTTGCATTGCCCTGTGCCTGGATTGCCCAAGAGACAAAAGCCAAGTGAGAGGATCCTCGCCCTGCCCACGTTCCTGCAGCCACCAGCCCCTGTGCCCCACTGGGGTGGCAGCTGGAGGGGCAGTGGAGGCTCTGCTGGGCAGGGCCGGGGGCTTTGGGCCCTGTGGGTGCTGCTGCCGGGGGTCCAACAGGGCCCTGAGCTCAGCCCCAGCCCAGGCAGCTGCCCCCAGTGCCCCACACTCCCCCAGCATTCCAGCACAGGCAGCCATGGGAAATCCCATGTGCTTCAGGAGAGAAACTCCCCAGAGCAACTAAACCAGTCTTTGTTCAGAGGGTTCCATGGGGAAAGTCAGCACCAGCTGATGTTTAAAGCACCTTTCAAAAGGTGGGTGCAGGGAGGTGTGATCTCCAGGGGATCTGGCCCTGCCTGGTGTGCAGGTGAGGCTGTGGGGCTGCTCCCAGCCAGGACACAGCACCTGGCTCAGGGCCTCACACCCGATCCCACGGGCTGGGCTCAGAAAGCAGGGTCAGACCAATTGCTGCAGATATTCCCAAAGACAAAATGTCTTTCAAAGAAGTCAGGTAGCCAATTTAGTTTCGGTGTTGTGGCATGAGAAGCCAAGAAGGTGCCTCTGAATGTGCACTCAGGGCACTTCCACTGCCACCCCAAAGGGACGACAAAGGACAGGGCTCTGCTTTCAGCACTGCCAAGTTCCTAACCCAGCAATTAAGTTTTAGGAAGCGGCAGTAATTGAGTGCACTATGGAACCTGGCCTCTAAGAAAAGGCATGAATCCCACACCCACCCAACCCAATGGCACATCTGTACCTTTTCCTTCTTCTGTCTTCTCTCATGTCACCTTCCCCATTTTCTCTGTCGGGGAGCTTGGCTTCTCTCTCTCCTGTCTGCAGGTTCAGCCGCACGTGTGACCCTGCAGCAACAGCCTGACCTACAAACAAAGGGCACGTTATTTCAGAGCATGTGCACTGCTCCAGCTTTGGGAGGAACTGGGAGATGAAGGCACATGCTCCTCCCTGGGAGAAGGGGAGAAAAGCTCCATCCCACACAGTGAGGAGTGGGATACCCACCACTGACCCCCCTCCCATCCAGCAGCACCCTTCAAGTGCTGGTTTTCCTCCCAGAAATGCCACCCAAGCCACCAAAGGCGTCCCTGTGCTGCCAGGCTGGCTCTGATCAAGAGTGGAGGTGGAACCTTGAGCCCAGCAGACACTGGTTCCTTCCTCCCTTCCAGCCCAGGTCCTAGCAGAGCACTAAAACTCCACAGCAGAAGTGGATTTGGAGGCTGCATGGGGAAAGGGGAATTGGTGCTGATTGGGGTAGACAGAATAAAATGCAGCTGCCAAAGGGAAATCAAAGCATCCCGCAGAGTACAGCCAGGTACACTGCACATCAAGGCTGTGCTGGTGTGGAAATACTTTATTAAAAGGAATTTATGATCACTACTGTCTGCCAACAAAGTACACAGAATACATTAAGCTTCAGTTTTAAATGCAGAAAAGATAGGAAATTCAGAGTGTTTTTCACCAGTTCACCACAAACACATCTCAATGGCCAGCCCCAGCACTGGGGTGAAGAGGAGGCAGTATCTGGTTACTATTTCTTGGTGTCATTTCTTCTTCTCTTTGTGCAGGAATTGTGCCTGCCCAGGACAGCGAGGCTGCAGCTGAACAGCCACAGAGCTGCTCACAGATGGACAGACAGACCACAGCTGCTCACCCTCCACCCTCCTGAGGAGGATTCCCTATTCAGCCTTTCCTTTCTCTCCTCCTTTTACGTAAAAAGATCCCTGGGAGAGAGTAACAGCTTGCAGGAGACAGGGAGCATCTCCTACCAAAGAGAAGTGAAGACAAGGGTAATTATTTTGTACAATAAATACATGTACTCACAGACAAAAAGCTCTGGGCTCAGGAACAACTGGATTGATCCCTCCCTGTTCAAGACCAAAGAGACATTTCCCTGATCAAAGGACCTGGTGCTTCCTACATAAGACTGGGATGTTTGTCACATTTCAGACAAATATTTCAAAGCCTGTAGTCATCCAGTAGGTATAAATGCATTCAGAAAAACCAGGAAAATCCATCTTGGAGGATTTCCTATTAAAGCAAGGTTTGCATTTCTGGCAGACCTTCTTTCTCTCCATCAGTCCTGTCCACTGGAAGTTGCATTGGTTGGACATGTGAGAGGACAGATGTGGTTATCTCCCCACCTTCCACTGTGGGAGGACAGGCTAGATGTGCCTCCTCCACACTTGGAATGCTTTCCAGGGACACATCCCAACCTCCTCCTACTCCTGAAACCTGTGATACACAAGACCTTTAATCTCTGTCTATCTATGGGAGCATCCTCCCACGCTGAGAAGTTGGGCTCTGAAGGAATGTGGTGGCATCACCTATCTGTGCCCCTTGCTGGTGGTGAGGCCGGGACGTGCTGGTCAGAAAGGAGTTTATCGGATCTCCATGAAAAGGGCAGCACCACATCTCCTGTGCTTGGCTCAGGAGACACCAAGACAGGCCTCTGCAGCAAGGAAAACACAGCAAATGATAACCTGGTCCGGTGGGAGACATCCCTGGGATGGAGGTGAGCTCTAAGGTCCCTCCCAGCAGGATGAAATGCCATGGCGTGCCGAGCGCACGGACACGGGAGGACAATCCCTCCTCCGCAGACACCAGCACGCTCAGGGGCAAAGTGAGGGGTGAGCTGGGTGCCTCCCCAAGGCCGGTGGCTTTCCTGCTGTGTCACCAGCGCTGGGTCACAGCCCCAGCAGTGGCTGCAGCAGCTCTGGGCTGTCACACGGCCAGGGGAGCACAGCACAGGGCACTCTGGCTGCCGTGCTCCTGCTGCATCCAGCCTCATCAGCCTCCCGCCTGCCGGGGGAGAGGAAGGAGGTGGATGGGCTTTGCTGACAGAATCATCCAAAGGAAAGCACAGGAGCAGGCTCCACAAGGGCCGGGTGGGGGGGGCTGGCTCCCTGCTTTCTATTCTCAGCCAGCAAGGAACAAAACCAAACCAGCACCTGGTTTGGAGCTCACGAGCTCCACACCCAGCACAGCCAAATTACAGAGGCTGCATCAGCCAAGACACAAACCCTTCCTGCTCCTGCTTTGCACACGAAACGAGATTTAACCAAGAGCATCCCAACCCCAGAGCAAAGCTCCCAGCCCTGATGTGTTTAAGCAGCTCTCGGCACTCCAGGGATTTCTCCTCGCCACTCTGCACAGTGGCCCAGGTTCATGGCACAGCAGGACAAATGCACTGCTTTAATAAATAAACCGTGAAAGACATCTCTGTTTTCAACAAAAAGATTGACATTGCCACTTGAAAATGTTACAGCTGTTCAAGGAAGGTCCTCTGTCTTATTTAGTTTGGGGTATTTTGAAGTCAAAAGTGTGTTTGAGGGTGGGTTGACTTGAATAATGTGATTAAAATTGCTGATTTAGACGAGTAAGCTGGAAATCCTGAATTTTAATCATGTTTCAGTATGTAGCTTCTAGACATTTCCCTTAAAAATAGTTGATTCTCTTTGATTCCTATAATTTGATACTATTCAACAACTGGGAGCACACACTGGAGCAATACATATGTAAGCAATTACACAGCTTCACATCCTGCTAAAACAGAATCATTCTGTTAATAGCTTTTTCCCGAGAGAAATTAATTTTTTACTTATTGTTTGCATTAAGTTGCATTTGGGAAATGAAACTCAATTAAAAATATAAAAACACATCAATATTTAAGCTATTTTATAACATTTTTTCCTCCTTGACACCTCAGACAAATAAAAGATGTGTATCCACAGGTAGGCACTGCATAGATGTGTTACTGAATGGTCCCTCTTCCCAGAGAGCTGCAAATCCTACAGCTGCCAGACCTCATCCCTTACTCCACATAAAGGGAAGGAAGAGTTTCCATTCTAATTAATTTCCCAGCTCTAAATCAACTACCCAGTGAGTAGAAATAGCTATGAAATCCCCTCCGTGAACCTACCAGAAGGGCTACAGCTGTGGAGGGGGAAGCAGCAAACTCCCACCCCCACAACTGTTTTGTACTCCTCACCACTTAAAAAATATCCCACACTTGGGATTTTTTTAACCACAACTAAAATAAATTGAAATAAGTTAAAAATAAAGGCACAGAATCATAGAATCACAGAATGGCTTGGGTGGAAAGGAACATTAAAGCTAATCCAGTGCCACCCCTGCAATCAGCAGGGACACCTCCCACTGTCCCAGGCTGCTCCAAGCCCCAGTGTCCAGCCTGGCCTTGGGCACTGCCAGGGATCCAGGGGCAGCCACAGCTGCTCTGGGCACCCTGTGCCAGGGCCTCAGCCTCCCAGAGAAGAATTCCTTCCTAATATCCAGTCTGAGCCTGCTCTCATTTTGAATAGATGTTACTGCATCACCTTGGGATGATGGATCCAGAGAAAGCCTCAGGGTTTGAGCAGAGCTCCCAGAGCCTCTGCTGGGGATGTGCCACCCACCTGCCCCTCCATCACCCAGCTGCCTCACAGCCAAGAGACAGTGTCCAACAGGTAAAGCACTCCCAGAAGATAAAACCCCTGTCACTGCACAAATGACAAGGTCTTTACTGGGAATAAATGTCAAAGCAGAGCGACAGCATTTATTTTCCAAGCAGGAGACACTGATCCTGTGGTGGCACTGCAGGGATGGTGTTATTGCTGTTCCTGATCTAATCCCTTTATCAGCTGCAGAAGCACCAGGACAGGCTTTGGTCTCCCATGCCAGCTTTGATACAGCTGTCCCCACAAGCTGTTCCCACCCCTGGGTGCTGCCATGTGCCCGAGCCTCTGCAGCCCAACCCAAACCACCTGGAGACCCCTCCGAGCGTCAGCACGCGTTTATTTAGATGCGCTCTGTCCGTAAAGTTGCTTAAAGAGACACCGAGGAAGACCTTAATTTATAGCCCCATTCTTTTAATCTTGGTCAGCCAGATTTTTTCAGACATCTGTTTATATCTCCTTATAATATATTGGATGGAGCAGCAGCACCAGGCAGCAGCTCACTCGCAGGGGCTCTGCTGACATTTATAAACCGAAGCGATTTCTCTCATGTGCTTTATGTTATCAGCTAAACCTGTCCACTTAAATTATTGCCTTGTAACCAAATCACAACTATCTGTTACTCTGCTCCGTGCACGTTTCCCAGGCTCTATACCAATATCAAGCTTTGCAGGGACCGAAAACAAGATGATAAATAAATAAACAAATGAAAAGAGGACATGCTTCCCCCAGGCTCACAACTGAGGGAGGATCAGGCATGTTGTGCACCACATTACTAAAAGCAGAAGGCTGCTGTGGGGAATATGCAGCATGCAGTGATATCTAAAGAACTCCATCTCTCTTTTTCTAGACCAACCAAATGTCCAGCTGTTTCCTCACTAAAGGAGCAAGGTCTCATCCTGCCCAGCTCCTTTCCAGCACATCATTCCACACGCTGCTGGCCTAAAGTGGGTTTGTGTTCCAGCACGGGGACAGGGCTGAGCCCCAACTCACTGCACAGCTACAGGCAGGGAAGTTGTACATCATACAGTGACCTGCAAACCTCCGACCAAGTCTGTGCAATAACTCCCTGCACTCCTGGCAGTTGAGTCCCCATCCCATCCCCACCCTACCCCTTGGATAAAGCTGCCAGCCACTGACTGCCCAGCAAAAGGAGCCCAAGAGGGACACAAGACTGCCCCTGCAGCACCACTCTGTCTGTCCCCCATGGCAGAGGAATGTCCCTTGGGAAGCCGGGAGCAAGCGGAATAAATGTGATCCAGCTCGCTGATGCAGATCCCCAGCTCGTCCCCAGGTGAGCATCCTTGTTTGCCATTGTAAGAGAATTCAAAAATCTATCAAGGGTTTGAAAACAAGCCCCAGTTATGAGTCAGTAAGTGGCTCTGCAGCTCTCGAAAATTACCTCAGTATGTGAGCAAGCCTCAGATAACATCTACCTTCCTTTACTCTTTGTTTCTCTCCATGCAGGGAGTGAGGGAAAAGGGACTTTCTTTCTAGTACAGGCAACAAAGGAATCTGGAATCAATATGTGAATGTTCCAGCAAAACACACCGGCAGTGCTGCAGTATTGAAATAATCACACTGACAGAGCATCCACAATAAGTTATCTGATGGCACCTTCTCTGTTAATAAAATAATGATTAAAAACTACCAGGAGACAAATCCCAGGGAGCAGCAGAGCTCCCCATAGCTGCATCCCCAGCTCCAGGAGCCACCAGTGCCAGGGCTGGGGAACTGGCTGGGGCTGGGGCATCATGTGCTGGGGCCACACAGGGGACACTGTGCCTGACTCCAGTTGTGCCTGGGTGGATGGGATGTCCCACACCAGGGTGCTCAGAGGAAAACAGAGAAGCCAGGCCCAGTCTGGGCTCTCAGCTCACACCCAGACCCCAGACTCTGGTTAGAGCTGCTCAGCAAGGAAGCAGCAAAGCCTGCCTCCGTTTTGTTGTGGTCTTTTTTCCCTTTCTTTCCTACAAAGGCAAGTCCTACCACTCTCCAGATTGTTTGTTACTTCAAAACATTTTTACACACAAAAGGAAGATATGTAACAGACACAGGTAAGGAAGAGATGGATTACTGATGGGAAGAAAAGGCGCAGAGCCTGAATCTGATTTTATTTCTTTCTGTCCCTTTTTCACTCGGCTACAGCCTTTTGCATTAGTTCACTGTCTGGCACTCACTGCTCCTCCCAGTTAAGCGCCACTGGAAAATGTCCTCAATATGCTCTATGTCACCTCCTCCTGATAGCTGGTGGAGAGGTTTCAGAGCACCAGGTCTGGAAGCCCCCCAGCAGCTGCCCACCACGCCCAGCATTCCCCACCTCGGGCAGGGAGGAAGCTCCCTGTGTGCACATTCCAAGTACAAACTCCCGTGACGCTGGAAGAAATCCTTTACAAATCCACTCCCTGTGCAGCTCTTACTCCCACTGTGCTGCTGGGAAGCCACAGCTGCCTGTTGAGCACAGCATCTCCTCAGAGAAGCACCAGCCTCGTCACTGCCTCTTGATTTCTCAGGTAACGGGACAGCAGGGGCTCTGTTACCTACTGCAATCTATTCTAGAGAAAACTTCTTTATAAGATCTCTGTATACTGTCCATTTTCATGAACTGTCCCTTAAGCACGAGCTCTGCCAGGGATGGGATGCAGGATGAGCCTCTGGGGTGATGCACAATGCCAGTGCCATCGTGCCACCTCTCCCAGGCACTGCCCAGAGTGGGCTGAAGGAGCTGTGCTGCCTCTGCCTGTGAGTGACCAGTCCCGGTGGTGCCAGCCTGGTTTCACCACTGCTGCTCTGTCTCATCATTGCCCAGAGGGCTGACAAGGACAGAGACGAACTTCTCTTCCTAGGAGCGCAGAGGAAACCCTAAGAGAGGAGTTTTGTCCTTACAGCATGAGAAACAATTCACACTGCTGCTTCCTTGTGCCTCCCAGGGCACCAGACACTCAGGGAGTGGGGAGTCTGATCCACAGACATCCCAGAGGGTCTTCCAGAAAGGCCTGAATGGGATGAGTTGTTGAGAGACTGAATGAAGAGTTAAAAGCGCCTCAACAAAACTAAGGAATTCTCATGTAAGACACTTCAGTTGGTTAGTTCCAAGCTATGTTAATAAATATCCTGGAAATCGACCTGTCAGAACGGTGATGTCTAGGTATGATGTCTTCTCCAACACTGATTTTGTTGCATGCTGCAGTGGAGCAGGGACAGAAGCCATCTGAAATGCTTTCAAGCTTGTCAAGGGTGAATCTGTCCCCTGTTCAACACCCAGAACTGCTGCTGGCAGCAAAGCCATTCCTGGGACAGCCTCAAAGCCCCCAAATCCCAACACCAAGTGTGTTCCTGCCCAGGCTCCTCACAGGTCCCAAAGCAGCAGCACTGCTTTCTGCTGGACTTTAACCTCACTTGAACAGGGGCAGGGAAAGAATTATGGAATGATTTGAGTTGGAAGGGACCTTAAAGATCATCCAGTTGCAGCTCTCCTGCCACGGGCAGTGATGCTACCCTGAAAGGGCTGATCCCATTCCAGTTTCTCTTTTTGCCAGAGAGGTGACCCACTGGTGCTTGCTGTGCTCCTGCTCTCCTGTGGCTGATGCCAGAGCTCACTGGGTGGACTCAGGGTCTTCAGGGCTACTCACAACCAGGATGACAGGGAGACGCCCTCACAGTAACCTGGGGGAGAACTTTCTTGCACCCTGTGATTTTTAATGCCAACCTTGCAGCAATAACCATGTCTTTAAGCACCATCCATTAGGCCTTCAGCTCAAACACTTGTTTGGTTGAAAAGGGTTTTAGAGCCACTCTTTTATCCCAGTGCTGAGAGGTCTTCTCTGTAATTTGTTCCTCTCAGCAAATAGAATGAAAACGTTTTTAAAATGATGCCAGAATCCAATCCCTCCTCCCGTGATTCAATCCACAGCTAGCAGAGAACAAAGCCTCACAAGGAAGGGGCTCTCCACTAAGTAACCCTTGATTAGAGATGTGAAAGCACCGTTCCATTTGGACATTGAGCTGGACAGTGCTCACAACTGCCCCTTTTCCCTGAGCCAGGGCTCTCCCGTGGCACTGGGATTTATGTTTTGTATTATGTTCTGTATTGATCAGCTGGTGCTGAGTGCTCTGAATGCTGCTATTCAAACCAGAGACACCCCATGAGGGCTGGGCTCACTCCTCACACCGCCTGCCAAATCCACTTGGCTTCTCCTCCAGCTCCTGCAGCAAGAGGGAGGGAGGGGCAGGCAGGACCATGGGGACAGGCAGGGCCCTGGCTGGCAGTGCCACAGCAGGTGTCTGTGACTGCCACCCATCCTGGCTGGCAGCCAAGGTGATGATGATGATGATGGCACACGTGGCCCAGCCTCACGCCCAGAGCCCAGCCAGCTGCCTGCTGAACACACACCAAACCTCACCCCTCTCGTGGGCAGGGGAACCAGGAGGACAGGAGGGGTGGCTGTCACACACAGAGCATAGCATGGCCCTCCCATGAGGTGCCTGGGCCCTGGGAGGACTCGAAGTGATGGAGGAGAAGGAGGAGGCCTGGGGAGGAGGGATCTCAGGGAAGTCAGGCTGACAGGAGGGCTCGAGAGGGAAATACAGTGCCTCTGATGCAGGCACTGCTGCAGCATCTGCACATGTATCTGCTGCTGCTGCAAGAGGGAAACGCTTCCTGTGGCAAAGAGCTTCTCCAACAAGTGCTCCTCCATCTCATCTCCCTCCTGGGAGGGCTGCTCTGCCTGCAGTGCAACAGCAGCAAACACCAGGAAAAAAATAACCACAGGGCGGGAAGAAGAAGGGATGTCCTTTTGTAGAGTGTGTAGTGGTGTGTTCTGGGGTTTTACCAGTTTTCTATATGCATCTGTTTGTTTTATACTGTTTCCCAATGGTTTCTCCCTGTACCCCCATGTAAAACCCTTTTTTGCCTACCCCAGTGATTGTCCTGTGTCAATCGTAATTAAGGGTTTTGTCCATCACTCCACAGCCTCGCCCAGATGCCTGGAAGGTTCCAGGGGGGAGGTTGGGTCATTCAGCAGGGTCTCGGTTCTCCCACTCCCCTAATTGATTGATTTGTTCCACTGTCTGTCCATTATGTTCTGGGTCACTCCCCTTCCTCTGAGATTGGTTCCAAGTTGTCCCCACCCCTCTACAAAAGGTGCCCCCCAAAGGGGAACGCCAGCTTCTGGGGGTGACTCCTGGCTGGGAAGAAGCCACATGGAATTAATAAAACCCAGCTGAAGGCCCCCACCAAAGTCCACCCTTTATTTCTTGACACTGTTCATGCTTCTGCCGAGGCAAGGACCTGTGGTAAATGTAATGGATAAATTCGTGTATCAAAGATTTGGTCTATTAAAAAGCTACTCCAGGGCATCTCCGAGATTCCAAGACTTGTGGTGCAAGCTGCGAAACCACAACATTTGCAACAGAAATGACACGGCCGGACTGGAGATGGCCCATTCATCAATGATGGGCCTCCACTTCACAGCTGCTCGACATCTGATATCAATCTTGATAGGGGATCCAGAGGATGATCATATCAGCACCCCAAAGATGAGATCTTTTCACACTTACGGGAACCTTTCAAGATCTCACTTGGAAATAAAGAGCTACATGAATATTTGGACTTTCAATGGACTTAGCCTCAGGACAAATAAACCGTATAAAAAAACCCTACACCGGACCTAGGGTGTGTGGTTGAGGTTGGATGGTACCGTTGTTACTGTCACTCTGTCCACCCAACATTCGATTGATGTTGTCCAATTTTGTTGTGGCTTTTAATTGGGTTTTTTTTTAAATTTGCTATATAAATTCTGTTATTTTGAATTGGCTTCTTATCATTTATAACAGACCCACTGGATCGAGGACGTGTTCCAGGACACTGAAGTGTCCCTCTACTGCAGCACCAGTGCCGGAGCTGGCTAGGGACGTGGGGACAGCCCCGAGAAATGCGCCGAGCCGCTGCAAGAGTGGCCACAACGTGCTCTTCATTTTCTTAGCAAACCCTTCTCCCTGCTTTAAGCCAGGAACTACAGTGAGTCTCCACAGCCCTGGGTGCAGCAGGAGCCATGTGCTCATGATTCAATATGAGGCACTTGATTCATTTTTTCTTCTGATACTGGGCTTGAAGTCTGTGAACTGCAGCAGTTTAGAGAGTTTAATCCCACAAAGGTCCGAGCAGAAGAAACGGAGGGACCAAAGGTATCTCTGATATTTCATCTCTCAAACACACCAGGCTGCAGAGAAACTGCAGCCACTTTTGTCTCACCATGTCCCCAAGTCAACATCCATGAGGAGCTTATTTACAAAAGCCAGTTTTAATCCCTCTCCAACTCACTATATTTTTTATCCCCAAGCCAATGCGACAATCCATTCAATAACTGTCATCCCTCAGGTCTATTTGTTACTCCAGAAAGCCCATCTGGGATGCTGAAGGCTTGGCTGTGTTCAGAGAAGATCAATGCAGGATGAAGGCAGAGAAGGACAAGGCAGGTGACCAGGAGAATTGAGAACCTGACAAAAGGAACTGAGGATGATATTAATTTTGTGGAATTTCAGGCATCTAATGCCTTTTTGAGAGAGGCACCACTGGTTTCTTTACTATGATGGAGATTAGCACCTCCAGAACATCATCAACCATTGTGTCTCCCCCATCTGTCACTCTCAGAGAGCCTCTCCTCCTCTCTCAGGGACTCATGAGATGGCCACCAAAGAACCTGGCACTGTGGAGGCACAGAAAGGACACAATAGGGAGGGATAATCCACCAGGACGAGCACCAGTGTGAGATTCAGGAGGTTTAAGATGGCCATGGTTAATCTGTGGTTGGAAACAAGAAGCTGAAGGCTAGAAGTGTGCAACTTGAGGAGGGTAAAAAAACAAAAAAAAAGGAAACTATTTTCCAGGGGAAGGCTGGGAAGCTAAAGAAGAAGTGTCCATGACCAGGCCTCAGCGTTCTCTGTTTCTGTCCTCAGCTTCTGAGTCTGTAACTCAGAGCTGAAATTGCAAAGATAAGACACGTACGACACAAACTCCCTTTCCCCCAGCTCCCAGTGGGAGCGTTTCAGGACACGCTGTGCTGCTGGCAGGGCAAGCAGCTGCCTGCCTTGGATCCCATCTCTGCTCGACGTGTGTCAGCTGGCTGCTCTCACCCACAGCCACATCCCGGCGTCTCCCGGAGCCCGGAGCAGCCCCCAGAGCCAGGGGCACCCAGGCCCCCAGACGTTGGCCAACACTCCCCAGTTCAGCGCTGGGAGGTGCCTGATCCAGCCCGCTGCGAGACGAGCAGGATGGATGGGGGAGAGCCGCCTGCCAGCCCCGCTGCCAAGCCAGAGTGAGAACAAATTTGGATAATAAAAGCTGGAATAAGAAGATGCTTTGGAGAGCGCGTTGGAATAGTGCTTCGCGAAGCTTCAATTTAAAGCCTTGTTTCTACAGCTAACGCAGTCGTAAGGGACATTAGCCTAATTTCTGTCAAGAGAACTTGTCAACACTGCAGTATTTAAGATAGACGCTAAAGACGTGTTTTATCTCACAGATAGATCACTGGGAGAGGAAGGAGCTGTGCCACACTTGGTTCACAGGAAAATAAATTGATGTTCTCCCTGGGCCTAATTGGTGGATGCTGTTTTATAACACCACATATATGAGCAGCCTCACATTTTATCAGTGTGCAGCTGAGATCGGTGCCAAATCGACTGTGGGGTTCAATACAGGAACCCACAGGGACGTGCTTCACATGGGTACCCAAGGACACAGAGCTGGGCATTTTCCAGCCACAGAGTAGCTGAAACATTTGGCCACGTCCTGAAGGCTCAGGTCCTTCTACTGATGGTGCTCACCAGCTGAGCCACAACTAGTGGGGTGTAATTTCAGGGCCAAGGAGAGAACACTGGTGTCAGTAGCAGAGAACTGGCTTTGCTTCTTCAGGACCACAGGCAGGAACTTACATGGCCTGGTTTTTAGAGATGCTCCATGGTGAGTCGAAAGAAAGCAAAGAAAGCAAGCAGCTTTAGGAAAGAGCTGTTAACATGATCCTGCTCCCATCATACTCCACTTTGAGGAATAAAAACATTCCCAGGAGTGTGTATTAATGCTGGCATGGCTCCACACATCCCACATGCCAGCCTCGGAGCTGGGCTTGGGACATGCCCCAGATAATGCTGGTGCCATGGCACAAAGGCTTGTCCCAGACTTGCAGCTTCTGCAGTGGAAAGTTGAAAATGCCCTTTTATTTGCAGTTGTTACCATGAAATAACAGCCATGTAACCTTGTCCCAGCCTTGGAACAGAAATCAGCTTGCAGAGGAAGCCTGAGGGAGTGTGACCCTGAGCTGCAGGCTTGAGGGCAGGAGGGTGGCTCTGCTCTGCTACGGATTCTGCACTTGCAGAAGAACTAAATCACTACAACAGCCAGAAATGTCCCTCGGGAAGGAAATCCTCTCAAAGATAAATCAATAACTCAGTGTAATTTTAGCATGCAGCCAGGAGAATTTACATTGCCAGGAAGGCTGAGAGCTCTGCCACAGAGACAGAGCCACAGCATCATCAAGCAGCCCTGCAGCAGACCCTGCACAAGAGCTCGGGCTCTGGGTGTTCACTGCAAAGCCGTGAGTCTGGGCTCTGCATTTTGGGACCCCACAGACCCAAACCAGAGTGACAACAGCAGGGATGTGGTGCAGCCAGACTCCCTTAGGAAAAAGCCACCTTTCCCTTTTCTCCCATGGCAGCAAGGCTGATCCCTGCAATCATGGCAGTGCTGGCCAACGCTCCAAGAGCCTGCAGGGTGAGACACACACAGAGCACAGCTAAACCAGGCCCAGGAGCAGAGGGGGAGTGCTCCAGCCACAGCGTCCAGCCCTGGCCAGGGGGTTCCCACCAGCCAAGCCCCCACAAAACAGCATGTCAGGGGTGTGCCGCAGCCCCCGGTGATTAATGAGACTGCAATTTATGCAATTATATTAATGCTAAGTACACTCAGACCAATAAGTTCAAGGGAACTAATGACACTTTAGAGCACAGTTCAACACTGAGCAGTAACTCCAGCAAAAAGCAGGGGGGGGGGGGGGGGGGGGGGGGGGGGGGGGAACAGCCCCTAATTATTCATTAGCTCTTCTCCCAGATTCTCAGGGTCAGCTTGGAGGAGAAGGTGGCCTGAATTATATTTTCGTTTCCAGAACACCAACAGAATTGCTAAGTGAGTTCCAGCGGCAAGGTCAGAGCCTGCCCATTGTTATGCATGTCCCTGTCCCTTCCCCAGCTCAGCAAACCTCCTGTGCCGGGCCAGGCAGGGCTGGGCTGCCTGTCCCCTGCCAGCACTGCCACCGCCCAGCGCTGTGCTCCCGGGGACACGGGACTGGCCCCTCTGCCAGTGTCTGCCCTGGTCCCCAGACAAACTGCAACAACCAGTTCCTTAGAGGCCAAGTGTAGCCCTCACCTCTGGAGGTCCAGGAGCCTGTTTGGGATGAGCCTGAGGAGCAAACAGCCCCATCCCTCCAGCAGAGGTTCGTGTACACC
Source organism: Sylvia atricapilla (assembly GCF_009819655.1). NCBI lineage: Eukaryota > Metazoa > Chordata > Aves > Passeriformes > Sylviidae > Sylvia > Sylvia atricapilla. The sequence goes on from NC_089153.1 coordinate 1,322,226, forward strand.
CAGCCCACTCCAGACTGCTGTCAGTACAGCCCCAGAGCCTGTGCCAGTGCAGGGAGGGCTGTGCCCACACACGCAGAACTCTTCTCCCCTGGTACAGCCCACCTGGAGCCATGGAAGCCTTTTCCAGACCCATGCTGGCCACATGTGTCACTCCTCACAGGCTCCTTGGGTGCCAACAAGCTCTCACACAGATGGTGCCATCAGTGCTGATGTGTTCCAAGAGCCTCTGTCTGTAAATTCAACTTTAGAGCAGTTACAAAGGCAGTCTATGTTTCTGCACCACTTCATTGACACTTGGACTTTTACAAGGGCCTGGAGTGCCCAGACACAGGGAATGGCTTCCCACTGCCAGAGGGGAGATTGGGCAGGAATTGTTCCCTGGCAGGGTGGGCAGGCCCTGGCACAGGGTGCCCAGAGCAGCTGTGGCTGCCCCTGGATCCCTGGCAGTGCCCAAGGCCAGGCTGGAGCACCTTGGGACAGTGGAAGTTGTCCCTGCCCATGGCAGGGGCTGGGACTGCATGAGCTTTTAACGTTCCTTCCAACCCAAACCATTCTGGGATCCAATGACTCTGCACCTCTGAAATGCTGAGATCTGCCAGCAGAGCTGCCCCAAGGGACAAGGCCAGTGCTTGGGGCAGCAGAAGCACCAAGGTGAAGCAGAAGCTGAAGGTGCATTATGACCATCCCACACAAAGCCAGGCCCACAACTTGTTATCCTGACACAATGCAGAACATGAAGCTGCCTGAGAAGCCAGGGCAGAAGAACCCTGCAAAGACAACACAAAAGAGGAGACCCTACAAGTGTGCCTTGTGTCTGGTTGAAAACCAAGCCCAAATTAAATGAACAGTCACAAGTTTGGTGTCTTAGGATTGCACTCAGAGCTCTCTTGGTGCCTTCCAAGCTCAGCTCAGCAACAGGGAACATGAAGAAAGCAACTCAGTGATAATCAGGAAGACACATATGAAGTTATGTGTCTTCATCACAGAGTGCACCTAAATGTCCTGCAGTACAGTCAGAAATCAATAGCAAGACGCAGAAACCCTCAACCACCCAGTAAAATATAAAGAACACTTGTAATATTGATTTTAAAAGCACCTCGTTGAAGACAGTTGAGAAGAAGCCTGAGAAAGCAAAGCAAAATGCCTGAATTGAAACCTTTTTTTTTCTCCCTCAAAAAGACATTAATAATGGATTTTCAATGCAAGAAGAAAAACTGAAACCCACACCAGATTCTCCTGGTAATAACAGCTTTCTGCAAAGCCCAGCTATTAATGTAACAGGGACGTCCATCAATCAAGCACACAGAAAGTACTTTGAGAGCTAAAAAAAGAGCATGCAAACATCTGCTTTTGGCAACTTAAATTTTGCCCTTAAGCACAAGGAATATAATAAATTATCTGGAGGTTGGGCTTGAATTTGTTTTCCTCCATCTTGGACCTAAATGCTGAGGAGAAGGATGAAGGTACATAAACATGCTGCGGCTGGGATTTGTCCTGACTAAAAAAATGGGAGAAAGGAGCACGGTTTCATTTGTGGTTTCATTTGAAAATGCTGCTGCAAGGGGACACCAAACAGGGGTGTAGCATCTCCCTGTCTGCAGCTCAGGGAGCTCCTGTGAACCCTTTTCCACATCCAGCATCCTCAGCACACCCAAGACTGCTGGAGTTGTCCCACAGGGGAGTGACAAATGTGCCAGTGTGCTCCAAGGTGCCCATGGCATCCCTCCTCACCCAGCTCCTTCCCTGTTCCCCGTGGAACTGTGGTGATTTTGGCAGGTCCTCAGTCCCTCGGTGTTCTCATCAACCACCACATCACACCCGGGGTCCATCCACGCAGCCAAGCACTGCCTGGGGTGCCTCAGCACACCCCAGAAAAGCTGGATTTGCACCAAGGAAACGGGTGCAGAAAGCAGCTGGGGTGTCCCCACGCCTCCCTTGTAAAACACAGCAGGTCAGAGCAAGTGCTGGAGATAATGAACACAATTTACTGATTCCAGCACAGGAGGCTGCAGGCATGGCTGCAACTAAGTCTTAATAAATTCTGAAGAGTGACACCATAAAATGGCATTATGGAATGCTGTATTTATTGTCTCCCCATGCTTCCGTCTCCAAGGTGCCACCTTACAGTTAATAACAGTTTTCTCCCCAGCTGCCAGTGTTGCAAATGCTGACAAGCTAATGGCCGGGCCAGCCCTCCCCCAGACACACACATCTCCACCCAGCACACAGCTTTGGTGGCAGGAACAGGCACAAATGATTAAACCAGTGCTACCGGGGGCTGCCCAGCCTGTCCCCTCCGTGCTGGCTCCACAGGGCTCCCTGCCATGCAGCAGGACAGGAGTTTTGTCCCTGGAAGTGATGCAGAGGAAGAGCAGCTGCTGTAGGATGGTACCTGCATGCCCAGTGACCTGCTGGGACAGGAGCATCCCTGCCCTGCCCTCCTGGGAACACCACAGCCAGCAGAACAGCCCCACCAGAAACTACTGCTTGCTGCCACAGCCAGCTCTGGGCAAGGCATCAGCACATCCTTGTGGAGAGCCCAGAGAACCAGAGATCCTCATGGAGAACCAGAGATCCTCATGGAGAATCAAGAGATCCTCACTGAGGACCATGGAGAACCAGAGATCCTCATGGAGAACCAGAGGCCCTCAAGGAGGACCAGAGGACCCCTGGTTCCTGGTGCCAGAACTGCAGGAAACCTCCCCATTCAGCAGTCCCAGCTCTGCTACCACTGCAATGTGCACTTCCACGGTTCTATATTTAGCTTTTGGACCATGGATACAGTTTTCTGGAGCATGGTCTCCACCGAGCTTCTTGCTCTCCCTGGTGATGCAGTGTTCTGAGCCTCCAAGAAAACCACCTTTGAGCTTCAGGCAGCGCCTTGGGTGTCAGTGGAGACTTGACAGGTATAAAGGTGCCGTGGTTCCATCCCTGCATCACCCGAAACTTCCTGGGGTCTGGCCCAGACTATCAGACCCCTTTGAGTTTCCTCAGGACTCAGCCCGATGGGGACTTGAATGGAGAGACAGACAACTTCGATCCAGTTGTCCAGAAAGTTACTTTAATAATACAAAAGTAACAAACAATGAGGTGTCCACTGTATTGGGCTGAACCAAATCAAGGCAGTACAAGGGGCAAAAGGCACGAGGCCAAAGGCAGTGTCCAGGGGCAGACAGGGGTATTTATGCACCTTGCTGTGGGTGGGGAGTTAAGGTGTGGTCTGAGGGAAGGGTCCAGTGGGGGACAACGATTAAGAATGTTAAAATTCTTGCACCAAAAATCAACCTATGATAACACAGAGAAGCGAGAACTTTCCAGTAACAATTTGCATGGAGAGCATGTCAGCCTTTTGCTTGTGGCACTAAGAATGGGGTTTCCCAAGGCTTTTTCCCAGGCTTCTCTTCTTCCCTGGGGAGAACTGCTCTCTACAATCACCTGCACTGCAGAAGGCACAAAAGAAATCATGTGAACCATCCTTAGTCCTCTTCAGAACAAAAAAAGGCAACAAAACCCCCGAAACTGAGATCTATCAGTTTGTCAAGTATAGCAAACAGTACCAATGGGCAGTGCAGGTGTGACTGACCTGAGAACACTCACAGTGGATGGAGGAGATGTGTACATCTTCTCACGCAGTGTTCACACCTCTGACCACAGCCTGGGCTGGAGGAGCCTCCATCTCTCTGCTCTCCTGCCAGCTGACAGCTCTCCTCAGCAGCCTTGCTCTGCTCCTCCTCCAGGACAAGTCCTTTCCCCTTCAGAAAGTAATCCAAAGCTTTAGAGAGCATCTCAAGAGATCAGTGTGTGAAAAGATGATGGAACAGGAGTCAAGTGAAAAGCCTCTTGACTTCTCTTCCAGCAAAGGCTCTGCCCTCCTGGAGCACCTTCCCTGCAGCCTCTGGCTCCTGGCTCCAGCCCTCTGGACCCACAACTCCCCAGCAGCTCAGACATTTTCTGCTGCCTCTTTCCAAAGACCTTTCTGTGCTTGCCCCACTCAGACTGCAGCTGATACTAGTGGGGGAGCAGTCAGCACCCACCACCGGGGCTTGCAGCCCTCTGTGAAGCCTCCTTCAGAAGATCTTCTGTCTTAAAAATGGCACTGCCAGACAGTCCTGATGGCTGAGGCTGGAAACACCTCTGGGATCAACCCCTGCTCATGCAGTGTCACCTCCAGCCCTAGACCTGTGTTCAGGAGGGTCTGGGATGTCCCAGGACTACCCTACCTCCCTTCTGGAGCTGGCCTGCTCCAGTCACCCTGCAATAACCAGATTTTTCTATGTTTAAACAGTGTTTTCTGTATGTTTTGTCACGGAGGTGTCTTGGAATGGCAGCACAGCCAACAGGACAGCAGCCACTCCTCCAGCTTTCCCTCAGACAGTCTATAAATACTTTCCCTCCACCTGTAAAACCCTTCACCATGTGCCACCTCCTTACAGCTCCAGTTAATCCAGATACAGCCAGGGATAACAAATTTTTGTGTATTATCTGGTGAAGAACAGGGAGATAACTGTAATTAGTAGCACCCTGGTTAGCAGGTGAAACGACACTGGAATTTATGAAGATCAGGTGGGCTTTGTTTCAGATAAGAAAAGCAGCAGATTCTATCAAAATGTAAATGCAGCTTAAAATCCAGCCTCAGTGATCACTTAGAGGTGCTTTTAGAAATGCCACCAGCCCAAGATGCAGAGGTTTCACTTGGGCTGAATGACACATCCTAAAAATAAAACCTGGTCTGGGGCTAACATGTAAATTGTTGATTAGATCTATTTATTCACACCCTGCAGTGATGGGAGAGACTTGCAGCTCCGTGTTTCCTCCTCTGGCTTTGCAGGATCACAGGCACATTCCTGTTATTGCCGCCTGCAAGGACTCTGCAGCCCTGGGAGCTCTCCAGCAGCACAACAGCAGCAATTCCAAGTGACAGCCTGCATACATTAATTCTGTATTCAGATTACATCCTGTTGCAAGTGAATGACCCAAGCAAAACTTCCTGCAGTCCTAAGGAGCAGGCAAAAAAATCAAGAGAGAGGAAGAGGAATCTCTGGCATGAAGAAAGATCTTTTGAATCAGAAATGTTGTCCCTCATTAGAATTTCCAACACCACCGCCCTTACTCCTTCCAAAATGTAAACACATAATAAAAAATTAAACGTGAATCTACCATGGAAGAGTTCTTTCAATAAATGGGTATCAGTTCTACAAAACATCAGGACAAACCCAAGGAGATTACATTTCTTTCCCCAGCTTTTGCTGGTAAAGCAGGGCTGGAAAAACAGCCATATTTATTTTTTAACTCGGAAGCTTCCTCAGGATGCCAAAGGAAGCAGCTTCAGGAAAGCAAAGCCATTTATCTCAGCGTGCATTAAGCAAGAACAAATGCAAAACCAGCTTCTAGACCTCAAGGAACATAAAATAGCTTTTTAATTTATGTCCCAAATTCCCTGCAGATTCTGAAATGAACAGAGGGCAAGGTTCAGAGAAAATGCCTCACTCACTCAAGACAGATGGATGGGTATTCTGAATTTCCCTCAGAGGAGCAAGGTGCTTTTACATCAGAATGGAGCAGGCAGAGCACATGGCTCTGGAAGGACCTGTGGAAAAAGCAGACCTGTTGCTTGAATGACCCTATAAATAAATGTATGGAAAATTGAATAACTTAGGAAAGGAAAAGGGAAGAAAAAAAAAAAAAAAGCTGGAGTATCATCTGAGCAAGAGCACAATTTGAAGGCAAGAACTGTGAAGGAGCAAGTGAAATATTCCTCACAGGAGCCAACTGACTGTGCTGACTGCCTGAAAACCCTCTGACCTTGTCCTTGCCCACCCAGCATCAGTTCTGTGGAAGTTTCAGTAAGTCAGGCTTCAGCCCATGTGGGAAACCACAGGGAGGAAGGGCCTGAGCAAGACCATGGAAAATACTCCCTAATTATGGAAAAACATAATGCTGCAAAACTGTGGTTTAGGGATGTACATGGTCCAGACTGAACAGATAAGAAAAAACAGGAATTAGCCCCTAGAGCCAAGTTCTTTTGTGACAACTGCCACACACATCCCAGGGCCCAAATCCAGCAGCTCCTGGAGCATATGGCCACGTGGATCCTGCAAAAAGGGCTCAGGAATTGTCATCCTGGCCACAGGCTCAGGGGCTTCTGCTCCAGCAAACCTTCAGTCAGGACAGGGTCTAAATACAGAGGCAGCAATGCCAAAGGGATGGATGAGAAAAAGGAGCTGGAGAGATGGTGCATTCCCCTCAGGGCTGGGGCTGCCTCCATCACCACCAGGAAATGACAGCAAATACAGGAGAGTGGGCTGAAAACACAGTGTCTGCAAGATATCTCCAGCTCAGGGTTAAATTTATGAAATGACAGAATAAAACTGATAAACTTAGGGGAAAAAGAAATATTCTCTGCAGGAATGCCTGACCCCCTGAGCTGCCAGCCTCTCCCAGAGCGTGTGGTCAATCCCATCCTGCAGCAAACACTGCAGTGACTGCAATGCCTGGCCCACACAAGAGCACACATCTGAAGCCTGAGGGAGTTGCTGTGATTATGTTTGATCAAACCTTCAGAACTGTTTCAGTGACCCTGCAAGCCAAGTCCCACGTTTTGAAACCACATTCCCACAGTACTCAAAGCAAATGTTGGAGCCGGGGGCCTGGTGGGGCTTGCTGGCTTTGGAAGGAGGAGGGGTGATAGCCAAACTGGAAATTCAAGATAACCCAGGCTGGAAGCACTGCCAGAACATTTTAGAGGAGGGAAAACATTTTTCTTCCAAAGCACTGTTACAAGCTTGAAATAAATGTGCAGACTGTTAGATAAAGACAGAGATAAAAATAGGCCTGTTATTAAATACCTCTTCTTTAATGAGGTTCATCCTTCTAAACAGCCCCGCGAAGGTTATTAGAGTTATTGCAGAAAATACAGCCTGCTTGCACATAAAAACCAGAGCGAGATATTCCTCATCACCCAGCACACATTTAAGCACCTCTCAGCAGCTCACACGCTCACAGCATCCCCGGCTTGGCAGGGAGGAGATAAAAGAAAGGAATGAGAGATGTCTTCTCTGGGAAGCAGTCTCTCTTCTTTCAAAGCACTTTTCCCCCACCAAACAATGTAAATTTAACCACGGGAATGATTCCCACTGCTGATGTCTACTGTTACTACACCACCAGCAGCCTGAGCATCTTTAAAGCAAAGTTTGAAATTATTCTGAAAGCTGCAGCTTAACCTCCTCCTGTTGCACTAAAACCACTGCTTGACTCTCAGCACCTCATCCCCTGCTTTACAGCCACTCCACATCACCTGGAATAGCCTGCAGGGCTCAGAATTCCACAGACTTGGCTTGGCTCCTGAAAACACAGCACTGCACCCTTGTTTTGGCAGTGCCCCACAGCCTGGCCCATGGCTGCGTTTTAGAGAAGCTGCAAACTTTTATTCTGGCTACTCAGAAGCACAGTTAGTTTTTGGCAGAAGGAGCATCACTGCAAAAGACTTTTGTAACCAGTTTGTTTAGTGAAACCAGTACCATCATGGCCACTGAGGGACAGGACTGACCTGACACACCAAAAACCCCAAGCCTCCTTTGCTGCTGAACTCGAGCAATCCAAGCAGCACATGTAGGGCTTTTCCTCACCACACCAGTGCAGCCAGGACACTGCCACTTCTGGAAATAACAGGAGAGAAGTTTTACCTGCATTTGAGGGGTAAAAACTGGCTCCCAATTCATTACAGAGATGCTGAAATCAAGCTGCAGTGAGGGACATTTGTGCTGTGTCTCCCTGTCCAGAGCTGGCATCCTTCCAACATTCCCTGCTGGAACAGGGGGCTGGGAAGCACCTGTCTGCTCACCATCCCAGCATCTCTGGACCCCAACCCTGTCCTTTCACCACCAGCAGCAACACCACTATCCCTCTTACCCAGACCAGGACGAGGGCATGGAGGACGTGCTTGGTGTGCCACATCTGCCTGGCACTGCCCCACACCCAAGGCAGGAGCACCTGCAGTTCCTGGCACTTCTGCCAAGGACTTGGGATGAGCCAGTGCTGGGGACACTGCACCCTGTGACGTGAAGGTGAGATGCAAAGGAGAGCCCACGAGGGCAGGAAGCTGAGAGAGGAGCCCATGAAGGCAGCTGGCAATAAAAAGGACAGGCACAAGGCACATTTAGGAGATGAAAAGCCTCCTATGCAAGACGTCAGATTGAAAACAAGCAGAGGGAGAGCTACCAAGGACCATAACTCAGCTTCCAAGCACTGAACATTTGCTCTCAAGTCAGCCTGGCCTTTCCTACCTGCTGGAATCATCCTCCAGCTCTCCTGGCTCTGGCCAGACAAGATCATAACAACTCCAGAGTTGAGATTTCTCCCCTCTGCACATCACTAACAAGTCATTTTATAAGGAAACCCGGGAAGAAGTGTTTCATCTAGTATAGATGAGGTTTTTAAAATTCCATTTGCCTTCCCTCTGTATGCAAATTTGTGCTGATCTGATGAGGCTTCTATTTCCTGGATTAGACATGTCAAACTTTAGAAAAAGGAGCATACCCTGCTTGTTTCACTCTGTATTTCACAGCCCTCGCTTGACCATGCTGCCATAAATATTTCAGAGACCCTGCCCACCACTGTCTGAGTTAGGTCCAGGTCAGTGAGAAGCCAATGGTTTGGACAGTGATTAATTCAGCAAAGGAATTAGTAAGAGCTGCTGCAGCTCAGGACATCAGGACATCCCAGAGAGCAGCAGGAGCAAGGTACCCACAGACAAGGTGTAGGGGGACCTCAGCAGCCACCATGTCACCATCACAGGCTGTGGGACAGGCCTGGCACAGGACCCCTGAGCCAAAGGCATCCCTCCTGCCTCCCTCCTCCCCCAGCTTTAAGAACCTCTTCTCAGCTCACAGCAATGTTGGCTCATCTGGCCACCAAAATGAGCTGAAGACAGACTGGCAATGGAACTGAACCAAGTTATTCGCCATCCTCAGTCCTGTTCGTTCCATAGCAAGTCCTTCCAAGCAGCCTCTGAAAACACCTCCCAAACGTGGCTGCCTTGAGAGCTGTGTTTCCACAGGTGTAAAACCTTGTTTGAGCAGCAAATGAGACAGGAGAAGACCCGTGACAAGTAGGAGCAGCGAAGATAGCCTGAGGATCCTTGGGAGCTGAAGCCATGGATATTTAAATGCCAAGCAATGTATCACTGGCTCCCTGCTGAACATAAGATGGTTTCATCTTTGCAGAAGCAGCACCAACAGCATGTTCACATCAGCTTCACTCTGGCAGCCTGATCAGCAGCAGCAGCTCTGGCTCCTTGGTTTTTAACTGTGATATAATCGGGCACTTCAGAAAATTACTCTGGGCAGCACAAACACTGGGGAGTCACTGCAGGTTCAGCTCTGCAAGGCAGAGCTTTAACCACAGCTGAAGGTGCAGGCCAGCCAAGCTCCCTGCCCTGCCCTGAGACATCCATCCAAACCCCAGAGAGATCCACGCTGTGCAGTCACAGTGCCAGGCTCTGCTCCAGCCCTCCCGTTCGCAGGGAGCTGCTCTGCAGCCTCACTCTCCCCTGCTGCCTGTCTGCAGAGCAATCTGTAAATATTTTGATATTTTGGGCAGAGGAGGTTCTCACTTGTCCATCTGGATTGGAAACTGGACTCATTAACTCCCAACTGTCAGCTGGAAAACCTGCCAAAGGGTTTCTGCCACATCAGGGAGCAGCAAAGTGCTGCTGCCACGGGGATGGGCAGAGCAGAGGCCCTGTGCAGCCCCAGCTCTCCACTCATCACTGCTGGGGGTGTGATTAATCCCCTTTTCCTTTCCCAATTAAACTCCTGCCCTCTTATATCCTTTTTCTGAATCTTCAGGAAAGTCTTTCCAGAGGAGCCACTGCTAGGTGGAAAATTTCCCACTCTAATGCTGGGTGGAAAATCTCCTGCTCAGTGATACAACTAAATGGTCAGAGCAATCCAATTTCCAATCATCATCAGAAATGCTAAACAAAATATTGGGAAATTTGGTGCCCAAATAACAAAAGCAAAAAGAGGTTCCAGCTCCTAAGGGTACTATCATCCAAAGAAAGTGTATCCTGAAAGGAAAAAAACAGCAGAGGAAGCACAACTTCAAACAAACCCTGTGTGTGCAGTGGAACAGTTACCTGTCCATGAGGAGCCTGAGCAGGGTGTGAACCTTCATCCAGAGGACACTGCATTCCCACTCACTAAACCCCAAAACCCCTGCAGGTTCCTCTGGGCTCCACCACAGACAGGAGAAGCCCCACAGATGATACCAACAAGTCCAATAGCAGAGGTGCTGGAAGCCTTTCGGAGGCACACATCTCCCTTCAGTTGAGCCCTGCACCTGGTGCATTATTTAGTGCCAAGTGAGAAAGAAGCAATGCCTAACGAAGTGTTAAAGGGCTTGGGGAAGTTTCACCAACCTTCCCAGAGCCGTCAGCTCTGGCTGCCTGGCAGAAGAGACAACTGGTCTTGCTTCCAGATTACAGGCGGCACAGCTCTTAGGGCAACTGTCTCTCTGTGTTTGCATCCAGCTACCTCCAGCAGCTTGAAGTGTGCTCAAAGTGCAAGGAAGCACTTGATCAAAATCCAGCTCACACCGTAGACAGCGAGGAACAAGTGCCCAAAGCGCTACAGATACAATAACAATTGAATTTGGGGGGGGGATTTGACAGGTTACGGGTTGATGACACTGCTGCAGTCTCAGTGGAAACGTGGATTGATGCAATTAGCAACAGGGAACTAGAAACTCAGAGGAAAACTGGGAATACATCTATAAAAGATGAGCTGCTGCACCATTGTAGAGAAGCACAAAAATCCTGCGTGAGCTCAGAACAGGAACAAGTTGAAACAGGAGTGAGATGGGGAAAATGCAGCTCCAAGCTCCCTCCCAGTGTTCAGAACTGTAGATCCAGATTTTAAATTAAAACATTTGCTTCCCCCAGAGAGGCTGGCCCAGTTTGCTGCAGGAACACAATGGGAGAGGGAGTGGAGGTGCCCTGGAGAGATGGGCAGCAGAAGGCAAACTCCTGAGCCCAGCCCAGCTCTGCTGGGCTGCCACTGAGTGCAGCCACATGGAAAACATGGCAAGATGCAGAACCAGAGGATCAGACACACTGCTGAGGTGCGTGGCTCTGCTGCAGGATCAAAAGCTGCATCCTTGGGCAGCCACAGCAGCAGCTTCCCCTGTGCCAGGAGCTCCCTGCCCAGCACAGAGCTGTGCTCACACTGGGAAAGCCTTAGGGCCAGAGGCTACAGGAACGGGCTGATGCTGGCAGCAGGGTCCCCAGCCTTGGCTAACAGCTGCTGAAGGAGTGAGTGCCAATCCTCACAGAGATTCCACTCCAGAGGAACCCCCAGGAGACAGAACCCCAGGCTGGCAGCAGGAGACCAAGGCAAGCTCCTCTTTGTGCCATGTCCCCAGTGCTGAGATCTGTAGCAGTCAGAACATGAGGCAGGACACCATTTAAGTCTTTAGAAGAGTAACCAAAATTACTCTCCTCTGTGAATACTGACAAGCTCCCCACTTCCACAAGCCCTTCACTGCATGTGCCCAACATGGAATAACTACAAAAATGAAGCAGAATAAGGCACCAGAGCGGTGGAGAAGGTGCTTGTGAACAAACCCTGCAATGAGGTTTCTAATGATTGCAAGTATGTACATGTTCTGCTCCAACAAAGCTGGTGGGGATCTGCCAGGCTGAATAATGAGCAGGGACACCACACGCCTTCCATACATAATGGTACAGAAATGGAATATAAGTATATACTGCAGCTTTGTGGAATGCAGGGGCTTTTGTAGCCATTTGTGTTATACGAAGATTTACATTTGGAAAAGTCATTCTGCTATATCTGGCAGAAATTTCAAGACAAATGGAACCCATACTTATTCATTCAATGATAATACGGAGCACAGGATAAAGCTCTTAAATTCAGAGCACTTTATAAAAATTAATTACTACTTAGTTCACCCTTGTGAGGTGGGAAGGTATTACACCTGCATATACATGAGGACACCAAAGCACAAGTGGATTAAACAGCTCATTCAGGACCCCAGAGACAGGCTAATTGCTGAAATGTGTATGCACACGTGCATCTGTGTGTGTTTGAATGGGTTTGGCCCCTCCAGAGCCTTCCCAGCACACCGAGGCCAAGCTGCTCTGCTGGGCTTCTCTCACCACAGAGTCCCAGGCACATCTAATGAAAGACACCAACCCAAAGAAAGGGAAGAGATTTTTGTGGTTTGCATGGATGGGAATAAAAGCTAGCTTTCAAACGGCCGAGGAACAGAAAACCCATTGTTAAAAAGCTGTGCAGTGCTCCAGTGACAGCTCCTAATCAGCTTGCCACTGAGCAGCTCCACACTGGAGCACAGCAGACCTGGGAATCCATGTGCCAACAAACGTTATAAAACCTGGCCCTTGACAAATGAAGAGAGAACGGGCTGTGGAGCCAGTGACAGAGACAGCCCCCCACCCACAAGGGGGCTGGCAGCCCACTCCTCCTGCTCCAGTGACCTGAAAGTCCTGGAGCAACCGCTCCCCTCGTTGGATGCTTTGCCCACAGCCTCCAGTCCCTGCACTGGGTCATCGAGTCCTTCTCTTGATGTGAACACCAGCAAAAGCACACATTGTCATGGGAACAAACAGGTATTGGAGTGTCTGCAGGGCTGCTGTCAGTGCTGGCAGGTGGGCTTCCACAGGGATGCTATAATTAGCCAGGATCAGTTACCTGGACGAAGCGTTTGCCACTGATCCGTGGGGTAAAACACTTCCAGGTCTTCAGGATCGGCGTCATCCTCTGTCACTGGCTCCTTCCCACTGTCATCTTTTATGTCGCTCTCTTCTATTTTTGTAAGGGCAAACTCCTTTTGGAGAGAAGAGATTCAGCTCATTAGCAATTGCATCTGGGTAATTTAGTGCTGGCTGAGAATACAAAATTTTTTCCCTCGCCAGCAGATTTTTTTTTTTTTGACATCCGAGATTCTTTCCACATGGTTAAATTTAGATTTAAAGTATATTAAAGGTTAAACATGCATAACTAGCATGACATTTGTGCTGAACAAAGCAATGCAGCTTATTTCCTATTCCAGAGCAGGTTGCAGGTTTCAAACCAGCTCTCACAGAGCCTCACCTGTATTTCAGTCAGAGGCAGGAGCCCTGGCTATTATTAGGGTTGTGTAACGTTGTAAGACCCCATTTTCCCTTGCCTAAAAATATGTCAAACTTTTAACTTTTTCAGCTGAAATTTTCCACACGAGTGGAATGCCTCAAGGCTTGTTGGTTGGTTTGGGTTGTTTCTTTTTTTTTTTTTTTTTTTTGGTCGTGGTGGTTTTTTTGGGTTTTTTTTTTTTTTTTTTTTTTTTTTCCTTAAATGCACTTATTTCAGGCTTGGAGATTTCAGCTAAAATAGTTCAGCTATTTCCAAAATAGGACACGGGAAAAAACACACCGAGTTGCCCACATAATACAAATGTGAGGATCATCTTGTCCACCTGCTCCCAGTGTTCTCCAAGTCTTTTAAAACAATGAGGCAGGGATTTAATCACCACCTCCATGGCAAGTGCAGCACGAGGCTGGCAGAGGTGTGGGACAGCAGCCAGCACGAGTGGTTCAACGTCACACCAAGGGAAGAACAGGGGAGAACAGCAGGGGAAAAACTCCTTGCTGTGAGGGAAACCTTGCTGTTCAATGGAAAGCCTCCCTAGGGAGCTGGTGGGAGTCACATAAAACTCTGCAGAGTGCACAGTAATGACCTGTACTCTCACACCAGGCACTGACTCCTGGGTCTGGGCTGTTCTGGTTCCAACAGGAACAGATGAACTGGTCCAGACTCGTCATCCCCACAACTCAGTGTCTGCTGGAGGTTACATTTTCAGCTTCTGAGATCACCAATTCAGTCACTGCTGAAGAATTTGAGATAACCACCCTACAGGGAATGATTAGTCCTAATTGTTGGCAGTTAGAATAGAGTTACAGCTCACTTCATGAAGTGTTTGGATATTAATCCCTAGGATTAATGTTTTCACAGGGGAAAATGTAAGTAAATTCAGGGGTTAACTGGAAATTCTGGGACACATTCTGCCTTCAGTTCTTCCACTCTTTGGGAAAAAAAAAATGCATGCACATTTTCTGTCAGAATTTGGATGCTCTGCATATAAATATCTGTTTCCAGCCTAGAAGAGTCTTTCTGAGCAACAGAAATGTCAACCTGAGCAAAACATGCTCAGTAGCAACGACAGCGTGGATGTGGCACTTGAGGACATGGGTTGGTGGTGGCCTGGCAGTGCTGGGTTAAAAGCTGTACTCAATGATCATAAAGGTCTCTCCCAACCTAAACAATTCCACCATTCCATGATTGTGGTAACACACAAAGGTGGCTGACAAACCTGTAGAATGTTTTTATTTCAGCTGTGGAAAGGGACTGTAATTTCAGAAACGCATGAGAAACCAGATCTTAACTCCTGCTCTTGCTGAGTGCATCAGGGGCTTGGAATTGTTCAAATTATAACAAATGGTTAAAGCTCAGGAACAATCACAGCCATAAAAGCCCAGGTTGTGCAGATGAAAATCAATGTTAGCATTTTCCGAGCCAAGACTCAACAGGACTAAAAAGGAGTGAGTGGGACCATTATTATTTAGCTGATTTCCACAGCTCTGTGATTATCCAAGACGGAGTTAGTGATACAGGCTATTGTAAATTTACTACCCAGCCCCCCAGTGCTGGATCTGCTCAAACACATAATGGAGACAGCTGATGTTTACCGGCTCTGCCCAGGAAAAGCGCCGGGGTTTAAATGCTCAGTAAGGAGAAAAGGATGTGACTTGGTTCATTTAAGTGTTGCTGTCACTGCCTGGCCACAGTTGCTTTGCAATACCCCATTTTCATTAGCATTTTCAGCAAAAATGGGCAGCACCACACACCACATTCTTCATTTACATAGAAATCAGCAAAACCCTTTTTGGTTTGTTTTCCTAATTCAAGCAGGAGAAAGAGGTTTCCTGAAGAACAAGGGGCATTTCCTTAAAGGCAAAAAGCATCCATGTTTTATCAGTCTGGAATCCAACTGGAGCAGCCAAAACTTACGGGCACTGTGTCACTCAGGCTGGAGCAGGAGAAGAGCACAGAACCCAGCAGCAGCAGCAGGCTGACTCTGGCACAGGTGGAGAGGAGCCCAGCCCAGCGAGACATTGCCACCAGCCTGAAATGCAAAGCAAAACAAACCCAACTGTATTTTTTTTTCCATTTTCACAGGTTTCAGGACTCTTTACACAACACTTTGCAACGCAGCATGGGATCGGGGTGTGACATGGCAGGAAGCACAACACCTCGAGGTGTGAGCACACCGGGCTCGTGGGGGGCAGCTGGGCTCACTGCTAATGGGGTTTGTGACAGGTAATGCCAAGCACCTTATACTGACCCCACAGGGGATAATATCTATCCTGGAAAACATGAGAAGACCTGCAAGACTTGTTTAAAATCACTCTGTCAGCGCCATGGATGACAACTAGAGGGAAAAATAAAAAGCAGTGCAATCCTCTGAAGGAAGGCTTTTTATGCCCGTGCCTCATTTTAAGCACAGAAGTAGCTGTGTTAACTCAAATTAAACAAAACGACCAGCTGCCCAAGGATCAGGGGTTTATCTAATCCATATGCAGGTTTTTCTTGAGGAAAACAACATTTTGCAGAGGTCATCGAGGTTTACTTGGTGGTTCCTGCAACACAAGGCTCTCCCTGCTGCTCACAGCAGCGGCTCAGCCGAGCCGTGGGGCCAGGAGCTGGCTCACGGGGGCCCAGGGAGCAGAGCCATGGCACAGAGCCACCCTGACCGACCACAGAGCTCCTGCTGGGCAAAACAGGGGGGAAATGGAGGGTTCTGCTGTGCTGGGTGCCAGTCCCCGGGCACAGGGCTGGTGTGCCCACCCTGCGTGTGTTCACGCACACGTGTGCCCCCGCTGCCTCGCCACACGAGGCTCGGGATCCACCTCCAGCCTTCAGCTCGCTGCTGGGGTAGGGAGTGCAGCAGCCTGCCAGCACACAGGCTGCACAAGTATTTCCTTTGATTGGCTCTAAATTTACACGCTGCTAAATTAAACTAAATGAGGTCTTTTGAAAGAAGATGGGACTGATTAGTTCCGTTCAAACACTCCTTCATTACTCATCCCTCCATCAAGTCTGCTCCTACTCCTATACAGGTTTTAAAGAATTTCCTCCCCTACACGCAGTCCGAAATATCTTGCCATGCTGTCCATCAGGATGGCACATCAGATAGCAGAGTTTTCCCTCCTTGAAGCAACCACTTTGTGTCCCACAAAGCAGAAAACCTGCTCACAGCAGCACCCAACACCAGCTCCTGCCACCACAGAGCCTCTGCCCCCAGAGACATGGAGGGAAGCTTCCTCTCCTTCCATCCTTTCCCTGGTGCCTTGTCTCTCCACTCTATTTTGTTACTTCATCCTCTCCCTGCTTGGTTTTTGCCCAAAAAAGAAAAAACAACCCACCACATCCCACTGGTCAGTGGTGGACAGGAGAGGGACAGAGCAGGGAGCAGGGTCACAATATATCTGATGTACTTCTGCATCTTCCAAAAACTCCTGAGCCAGAGAGTTCCTGAACAGCAGCCTCTACCTCTGAGCCACCTCTGCCACATCAACTGGATTTTTCTCATGGATTGGTTTTGGAACAGATCTGGATTTCTGACACCCGCAGCATCTCTGAGCAATGAGTTGCCCTGCTTAACTCAAACAGTGCAGGAAAGCATCACCTCCCATTTCCTCCTTCAGTGTCTCCTCTTTCCTAAAGGGTCAAAGAACCACCTCAAGGACCCATAAGCCAGCCCTTATTAAACCAGAGCTGGAGTAGATGAAAAGCTTCCTATTTTCATAAGCCAGCCTGTGGCCAGAGCCTCCATCTCTCTCCTGGGACATGGCCAAGCAAAACAGGTAACAACCAACACCCAGGCTCCTGAGCTGGCACACCCAGGGCACAATGCACAGACTCAAACTCCCTCTGCTCCCAGAAGATCTTGATCTTTGTGCCCATACAGACACTGCCACAGTCATGACCTCAGTCCAAGATGACCACAACACACAATTAATCCCCTCTCATCTCAGAACAAACTGCTGCATTTTACACAGGGAACACGTTTTTGGGTTTGGTTGAGGTTTTTTTCAGTTATAAAACAAGCAGCAAAACTAGAATAATGAAAAATAGATGTATCCCTCAAACTTTATCTGCAAGCCTGGAAATAAAAAGGAAAAAAAAAAAAAAAAGAAAAAAAGAAATTCAACAAAGCAGTGGCTGAAAGCAAACGCACACTCCCAATAAAAATAGAGCTCACGTGTACCGAGGAGGCTGGTAGCAAATGACAGCACAGCCTCTTTCAAGCCTCCAGCCTCCTGCCTGCCTGGCAGATGACATCTGCACAACAATTAGCACTTTGCTTCGGTCCCAGGTAGGCAGGAGGAGCCAACATGTGCAACACGGGGCTCTGGAGCTCCTGGAGAGCAGCCTGCACAGGCTGACATCTCATTGCAGACAGACACACGCAGAGGGCACGAGAGGATTTCCGCACAGAACGTTCTGCGGACACAGTGGATTTTCAGAAACAACCCTTGCAGCCTGCAAAGCAGAAAGGGTGGTCACGGTGACCCCACCTGCACAAGGAATGTTTGCTTGGATTTGAGGGCATCTTTGAGGACCCAGCAGCACCCACGCACAGCAGCCAGGCAGCAGCAAAACCAGACTAGGAAGGCCACCAATTCCCCTTGTGCAGAGTGGAGGGGCTGATTTTTTTCTTAATAATCCTTTTTTTGTCAAACAAAATCAGATACCAGGGAAAGAGCTAAGGGTCAGACTCTGAGAAGTCTCCACTGCTGGCAGTAATCCTCCTGTCAGAGGAGGAGATGTTGCTGGCTGGGAGGTTCTGCTCCACAGCTCCAGAAATCCCTGTCTGCGCCAGCAGCGGCAGAAACAGCCCGGAGTTGTGCTCCCCATTAGCAGGGACATTTCCACTGGTTGCAGAGCTGTGTCAGGGAGCTGCACAGCCCCGGGAAGGCAGCTCCTGCAGTCACAGGTGACAGCTCAAAGGCAGCCAGCGAAAGAAGCACATTTCATTAATGCCTCCTGTTGCTGGCAGTGCTCTGTGCTTTCATGTCCCGGCACAGAGCCCACGCTGCCTGTCCTGTGCCACTCCAACCAGTCCGCCTCGAGCCTCATCTGAATTCTGATCTGCTGCTCCAGGAGAGCTCACAGATATCCCAGAGCTCCTCAGCCCTGTCGTCAGCCTCTGGCTTTGCAGCCAGCTGGAAGCAGAATGACTGAATCATTGAGGTTGGAAGAAACTTCCAAGACCATGGAGTCCCAGCTGTGCCCCATCCCCACCTTGTCCCCAGCCCAGAGCACTGAGTGCCACCTCCAGGTATTCCTTAGACACCTCCAGGGATGGGCACTCCAAACCTCCCTGGGCAGCCCTTGACTACCCTTTCCATGGAGAAATTCCTGCTGATGTCCAACTTGATCCTTCCTTGGCGCAGCTTGTAGGCCATTCCCTCTTGTCTTTTTCCTTGTTCCCTTGGAGCAGAGCCTGACTCCAACCTGGCTCCACTGTCCTGGAGAAGGTCCCCCCTGAGCCTCCCTTTCTGCAGGCTGAGCCCCTTTCCCAGCTGCTCCTCACAGCACTGACTCTCCAGCTCCATTCCTTCCCTGGACACACTCCACAGCCCTTTGCTGGCCATGAGAGCTCAGAACTGGACACAAGATTAGAAGTCCCTCAGCAGTGCCAGCTCAGGGAACGGGCACTGTCCTGGTCCTGCTGCCACGCCAGTGTTGATTCAAAAATAGCAATTATCTCTAAAAATAAACAGTAACAATAAGCTAATCCTTGTTGTCATCTAGGGATGAGCAGGAGGGACCATGAGGGAGCAGGATCGGTACTGCAGTGCAAAACTGCCTGCAGATGAACTGACTCAGGCCAGGTTTCCATCCAGCCATCCCTCACTGACCTGGCTGTGGGAGCGCCAGCAGCACGTCGTGTGCCTCCCTGCACAAACCACTGACAGCGGTACCTCCATGAGTGCAGGGCAGAGATGGGAAACCTCGAGGAACATGGCCCAAGCTGACCCATGGCACAAAGACCCGCCGGCACTCACAGCCTCTGCGGCTGAAGGAGAAGTTTCCTGGGCAACAGCAGCTCAGGGAGTGATCTCCAGCCAGCAAGGGGCTGTGGGACTGGAGAGGCTCTCAGGACACAGAGTGCAATCACAGCGAGCAGAGATCCCCTTCACACACAATGTCCTTTTAATGGGTGACATCCACGGCCGAGGCCAGCGTGACAGGCCAAGTGAAGTGCAGTGCCATGGAGAAAGAGAAGGAAATTCAGCTGACCTGACCTGCAATTTTCCTCCTCTGAGGGAGAGGGCCCCGAAGTCTGTGAGGAGCACTCATATTTGCTGGTATGCTACAGACACCTTAGGAGCACCTTGTGGCCAGCTGTGCCTCCTGCTCAATGACTGTACAGCTACACCAACAGGAGAAAGAGGTTTGGAGCTGAAATTCAGCCTGTGCTTAGGACAGGGAACAGCTGATGGCCAAAGAGAGGATTATTGGGAAGCCACAGACTAATGCCCCTCCCCAGTCACTAGCTGAGTCTGCACAGTCCTGTGCTTTCAAGCAGGACATCCTGCACATACCACCACCTGTGGACAATGCCTGGGGTGATCCCAGCAGCTCTGCTCCTCCAGGTATGTGTCCTCAGGAAAGCACCCCCGTGGCTCCAGTGGCTATTCCCAGTCCCACACAGGAGCCCACTACAGTGAGAGCCCCCAGCCCTGCCAGAGGGTCCCACCTGGGCACGAAGCCCCAGACAGGAGCAGCAGTTTGCCAGCACTCTCACACCTCCAGGATCTCACTGCAGAGGGTGTAGCTGCCATACAGACTATTCCATCGATGTTGCTTATGAAATTGCTTTAGAAAAACATTTATTCTTCTTGCTTGCTTCTCATCATTTACTCCTACTAGGACTCTGCTGTGGTGTGTTAAAAACACTCCCACACAAAGGGAAAAGTTGTGGGAACACCTTCTTGCTGCCTACGGAGAACCCACATATGAAGGAAGCCACGCTTTGAGGTTGGCAGGAACAAACTGGGCTGGCTGGACCCGGCTGAGCACAAAGGGCAGGTCCTGCTCCCACCTGCAGCAGACACCCCACTCAAAACTGGAACCAGCCCACAGGAGGGAATTGTGACATGGGCACAGGGTGGGAGGGGAAGGATAACCGTGGCACAAACATGTGTTTACAGAGCTTGGCATCTACTGAGTACTCGTGCAACCTTTGTAACCACTGCTAACAAATAATAACAGTAAATATTAATAACCCCTCCAGGCTACCTGTGCAGCCATCAGCTCACATCAGCCCCTGGAGCAGCAGCTTGGCCATGACACCACACAACACAGCTCTGAGAGCATTGCCAGGTGCCTGGAGCAGCACAGGGATGGATCCAGCAGGAGACAGCCCAGCAGTGCCCAGGCACGGCGGGAGCAGCTCTTGGCACCAGCAGCTTCACCAGCACTGCCACAGCTCCCCCAAGAGCAGAGGAGGGGGCTGCTGTGCATCACTTGGATAAAGCCAGAATGGCCCCTTCCACCCGGCCACAGCAACCCTGACCCCGCTGTTTATACAACTCACACAGTTTAACACTAAGCATCATTTAGTCTGTCTTTTAAATTGACTTAATTAATTCATTCAGCAAGCTGCATTCACACAAAACGCTGCTCTCCAGAGGGCAGGAGCACAGCTTTGTGCTTCGGTGGTTTGAGGCCTGAGCCAGGCTGTCCTTGCCCTCCCCACAGCTCATTAGTGCTGGTGGCACAAGGGGCCACGCTCATTAGTGCTGGTGGCACAAGGGGCCACGCTCTGCCGTGGCTCAGCACGACCCCAATTCCACCAGCATCCCTCAGACCCTCCACAGCAGAGAGAGACTGCTGAGTCCAGGATGGGGGATCTTCTCTGCCAGCGCGGAGCGTGCAGAAGCGGAGCGTGCCTCAGAGATCAGAGGCTGAATTTATCATTTATTATTTATAAGCAGTGCATCTATCTGAATTTCTGGCAGCTGCTCTCGCAGGGCTCTGCACACCACATGACACTCTCGCTTCTCAGAGCTCTGGGGTTGGCAGGGACCTTTGAGCCCACACCAGAGCGCTGGTGCTGATTGGCACCAATTTAGGATTTTAGGACTTGCCCGGAGATGAGAGATGCACAGGGACCTTCAGGACAAACATCTTCCTGAAAGCTGTCACGCTGCCTGACCTCAGCCACCTCAGCTTTCCCCTTCCTCCTCACCTCCCCACCAGCCCAAACCCCAGCTGAAAACACCTCTCCTCCTGCTCATACCTATTCCCTTCTCCCACTCCTTGCTGCAATTTCCCATGCACAGCACATACAATAAGTGATGTTTTCTGCCCCCACTTAGATCTATCCTTTCCATCAGCTCCTATTTGCAAGGTGACACCTTGCCTCACACTGTCCCAGGAGTCTGCCAGCATTCAGCGTGTTTTTATCCCTTCTGCTCTGCCAAGCTTGGAGAATCTAACAGAAAAGAAAGCACAAGCTGCACTAACAAGGTCCCAGAGAACCCTGATGTCCCACTGCAGCTGGGCCCACGAATTGCCAAAGATTTAACTGGCTTATTCGCAGCCTCTCTGGAAATAGCTTTTTGTATTTTCCAAGTTCCTGCTGTTCACCCATGGCTCTCACAGGCAATAACAACCTCCTTCCCCTGTCAGATGCCGGCTTCCCTATAAAGAAACTCAATTAAGAGGTTAAGAAACTATGCAGAATTCCTGCTCAGTGTTACGGAAATCCAGCAGTGACGGATCCAGCACACAACTCCCACAGCAGCACCCGCACCATGCTGCCTGCCCAGTACAACCATCCCTCCCCACAGCTGTATCTCAGCCTGTCCCAGCCAGGAGCCTCCCTGCCACTCTCAGCTCAGCCTGGAGGCTTCCCATGGGGACTGCCAAGCCAAGGAGCCCCTTGCCACTGCCTGCAGAGCACCTGGCACAGAGGTGCCCCAAAGTGGGCACGCAAAGGACTGTTCCAGCTGCCCTATCGATCCACCTGGAACCGTGAGCTGTGAGCTTTATGAAAAATGCATTTTCTCACCTCTCCACAGAGTGCCAGGTGGTGGTGACAGCTCTGACTCCTGTGACAACCAGGGGAATAGGGAGCAGCAGGATGGCACACGGGCAGCAAATGTGGGGCTCACACTCTGGGTGCTCTGGATATGTGGCCAGGAATGACATGGCTTAGCAGCCAGTGGACTGATTGCATGGGATGCCTGGCTGCATGTCCTGCCCTGGCTCGGCTCCCACATGCTTCTAGTTTTGTGGCAAGCCCCCAGCTGAAAAGGTAGAGGCCACTGAGATCCACCTCGTGGGTCAGACCCACTCAGGAGCTGCCAGACTGGCACCAAAACCTCAAATAAAGCCCTAACAAGCCAATCTCAAACCCTCCCCTGAAGGGGAATAAGGACCTCTCCGGGGAGGAACACAACCTGCTGCCACACAGGTTGCCTCAGAACCAGTCCTGGCTTTGTCCCCAGTGCATCAATCCAGACACATCAATCCCCACACTGGGGCTCAGCTGCTCCATTCCCAACACAGACACCGTGGTTACAACCAAGGCTGCTTCCATTGAGATCAGCAGCAATGTCTTCCTGTGCTTGCATGAAAGGCTTGATGCAAGTTTGCTTTTTTCCCTCCCTGCAGTGGTCCTTTCAAAGTGGTTGCAGAGAATGCCTTTGTTAAGCAATTAAATAAGCCCTGGGACAAGGAATGAGCACGAAGAGAGAGCTGAGAGACTACCAATCCCATCATCCAGAAGTGACTCTTGTGGTGGTTGCCATTCCTTTCTCTATCCAGGCATTTCCCACCAAGACTGAAAAGTAACTCTGCTCCCCAACCATCAGAATTTCCCCAGGACAAAGCCAAAGCCAAACAGCCAGCCACTGCAGGCAGCATTCCTTCAGCAGGGTTTTTCCTAAAGAAATTTAAATTACAACAAGCCCCAAGGGCTGCAAATACAGAAGCAAATGCACAGACACAGAAAGCTGAAAGAGAACATAATTCCTTCCCTCTCCTGTTCTTCTTCTGCCACCCCTACTATGTGGGAATGGCTTGTTGCCTTTTAGGGCTATTTTAGATGTTACCTGCAGCAACGTATGGAGAAAACAGTTGAAATGTGATGGTGCAGCATTCTTTTTAATTAAACTGTCCCTTGGGCACATCAGAATGGCTCCAGTCAAGCCCAGGACACCGCAGGTCTGCCTCCTCAGGGGTGAGATGCTGGCCCCACTCCCCCAGCAGAGCAGAAGGTCTCCCTCTGCTCTGGAGGTCTGTTATCAGATGGCCGAGATCTTCTGCAGGGTTTGTGTCCTTCCTGCTGCCATCCTGGCTTTTTGCCTCATCAGCCCCTGCTAAGCAGAGCTTTGATCCCCCAAGCGACTCCTGGTTCAGGGACCTTCTTTCCTTCTGCCCAAACACGAAGGACATGGAGCTGGTGCTCCCCAGCACCTCAGCTTCAGAGGGGGAGGCTTTGATGTGGCCCTGAGTGCCTGGATCTGAGACTCCTCTGGTCTCTTCAAACAGCAGCAGAGCCACAGCTTGTGATCCGTGAAGCATTTTCCTTGGGGAATGGAAGTCACGCCAGCGTTCATCTCCACCTTGTCATGGCAGAACAAGCTGCATCGGTGCTTCAAAGAGCTCCTCAGCCTTAAATCCTTATAAAACGTTGACTAAGTGGAGGACCTGTCTCTGAACGTCTCAGGAATCCCAGCAGAGGTTATGAAACAGCTTTCCTGTGAATGCCTGCGCCGCCGCGGGACCCCGCGTGTGCCACTGGCAGCCACCACGGCGGGCTCCTCTCCCAGGAACACTGCTGCCCTGTGGATATCTGAACTGACAGGTCAGGGAGAGAGAATTAAAGAGGTAGCAAAGCTCCCAGTCCACAGGTCCCTCCTGGGCTCCATGACCAGGCTCCCTGCTCCTCACAGCTGTGTTGCCCCTCGGCCACAGCACTCCCAAACCTGAACTGAGCAAGGAGGAGAACAGAGATGTGGCTAGAACTGAGTGGGTTTCCTCCACAATTTTCTCTTCCAAGGGACAATTACTCTGTAACCTCAGTACCTTTCAGTCAATGCACTGTTTCTCATCTGGAGCTCAGAACAACAGCAGAAGATCCAGACACTCAAAAGGAAAATCCTTTTGGTGAGACACCCTATAAAGAACCATTCCATGGACTGGCATATCACAATAGTTGAGCAACACTGGTCCACAGAGGGTTCTTCCTTTGACAGTCCTGGCTGTCACTGCACCTGCTGGCTCTGCCAGCACCCAAGCAGCAGCCAAAGGACACAGGGACTTTGACTCTCCACGTCTTGCTGTTCGCTGTGATTGGCAAAGCCAAGAGCTCAAAATCTGCTGGCAGAGTGAGCAGCAGGCTGCTCCCACACACCCCCTCAGCTCCGATCAAAGATGCACCTGCAGCACCTTCCTCTCTGCTCTGAGACACCAGAACATCCTGAACAGCTGCCTGTGCATGTCAGTGGTGCCACAGCAGGTGGGGACATGGCACATCCACCACAGGTCTGCAAGACCACGTCTGTGCACGTCTGAGCTTCTGCCACAATGACCACAGGCCTCAGCTGTCCCCTCCTGCACACAGGTTTTATCCCCAGCTATTCTGCAGAGCTCCTCCATCAGCTGCCATCTAAATGAAGCTGCTCTGTGAATCCAGGCTGTTTCAGTGACAGCCTCCACAGTGACTTCCAATGACCACACACGTCACATGTCAAGACAAGTTTTGGCACTGACCCCAATGAGGGAGTGAGAAATCTCCACGCACCCAGAGGCAGGCAGGGGCAGTTCCTCACATGTCAAAGGGAGCAGCAGTGGGAACAAGCTGCATGTTTTCCAAGGCAAGGACCCTGTCATTTATGGAACAAACGGTACATTTATTGTGCTATTCAGGAAGAAATAATAATTACAGTGGCCTCCAGTCTCCAGCTCTTTTAAGTCTGTACTTAAAGAAAGAGCAAAAAAAGACCAAAGCAAACAAGGCTTCCACAAAACCCTCTGAACCAGCTTTTAGCTGCTGGACAAAAGCGTGGCAGCAGGAACTGCTCTGCATTGTCCCGTCTTGTCTCTGTTTCGTAACAGCCCCGGCACTCCAGGCAAAGCACAGCAGGAGCAAAGCCCTGCTCGGGTGCTGGAGCTGCCCTGGATCCAGCTCCTGCCTCGCCACCATGCTCCAGGTGTGCTCCAGGTGTGCCCAGGTGTTCCTGGGATGTGCTGCCTGCTGGGCTTGTTCATCCCAGGACAAGGAGCAGAGAGCCAGCCCGGGTACCTGTGATGCCATGAGGACTTTTTTTTGCCTTTTCTTTTACGTACCTTTTATGTATTCTCAGTGCCCTTAACACGCATACTTGTAATTCCTTAAGTTTGATAACTCAGCATAAACCCAGCATTCTGTTAGGTCAGAAAACCAAACATCCTAAAGCTCTATGCTATCTTGAGAAACCAAGGTCCCCTCTAAAATACAACCTGTAAACTAAAATTAAGCCCATCTAGAGAGGAACATTTCAAAATAGGAAGATATCATGCTATTCATTCAAGCCTCTCATTGAGGCATCTTTGTTAAATATGCCAATTTGCAAGGTCTATAAAATTGTGTATGTGATCTACCACATGTGTACATGTCGGTGCATTCCACCTTGGCAAAGTGTTGCACCATAAAGATCCTTATTAAATATTGAGATAAAACCCTTTATCCCTTAACCATGTCTGGCTCTTTTATTTTAAGAGCAAGGAAAAGGCATCACCTGGTGAGCTCTGTGTGCCCAAGGGTACAACAGCAGCACCCAGGGCTCCATCCCTGGCTCCAGGATGAGCTCCCAGGAACACGTTCCCAGCACACATAACTCTCTGTCTAATCAGCCACTGAGCCCTGTTGGGACAGAGATTTACAGAGAGGATTTTTTTCTCTTGGAAGCAATAATAGACGGACAGCAGGAAAGGGAAGAAATTAATGAACAAGTAATCATTCCCAAAGTTGCAAATAGGAGCAATTCCTCACTCTGAGACAACTCTGGAAAACAAGATTAAAATGCTTAGGGGACATATTCTGAAAACTGCAGGTAATAGAACAGATAAAATGTATTTACACTATCTCACAGGGGACAGGTACTTTTTATTCTGCTGAGGAATGTAATATTCTACTCCTCATTGCAGAGCTAAAAGGGTGTCCTAAAAAAAGGAACTTAACAAAGCGTTTTTAATGGCAACTGGGTCTGGTTCCAGAACACAGGTTCTCCTCTACCCCACAGCCAACACACCACGGGAACCACAACAAGCACCCGCAGACACACCCAGCACACAAACATCATCAATAATCCATGCCAACAGCATCATTATCCACCAGCAGAAGGGAGGCTGGGACGGCAGGGGGGTCACAGCAACACTCCCTGCACTGATGTTTCCTGAGAGGAGGAGGCAGGCCTGCCTTCCTCCACTTCCCAGCGCGGGCAGAGCACGGCTGCCAGCGAACAGACTGCGCCTCAAGTAGCCGCCAGCAGAAACAATTTGTCATGTGTCAGATCAAATAAACTCTTATGAGGCCACTGTGCTCCCTGAAGCAGACGGCTGCCAAACTCCAAAGGAGAAATCCAAGAAAGCGAGCTGGCCGGTGTCAGCCCCAAGTGCTTGTGGAGCCCAGCACACTTCTTGTAGTGAGACATCAGCTCCCGTGCAGCACCCCCACACCAGGCTGCCACCAGCAGCTCCCATCAGGAACGAGGATTTGGTGTTTAAATTATCACTCTGCATAGTCCTGAAACTCCGCATTCCTCATCCAGCGGCACAGGACCTTGCTCATCCCAGGGAGGCCTGAGGAAGGCTGGTATCTGTCAAATGTCTGGAACAGGGTGCAATGGATTATCACTTGTCTGAGCAAGTGCTTCTTGCCTCCCAGCCAGCACATCCTCGCCTCTTACCAGAATTCCCTCAAAACTGAATTACAGATTACTAATTTTTCCTTTTAAATAGTCCTAGAGACTTTTTTGGGGGTTCATTCCCAAGCACCATAGCAGCTTCCCATGCATTGGGCTCACAGCCTTGCGCTGAGGCCCCTCACAGGTCCCACTTGCTGCACAGTCCTGCAAGAGCCACTAAAGCACAGGGCCCAGGCTTGTCCTTGTCTGTGATCCTGCTGGGCAGAGCAAACCCCTGAAACTGCTGTGGGCACTTCTGCAAGAATAAATCATGCCAGCAGTACTGTGAGCATCTCAAATCACTCATCTGCTCCTGTGAAGACCAGGCTCAAGCACTCCCTGGGCTGCAGGCACATCCCTCAGGCCAGGGCTCAGCCACTGCCCCCAGATGTTCCATGGGCTCCATCTGGGAGCAGCCACCTGAGTGCTGCAACAGGCAGAAAAGCCTCTCCTTCTACAGATGATGGATAATGGCCCATAAAAGTGAGTCTGCAAGAGGCCTGAGGTTCCCAACTGGATGGAGATTAGTTTATGGCAAAGTGAGAGCAGCCACAGGGAGAAAGGCAGGAGACACAAAGGAAGGACAGGAGAAGCTGGAGCTGTTGTATCAAGTCACCAGAAAGCAACTTCCTGCCCCAAACCCCAGCAGCAGAACCTCAACACTGTCTACGAACAAAAAGAAAGGAGCAAATGGGAAATCTGGCAGCCTAAAGCAAGGAACAAGGGAAGAACAAGGAATCAGGCATGGGACACTCTCCTGGCATTAGCAGGGCCAGTATAAACCTCGGCTGTGTGGGGCTTTTCCAGTTTATTTAAAGAGCATCCAGTGCCTGATGACAAGTTATATTTAGACCCCTTTTATCTGTAGCAGGACTCCTCTCCAGCCACAGGAACTGGCACAGAGCACAGGACCCCATCCATTGTCCCAGGAGCCTCTCACCCAGCTCAGAACACACCACTCAGCCAGCCCAGGCACCAGGAGAGCTGTAAAGGATCACGGCGTTGCTTCCAGCAAGGAGCAAACACGGGCTGTGCCTGGAACGAGGGAAGTGTTACACTGAGATCCCGGGGAGGAGGAGGAGGTTACAGCCTGCAGTCTGTCATTTAGTGATGCTTGTCAGGCACTTACAGCTGCACAGACATCAGGAGTCAGGTTCCCACAGATTCCCAGCCTTTGCATACTCCAGTTTCCATCCAGCAGCTCTCTGGCCTGTGATCCAGCCCAGCTCAGTGGAGGAAGCAGGGCCAGCTCCAGGCACAGCCCTTGCCCTCAGCCTTTGAAGGCACGTTAAGCAGGCAAAGCTTTAGGCATCAACCAAAGACATGGCTTGAACTCATATCTCTGAATGGAGATGACTCTTCTGAAAAATTCATGGTTTTTTCAGCTCTCTGCCTTTGAGAGACTTCAGAGAGAATCAAAGGGCTGGAGTGCAAAGGGAGTCACACTACATCAGGCTCCTCAGCAAACTCTGGTTCTGTTCCTCAAATTCTCCAGACACCTGGAGAAAACCAAATCTGCCTCAGCCACCCCATCTCACCCTGCCCCTCAAATCTGAACAAAGGAGCCCATTTACATCACCACTAACAAATTTCTTTACCCAGGAACACATGTCCAAGTGCCACGCTGTGAGTACCAGAATGGTTCCCAGAAGCCTCCTGCTGACGTGGAACACTCTTCCCGAGCTTCCCCACATACACTCTGTACTTGATTACCCCACGCTGGCTGGGAGAAAAGGAACAAAATGCACTCCAGAGCCACTTGCTGATTCCTGATTTAAGTACAACCATGGCATCAACACCATTTTCCCCTCCCTTTCCAAGGCTGGCACATGCCATGTCCAGTTCCCAGAGACAAGAACCTCACACCCAGCCCTTCTGTTCTGTCACCCTCAGCAGGGCCCATCTGGAGGTACCAACACAGTATTCAAAACTATGCCCAGAACTTGCAGAAGCACTTAGATCACCCACAGCTCCTGCTGGAACTTTTCCACAGTGTAGCAGTTTATTTTGTGGGCAGGAAGAGAGCAAGAAAATTAATTAAGGCAGAGTAAGAAAAAGGAAGTCCTCCTGAAGTGAGTTAACTACACTAAAGCAGCAGTTGTGAACAGGCCAAGTCCATTTTAAGGACTATACATTTTCAGTTCCACAGTCTTGAAAAAGAAAATGAAGACACTTTGTTCTGTATGCATATTGTCCACCATTTGTTATTGTCTGTCTATTGATGCTTACTTGAAAAACAAAATTTAATTAAACCCCTCAGTACTGCATCTCCTGCCTCTGAAATATGCCTGCATTAGAGGATCATTACAGTAAATGAAATACAGCTTCATATCGGATTTTTCAAATAATGTCCTAAAACTGTTACAAATTAAATAATACTCCTGCAGAGAGAAATTAAGAGAGAGTGTTTTTAGCAAGGGCAAAGAGATGTTTACAGATGAAGTCTGGAATGAGATGTGGAGGCAATGAAGCAGAGAAGTGCCACAGGGCTCTTCCAGACCTTGTTGGGAGGGTTCTGTGTACCAGAAACTAGACAAGGAAAAGAGTGTGCCAGGGCCAGGAAAGGGCAGTGTCCCCAGCCCACCAAGAACGTCAGGATGAGGGTTTTGGGGACTGCTGGCACAATCTCTCAACCCAGATGTGTGATTCTGCACGAGGGAGAGCTCACTGCAGCCACACACTCTCCAGAACCTTTGCAAGCCCAGCCAATGCAGCAGCAGCCATGGGAAGCGAAGCCTCATAACCATTCGAAGCACTCAGAGCCTGGACACTCCGTGGCCAAGGAAAGGGATGCAGGAAGGTGCTGCTGTGGCAAGATGAGAAATACATACACAGGGAAAAGCCACGGGAGAAAAGCAATAGGAGCTTTGTTATCTCGGGGTAAGTAAAAGCACAAGTGGGTCAGTGAGTCAGCGCTGGGCACAGCGGCAATGCCCAGTGTGGAATGCAGCAAAACAAGTGAATACTGCATGAGCCTCACAGCTCTGGCTTCAAGAGACCTGCTCCTTAATAGCACCTGGGCCCGTGCCAAGTGTTCCTTGACGATTTATTTACTCTAAGAAATCATTTAAATAAGAGGAGCCTGTTACTGCACCCCTCTTCACGTGAGCCTGGAAAAGGCTGCGCCCTGCAGCTCCTGTGGCCTCATCTCCATGGTGATGCACCAACACACACACACACTGACTCCAGCAAGAAGGCAAACCTCCCCAAGGGGAAGGCTGAACCTCCCCAAAGGGAGAGGCTGAAGGTGGCTCCCATCAGCAGGAGCCCTGGGACAAGATGTGCCGCAGGTGTTGGCAGCAGGGCTTTCCCAAGAAGCAGAGCATGTCAGCTACGAGCAGGCTAGAAATAAAGAAAACCTTGCAAGAGCACCTCTGGATCCATTTTATAGGAAAACAGTAGATTTCCAGCTACTATCCATGCCAGGGAGCAGCAACTGAGAGACAGGCTCCTGTAGTTTTCATCAGCCTATGAATCAATTATTTATAGGAAGAAGGTTCAGCATATAATCATTGAAAGCTGTCAACTTGCAGCCCACGCAGAGGCTCCTCTGTGGAAACAGAGCTGCTGCTCTGTGAACCAGGGACTCCTCACCCCTGCATGTCACAGGATTAAAATGAGCAGCTGTGGCACGAGGGGATCCATTACACCACAGCAACAACGAGCACTGGCACCCCAAGGCACTAACAGCACTCAGCAACATCAGGCAAAAAACACAGAAATACAGCAAACGCAGCCCAGGATCCTTCCTAAAGGAAAAATACGGTGGTAAAAGGGCATAAGGAGTGATGTAACAGAGCTGGCACACGGAGCAGTCAGGGAAGGAGACTCTGACAAGGCTCTGTGGGGCCAGCCTGTGGAAGGCAAGGACAGCACTCAGGCAGCAGCCCAGTGCTCTCCTAGCCTCACACCAAAGCCTCTGTACAGATCAACACCTCACAGCCACCCCTGCACGCCCCCAAACACTCTCCCATCAGGAGACTCTGGCTTTGTGCTTGCTGGGCTGTGGCAAAGCCTCCCCTGACACTAAAAAGCAGCTCAAGCTGCCTGGATAGAGGGTGGAGATGGCTGAGGCTCCGCAGCCTTCCCGAGGCGGGAGCAATGCCAGAGTGCCACAATCAGCTGGAGCACGCCAAGAGCAGGGCAGACAGAGGTTAAAAATGAGCAGGCTTCACACTCCCAGGTATTGCAGGAAACGTGCTCACCCTCAGCTCACCAGCACTCTGAACACAGCCAGAATGAGGTCTGAACCCTTAAAACACCCCAGAGTGCTGCTCCCAGTTTGCTGGAGGAAATAAAGGGAATGGGATGCCCTGTAGGGAGGAGGGAGCACAGCACAGGCACCTCTGGAAGTGCCCTGCTTCTGCAGTTCAAGGTTAAACACCTCCTTTGCACTCATTTCTGAATCTGCCTCTCTCTAAAGCTGCACCAGGTAATTAGAATCATTAGAACTATTATTAGACCATAATATTATTATAGCATTTTTGCTACACTTGACATCTGTTGGCTGATAGATTTAACCGGTACATAAGAAATAAATGTGCAGAGATTTCTTGCAAATGAGCACCAACACGGAAGACATTAAAGCATCCTGCATTCAAAAAGTTAATTTTATGGAAGTAAGGTTGAAATAAAAATTCTAAAATTAAGTTAAATCTTTAAAACCTCTCGTTAAAGGAATTATTTGGGCTTAAAGCAGGCAACCATTAAAAAAATCCTGACTTTTATTTAATGTTTAAAGGCATATTGTGGCCTGGTATCTCCTTCAGATCAACATATGCACCTTCTTCCCATCTACTCCAGAGATTTCTAAACCATCCTTCCATCTTCCTTTCCCTCTCTCTGCAGCAGGCACTTGAATTATTTGGGCAGAGTCTGACTGCACAGGGAACCAGTATAATCAGGGCTCTTACAGCCTGCTGTCTGCAAATCCTATGGAATTATCAGCAAACACGCATCTAGAATAAAATACAGCTTCCTGCAGCCCATGAAGCCCAAAGGGCTTTGCAAACTAGGCTTGGGATGCAATTTATCCACCACTGAGATTCAGCTGTAATCCAGAGTGGAACACAACCTTTCCATCCATATTTAACTACAGCACACAGCCCCCTGGAGAAAAGTATGGAAGAATCCAACAGAAGACACAGGAATGTTTTAGGAAGACTGAATTTTCTCCTCTGGAACTGAAATTAGGTCAGGGCACCCACCAAGTTGAACTCAGTGATGCTCCTGGGTGCCTTCCAACTCAGAATATTCCATGATTCTATGACTCGACCATCAGCCATGGACCAATACAGGGGAACAAAGAGGTCACAGTGTCTGCATCCTGTTGATAGTGTTCCTGAAGCACAGCTGGACTGAACAGCTGGGTACCACAAGTTACTAGCGTGGACAAGAGGAAGACATGAACTCCACAGAGGAATCCTATGTCGTCCTTAAATTCAGTGGGGCCCAAATTTCATCCCACAGTTACACCCAAGTGCAAAGGAAGATGGAATAACGGGTGGAAGAGCACTTCAGAAAAGGACCAATTCTTAAACTTGAGGCAGCTGAGCCCAGCAGCTCAGTACTCACATAATTCAGGCAAGGTAGAGCTGGTCCCGCTTGGGCAGTGACGTTTGCTTCAGTGAAATCTATTTTCAGCTCAAGGAACTCCTCTTCCTTAAGCAACTGGCACTGAGGTAACAGCAGAGCCCTGATGCAGCAAGGTATCCTGCAACCACTCCCACCATGACACACTATTTAGGAGTAAAAATGAGTATCATTAACTTCTTCCGAGCAAGTAGTTTTATCTTTTCCAGAGAAGAGCAACCACACAAAGAATTTGGAATTGCTTGAGGAGAAAAATGTATTTTTGCTGCCTTAGGCACAGACAGACAAGCCCAACTCTCACTGAGGAGACACCGATGGAGAAACAAAGGGGAGCAGGAGAGGGACAGAATTTCCCCCACGCACAGCCCACTGCTGAGGCAGCTCTGAGTGGGAAGCAGGGCTGAGACCTCCTCGGAGCTGTGCCAGTCCTAGCAAGTGTCAGCAAGAAGCCCCAGATAAACGAAGTTCATGAAAGCTCTTAAAAATCACCTAAGCCTTCAGAAGGAGAGCTCAATCCCCCACTGCAGAGACCTGCCCATCACACCTCTGACCAGCACAAAGCAGCTTTGCACTCTATCCAGCTGATGCTTTCAAACGCCAGAGGAGCTGGGTCTGGGCGAGCTCACCTTAATGAGGCCCAGTGCTCATTACTAGCTATGACAAAAAAGACCAATCAAAGCAACCCAACCCCACGCACTTGAGGGGTAGCTATCAGCAATTCCCTGTCACCACAGGTGAAATCCTTGTGTATGGGCCCTGGGAGCTCAGCCCAGGTCTGCCTCTGTTCATCCTTTCCATTAATGGTTTGAACAACGAAAGAGAAAGCACTTTTATAAAACCTGAAAGGATGCCCAGGAGTTAAGAGCTGGAAGCACTCTGGAGGTCATGATTGGAATTGATAAACTGAAGAAAAGTTCCCCAAACACCCACGAATCAATAGAAAGAAAAGCAAGGGAAACAATGCAAAGAAGCGCCTTTGGAAACAGCACAAACAGAGATCAAGCACAGAAACAGAGTTCAGGGCAAAGTTCTCCAGACAGAGGGAACCTGGGGAAAACTGGGGACCAAACTAAATGTGCCAGTGCTGTGACACCACGGCTCCAAAGAACATCCCTCTGTGACCCAGGAACATAAAACACCCAATTCTGGGCTCCATGCTGGGTATCACCTCTGAGTCACAGACACACCAGAGGGTCTGGGCAGCCAGCAGAGCCACCAGCAGGACAAAACAAGCTGTCCCACAGCAGCTGTGGAGGGGTTTCTCCATCGCTGCTCCCTCCAGGGCCGGTACCAGCTCTCAGATTTTAAGAGTTTACTTCCAAGGACAACCACCCAGGGGCTCCCTGGTCTATGAAGGCAAGAGACAAACTGGCTGCTCCGTGTGCTGCAAGGGCAAGTTAGGTGAGCTGTCAGGCTCTCTGAGACTGGGATTCCATCGAGGCCCAGAGGGAACTGGGCTCTGCCCAGATCTGCAGTACCATCCACCACTGTCCTGGAGATGAGTATCGCTCACCTGGCTCAGGACAGGGTCACACACAAGGAGGCTGTTTCAGCCCTATATTTTATTTTAGCATCCTCCATCTGACTCCTCCTACAGCAGTGGAAAAGCTAAATGAACAGCTTTCTCTTCCCCAAAATACAATAGAGCTCCTCATCCTGCTGAGGAGCACCCACGCACACCACAGACTCAGCACCACCATGACCATTTCTGTTCATGCCTTCGTCATCCCTCACAGAAGCAGCTCATCCAGCTGCATTTACCACCTCACTGCTGCAGCAGAGAAGCCAGCAGGGAATGGGATGCTGCCCTGGGGAAGGGCATGGCTTCCCAGCTCTCCTCCTCCTCTCCCATCCCACACAGCCCCACTGACCTCTGTGACTGCCTGAAGCCCACAAGGGCCATCACCCAGCCCTGCCTACCTCAGACACCTTAATTTGAGGGGACACTTGTTGAAAGCCATTGAAGTCATTGCCACAAGGTGTCACAAAACAGGCAACAACAGCTGGTGCCACCAGAACACAGCTGCACCAAACCCAACCAGCAGCTCGGGACAAATCCAGCAAGGGGGCAAAAGCTACAAATCTCAGACAAAAGCAGGGCTTAGCTCTCAGGAACATTTCAGATTTCCCAAAGATTCAGAGGGATTTGGGGTTTTGCTGAGCTGCCTCGTGAACCACAGCCAGAATGGATTTGACAAAGCCTTGGTAAGCAGGCGCCGTCTCCCTTTGCAGGGCTGCTTCCCAGAGATCCCCAGCACTGTGTCACTTCCCACTTCAGGTGCTAAGAATATCTGTGTGTTCATAAAAAATAGCAAGCAGCTATTGAGAACTTATCAACAAAGCCCTCGACAAATCTTAATTAAAGCTGATTCACCTCCCTCAGGAGCCCGAGTGGAGCGTTATTTCTCAGAGGAGAACGCTGAGTGTAAGAGCTGAGGTGGGTTCTAAAAGCCACGGAGAGAGTCAGTAGCATAGAGGATTAGCACACAGAAAGGCTGACTATTATCCCTAAATTTATCCCAATAATCCACTGCCTCACAAACTCTCAAGTTATGACTGCTTTGCTTTCAACCCCACCTGCCCAACCCAAGCAGAAGCAGAAACAGGTTTGGAGGTGCTGAAGTTTTCCAGGTGTTTTATTGCTCAGGCTAAAGGAATTCTCTGCTGTAAAAATGAAGAAGGTGGTGGCAGTAGCACCAGCCCTGCTCTTGTGCTGTTTCGGGACACAGGGACAACACTGTGGGTTCAGAGGCTGTTCTGACAGTTCACCACAATTGTTTCCAGCTGATTTCTCTCAGAGGATCGTATTCATATCCCTTCAAATTTAGTAAATACATGGTCACACAGACAGCAGCCTCCAGGAACTCACAACGCTGCCCTCTCACCTCTGGTAGCTGGACTCCTACACTGAAGTTTCTGGGACAGTCTTTTGAATAATTCCACCACAGAAATGCCCTAGAGGCTGCTGAAAAACAAAGCGGACCAGACTGGCCCATTTTAAAGCAGGGCTGGGGGAAAGAAAAGAGAGATTAGAAGTCCATCCCTTAACAATGCTACTCCCAGAGAACAAATTAAATCAAACGATCACAGGGAGCAGGAACACTGCGGCAGCACGTTCGGTAAATGACAGGGTGTGTCATCGTCTTCTAACATCCTCTAGAGACTTATCTGCACTTAAAAGGTTCCTGCGGGGCTGTGCACGGAGCAGCCTCTTCCACAGACAGCTCCACCACAGAAATGCCTCTGCAGATTATCCTCCTTTGGCAGGCAAACCGAGCAGCACGGGTGCAGGCAGCTCTGCCTCTGCACCGCACTTGGACTGGGTTACTTCCAGCAGAAAAACACTGCAGAATAACGAACCTGGCCCTAAGAAATTGTGTCTACACTTGGTGCAAACCCAGGCCCTCCCGAAGGTTGGGTGGCGTCAGAGCTCTGTCAAAGATCGCTCCTAAGGCAAGTGTTAGTCAACCATCGAACTTAAACATTTTAAGGCAACATTCCAAACATGTTTATATACCAAATCCCATTTGCTCAACGTTCTCTTCCTGGCCTTGTGCAAAGCAGTTTTACCAGTTCTCCAGCCAGAGAGCCATATGCAGGCTTGTACCAAAACAACTAAAACCGTTTCAAAATTCAGACCTCATGTTACAGAGCGTACACCCTCAAGAAACATCCATTTTAATATTAATATCCCAGAGCTACTCCAGTGGTTCCAGCACGTTTTTATTTCACAGCACCCTGGGCACACAGCAGGCCGGAGGTCAACACAGCCCAGCCTCGTGCTCCAGGCAGGATCCAAACTGTGTCCGGTGGAGGAAACTTACGTGTAAATGTTTATGTTTAAAACCCCTCAGAGTGTAAGGGATCCCTGTCCTGTCCCCACTGTGTGCCTAGGTGCCCGTCACAGGCCCGCGGTCCCTGCAGGAACACCGCAGCCGCAGCCGCAGCCTGCCAGCCCTGCCCGAGCCCCCGGGGCCGCACACCCGCCGTCCCGAACGGCCACGGCCGCTCTGACGGGAACCAGGGCGGCGGGCGGCCCCCACCCCGGCAAGGCCTCACGGCCGGCTCCGCTCGCGCCAGGCCAGCGCAGGTGAAGCAGCGGCCGGCGCCCACGGGGCCAGGACCGGGGCTGTGTCCCGGTTCCGTGTCCCGGTTCCGGGGCCCCCATCCGGAGTTACGGCCCGGCCCTCACGGGCCGCCAGCAACACCTCCCACCACAACCCCCCCACGGCCACTCACCGCTCCGCACTGCGCACGCTCCGCCCGGCCCCAGCCGCCCCGCCCCCGGCCCGCATCCAGCCAATCAGCGCCGGCTTTGCCCCAGCGCTGCCCTTAGCCCCACCCTACTCGGTCAGCACGGCCCCCAAGCCTGGCCACACCCCATGACCCGGCCCGGCCCGGCCCCGCCGGCCTTGGCCCCGCCCCCGGCCTTGGCCCCGCCCCCGGCCTTGGCCCCGCCCCTTGGCCCGTCAGGCGGCGGCAGCGCTGCCCCGTCCCCGCCGTGTCCGGGCCTGCGTTCACCGGGCCGAGCCTGAGCCTTGACCCGGGCCGGGCTGAGCCGTGTCCGGGGCTGCGTTCACCGGGCCGAGCCTGAGCCTTCACCCGGGCTGAGCCTGAGCCTTGACCCGGGCCGGGCTGAGCCTTGACCCGGGCCGGGCTGAGCCATGTCCGGGGCTGCGTTCACCGGGCCGAGCCTGAGCCTTGACCCGGGCCGGGCCTGAGCCTGAGCCTTGTCCCGGGCTGAGCCTGAGCCTTGACCCGGGCCGAGCCTGAGCCTTGACCCGGGCCGGGCTGAGCCGTGTCCGGGGCTGCGTTCACCGGGCTGAGCCTGAGCCGTGTCCCGGGCCGGGCTGAGCCGTGTCCGGGGCTGCGTTCACCGGGCCGAGCCTGAGCCTTGTCCCGGGCCGGGCCGAGTCTGAGCCTTGTCCCGGGTCCGGCCGCAGAAGCCGGGGATGCTCTGGGCGGGCAGGAGCCTCCCTGTGTGCGGGAACGGCGTGTCCCGGGTCGCGGGCAGTGGCCCCGTCCTGGGGGGCCTGTCCTGGCTGGGGGACATTGTGTTAGGGTGGACTTCTGGAAGAATTTCTCCATGGAAAGGGTGGTCAGGCCTTGGCAGGGGTTGCCCAGGGAGGTGTTGGAGTTCCAGACCCTGGAGATGCCCAAGGAAGGCCTGGAGGTGGCACTCAGTGCTCTGGGCTGGTGACAAGGTGAGGATATCTGGGAAGGTTGCTGGGGATCAGGAGGGAATATTCACAATGACCAGATGCTGGCCTTACACATCAAATCATCCCTGCCACAGGCTACTTCACCACCCCCTCTATTTTTCACAGGTTTTGAGGAAGGT
Source organism: Sylvia atricapilla (assembly GCF_009819655.1). Classification (NCBI taxonomy): domain Eukaryota; kingdom Metazoa; phylum Chordata; class Aves; order Passeriformes; family Sylviidae; genus Sylvia; species Sylvia atricapilla. The sequence continues at coordinate 1,360,199 of NC_089153.1, forward strand.
AATGTGGTTTCAGGTAAATACAAGGGTGTAAATTCTCAGCCTTAGCACCCCTTGCTGATGCTGAAATGAGGTGAGAAAGTCAGAGAAGGCACAGGGAGCTCACTGGTCCCCTCACCTCGTTCACTCAAAGCACTCTGCTGATTATAATCATGCCAAAGCATTCCCCACGCCCAACTGCGACTGAGTGATGGCATTGCAGAAATGATGAAAAATTGACAGCCACGAGCTGTGCAACCCTCCCTGGCAAGGGCTGGGCTGTGGCTGAGGAACAGGCCATGGGATCCAGTGCACAGCAGCCAAAAATAACCTGCCAGCCCCAAAATTAAACCTGCAATCCTTAATTATCCAGTGAAAGATGCTCAGTGATATCAGGGGGACCTGTCCCTGGGCCACTGTCCCCATGGCTCTTCTCACCTGTGCTGTGTTTCACTGCTGGCACTCACAGAAATCCTGGAGGCAAGAGACTGACTATAGGCAAATCTCAGTTCTCCTTGCCAGTAATTGAATATTTTCAGTCTTTCCAGGTTGGTTGTAAACATCTCAAAAACATAATCTGGAATCAAATCCCTCAAAGCCTGTCAGGAGTGCAGCAGAGCTTTATTGATATTTATGATTTTTGTTGGGGTTTATGGTTTCTCAGGCAGCTACACGATTGCTGCCTCAGTGTAACTCCTGGCTTTGGATGGGTGAGAGCACAGCTGTGCTCCAGCCTCCTCCTTTTGGGCTCCACACACCCAGCCCAAGGCTAGCAGCCAGACAGGACTGGTCCCTGCGTACAGCCCAAAAGCCAAATGTCAGCTGGGGCACTGGGAAGAGGATTTTCTCCCTGCTCATCTCAGGGTCCTGGCACACCAGCCACGAGGCAATTTGGGAAGCCTCACTGAGATGCTGAGTCCATCCAGAGAGGAGCCCTGCTGCATTGCATCCCTGGGCAGTCCCAACCAAATCCCACATCTGAAACCACTCCCACATCAAAACCATAACAAAATGTACTCTGCATGTATTACCTTCTACATCTCTAGCTCCTTTCTTTGGTCTGATGAGGTGGAGGGCTCTTTCCAAAGGTATTAGAGAAGATGGGTGTGAGAGAGTAATTTGGGACTGGGAGTAATTTTTCATCAGTATACTTTAAAGACAATCACAGCACTAGGAGGGAGGGCTAATTGTGGAGTTGTGTAATTAGTTTTTATGTCACTGCAATTATTCTGTTGGCTACATATAAAGAACATGGGAAAATGCAGCACTTAATTTTAAATCAAGACTTGATTCTCTTTTAGTAGGTAATTGATGTTGATCACATCACTTAGCAGCAACTATAAAATGTGCTATTTAGATTGTAAAAGAATGAAGAAAAGGACTAAGCAGATAGGTAATTGATGAATCGTGGGCAGCGTTGGTGGGAGGCAGCAGGAATCCTTCAGCTGGCTGTTTGCAGCTGCTCCTGGGCTTCATTAGTGCCCCGGGGTTAATGAGCACAGAGCTCCTGTCCCAGTGCCACAGCATCGCTGTCCTGAACCACAGCAGCAACAGGACAACTGCACTCCATGGAATTGATCCCTTCTGGTTAAACCCCTTCCTTTAAGGGATTCAGATTTTCTTCAGGAACTAGTGTGTGGGTTTGTGCCCAGATCTGCCACGTGCCCATCTGGAAGCCACCAGGCTCCTCTCCTCAAAGCTTTCAGGCTTCTCCAGTAGCTCAGTTGTGGCAACGTGTCCCAAATTTGGTCACAAATGAAATTACCTGACTGGTGCTAAACATACCCAGAGATGTAACTGGACATTTAAGTTCAAAATCAAAATTAAGCCACAAGGTGCCATTGCTGTGAAGCCTCACAGTGCTGGCCCTCAACAGGTAAGTCAGTTTTTAGTGAATTTTTTATATTACAAGTACCTGCAAATAGTTTTGGTTGGGGGAAGACCCAGAGGAAAGCCATGGACACTGTTTAACACAGCCAGGCAGAGACATCCAGAGGGTTCAGTTGCCCTTTTCCCTCAGGCAGGATGCCACCACCAGAGACATGTCTCTCCTGGATATGAAGCAAACCCTACAGGCTGCAGGAGACTCATGAGGTCACATTTCCAGGTGGCAGGTCCAGGCTTTGCACTCCATACTTGCACCAAAATAGATGGATTTGTGGCCAGACAAGCCACTGGATAAAGTCATACCAGGATTTTTAAGTTAAAACTTTTCCCGTCCAGTCTTTCCTTCCCCTCAACCTTTTTTTGTGTGCTGTAGCAAAATATGAGATGGAATTTGGGCCCCAGGGGGTGTAATTCTTGAACAGCCTGCCCCAGCCAGCCTCACTGCTGCCAGAGAGCTGCCCACGGCCACTTTCCGTGCTGACACAATGAAATGCATTTTTACAGCCCAAGACATGAGTCATGACCCAGCCTGAGTTCAGAACAGAGCGTTTTTGCAGTACATGTGACTCCAGAGAGGCCAGAGGGGGACCCTGGGCTTGAGATAGGATGGCATCACAGTGGCAGACTTCGCCCAGTCATTTTTAAAAATGCTTTTTCTCACCCATTTTGTGTGCTGGGACATGAAGGATATTGCAGGACTTGTTCTGCCGTGTCAGCAGCAGCCTCTCCAAATTGCCGTGAGGATCAGATGGGTCCAACTTGCAGCCTCTTATCACCACCAGCACAAATCCTGTTTCATTCACTGCCAGCAGAAGAGACTCATCCAAGGGCTTTTGCCATCAGTTCCTCGGAGGCTCTGGAGTTGTAAGCGGGATGCGATGAGCCCAGGGGTCGTCCCTGCTGTAGGAAGGGTTCTGCCAACAGGGATGCCACACAGAGTTCACGGGTGAGCTGCTGCCCGTGCAGCAGTGGCACAGCTCGGGGTCAGCATCCCGCCGGGTGACAGCCCCTGCTGGTTCCTCTCCCTCTGGGCTGTCTCTCCAGGATTGCTCTGTCCTTGTGGGAGCTCCAGCTGCGGGACGAGGGCGGGCTGTCCGTGCTGGCTGCGGCGTTTCACTCCTGGTCATTAACAGCGCCGAAGGGCACTGCCCAGCGCTTTGCCGGGTCCCCCGGCCTGCCCTCGCCCCCGCCGGACCCCGGCTTTGGGTTAAATCAGCAGAGCCTACACAGTGATCACTTCCCAGCGCTCTCCAGGAGCCGGGCAAATGAGGGGAAAGCAGGGAGGAGAATAAAGCCCCGAGTGAGAGCGCGGGGACCTGCAGGTACAGGAGGGGTGTGAAGGGAAACTCAAGTTTTCAGTGTCACCAGCTCAGCTGTGACCAGGCAGGGACAGTGACCACAGGGATGTTTTCTAGAAGCCATCATGCCAAATGACCTGGGCAGAGGCCTTTATGGGTGCCCAGGCAGGTATTCGGATGAAAAATAAAGTCACCAGCACGGAGGGCCATGCAGGCAGCAAAGAGACAGTTCAATCCCCTGCCTCCTCTCCATGGAACAGACCCTGTCACAGACACACAGTCCTGGTTATCCCTCAGCAGAGTCAGACTCCCTTGGCCTGGGGCAGTCAGTCCCTCCCAGGGCTGAAGGCTCCAGGTCACTGGAAAGCCCACGTGCAGCACCCATCCCTGACTCTCTGCCTAGCCCAGGAGTCACATCCTGGCTACTACCTCCTCCTCACTGTATTTGACACAGCTCCACATCACAGCATACATGGGCACAGGAGCAAGGGCAGAGACAATTATTAAGACGCTTTCCCTGTGGAAGCCCTTGAGCCTATCAGGAAAACTTTCAGGACAATGCCCTGGAAGAATCTACTGTAGGCCTTGAGAATGCCTCCCCACTTAGGGCGAGAAAAAAGACTTCTCCCTTGGTGCTCTGCCATGTTACGCTCTTCCCAACGGTTTGTTGGCCTTGCCCACCTCTGTCATCCAGATACGTCTCAGTTCTAGAGGGTTCTCCTTTCCCTGTCTCCCCACTGGTTTTTGTGTCCTTGCTCACCTGCCCTCATACTCCCCATTGGTTGTGGCCTTTTGCCCTGGCCTTGCACCACCCCTGTGCCCTCTGATCACTGGCCCCTGATGCTCTGCTCTGGCCCCACTTGCCCTTGTACTTATCCCGGACCCTCCCTTCATCCTTGTCTTTTGTCCCTGGACCCCTTCACATGTGGACTAATAAAACTCGTCGGGACTCTGTCCAGAAGGCCTTTGCTGCCTTCATTCCCTGAGCTATCTGTGGTGTGTGTGTGTGTGGACTGAGTAACTGTCTGTGTGTCTACCTGAACTGCTTCTTCAGGAGATGCTTTCGGGAAGGTCGTGGCAATTTCACCATCCACCCACACCGCAACCCTCCCCTAAGGTGGAAACATGAGACCACCAAGCTCAGCAGTATCACAGCACTAAAGGAGAGGAGATGGTTATGAGCCATTATTCCCAGCACAAACGGGCTTTAAATCATCATCCATCACCAACACTCAGCACTGGATGTTCCGAAGGTGTCCAGCAAACCTTTGTGGCTCCTTTCCACCATGGCACAGGTGACCACAGTCCCCATCACCTGGAGATCCTTATGGAGCCTCCACACCCACACTCTGCTGCTGCTCCAGGAAGAAATCAGCACTGTAAAATGTCAATAAAACCAAATGTGCTGCTTTAGGGTCTCAGGTCCATCTCCCTGGGGTGGGATCGCAGGAGGGCAAGGCTCTCCAGCTGCCCCACCCCTCCTGGCATGGCAGGAATTGGGATGTTAAGGAACAGCAGTGCAGTAACTGAAAGCCTTTTTCCTTCTGGAAGCCCTTGAGACTGCCAGTCTCAGCTGAGCTGCCACTTGCCAACACTTTTTCATTTCTTCTCTGTTTCATCTAAACATTCCATTGGGTTCCTCATCCATCTGAGCTGCAATGATAAATATGGAAATAAAGAGGCATTTTCAGCCCCTCTCCTGGTTTGGTTTTGTGTATAAACAAGCTGTGCTCACAGCATCCTCCTCTCCACAGTGCTGGTTCAGGAGTAACAGGGTTTGCCCAGGGCTCAGTGGGGTGAAGGCTTTGGGGAAAATGAATGCCAGCTACATCCCTGGGTCACTGTGAGGAGAAAACTGCAGCAAAAGGGATGGGGCAAGCAAGGTCCATAGGGACTTCTGTAAAGGACTAGAAGGAAAAGAGCAACAGCTGAAGAGCTGGATGTGTGCAGTATGAAGAAAGGCTTTAATTTGCACAGAACCTCTTAATCCATTAATCACATGGACATTTGGGTATGAAAACCTCCCTCTCATTTAATACATCTCAGGTTTGTCCAAGAAGGTAATAACTGGCAGGGGAATGGGAGGGGCAAGGTGGGACAGGCTGAAGCCATGGGCTTGTTTCCAGGGAGAGAAGATCAGCCCTTAATAGCGTGCAGCCAGCACAGGGATGAGCGATGAAAAGCACTGGACACAGCAACCCAGGAGTCACAGTGGCACTGGGGACACTGTTTTCATGAAGGAGGATGCCCCAGTGCCACTTGGCTCTCTAGAGGTTGCCTGCAAAGGCTGGACAAACCTGCCTGGGTGCCTGGAACAGAGGGTTGGGGGGTTTAAGAGCAGACTGACATCTTCCCCTCCACCACAGTGTCTTCCTCTCCATTCACACTGCTCCAGTGTTCCTTCCCTTGTCCCGAAGAGCTGGGGGGTGTGAGGATGATCCTGGAGGCAGAGGGAAACTGGCTGCATAGCATGGACTAATCCATCCCCTGATCCTCACCTGATGCTTCTCTCAGGCTTAACCTGTTCTGCTTTAATCCCACGTGCTTTCCCAGCAACACCAGCATTACACCAGACCAGCCAAAGTCTCTTTGTGTCCCATGATGGTCCCACAGACCTCAGACTTCCCTCTCAGCCAGCAGGTGAACATAATACCCACAAACCCAGCTGCCTTCCTGGAGCTGTTACCTGCGTTCCTCAAGGGAGAAAAATACAAAAAATTAGTATGCGGCTTCTTCCTCGAGAAATCAATGCGATCTCAACTCACTGTGAAGTTCTCTGACTGTTAGAGATGCTGCACTGGTAAAAACTAACCCTCAGAGGAGAAAGGGTGGGGAAAAAGAGAAAGAAAAATAAATTCCAGTGACTAGACAAGTCTAAAATGTTGCAGAAGGCTAAACTGCCAGGGCTGGGGCTTGTTTGGAAGTCCCAGAGTGGAGAGGGCTGCACAGTCCAGCTGTTTATCACCTCGCCAAGAATCAGCTGTGATTGTTAATTCTAATTAGAGCTGTTGGGTAAAAATGTAATCAAGAGTTGCCATTAAGGAAAAAAAACCCCATTCATCTAAATTAAAAATTTTGATTTTTAAGAAGGGGGGTAAACGTTATAAATTTTGAAACAACTCATTTCCCCATTTTCAAGATGAAAAGGGATGTATTTTTGCTGTGAAGTGCATCGTCAATTCAAATCTGTTTTATCTTACAATCTGAAGAGTAAAAAATAGTTTTCAAATCAAAGCAAAAGTGGTATTTTTAGGCAATTTCTTTAAAAAAGTCTATCTGGGGGTTTCTGTCCTAATTAAGAATGTTTTTTTTTTTCCTTTCTCTTAATGGAATAATAAATGCTGGGTTGATGTGCCCACCTATCTGTCCCCAGCACCTTGCCCCAGGGCTGTGCTCACACCACGTCGCTCTGGGTGTCAGCACTGCCTGAAATCCCTGGGATTTGAGTCAGGCTTTATAAAAGTCACAGAATTAAAGCACATTCCCTGCTGCCAAGAGACCTGGTGGGACACTGGGGAGACACAGGTGTGTCTGGTGGGCCTTATGCAGGTCTGAGTTCCTCTGGGGAGCTGATTGTGGTGCCATGCTCAGGGCAAGGCAGCTGCAACCCCCCTTGTACGTTTGACCCTGTGGTTGATGCCATGGGATTGCCACAGATCCCAACAGGAGTTTGCATCCTAGGGGATCCTCTCCACAGAATTAGCAGATCACATTTATCACACTGAGAAAGTGGTTTAGGATCTGTTAGATGAATAGCAGAGCTTCTGGTTTGTGATCTGTCTTCTGGGTAGGAGCACTGAAGGAGAGAGAGGACAGAAAAAATGGGGGTTAAATAGGAGCTGGGAGCAGAAGGGGACATCAGGGAAGGAGACTTGGGCCAGGGAGAAGCTCCGCAGAAGGAGAGTGGAAGAGGAAGAGAGCAAAGCTCAAGAGCTCTGCCAGAGATGAAATGGAAAAAGACACTGCTGTGCAGCAGTTTCAGCCCAGAACAGAGCTACCCAAGTGCATTTTGAACAACAAAACCACCAGGCTCTGACAGGGCCAGGAGACCCAGGCAGGCGTGGAGGGGGGAAATGGGGAGAGGGGCTCCAGTCTCACTCAGGGTAGGTAGGGTCCTACAGGCAGGGCTCCTGCCCAGCCACATCCAGAGTGGCACTGCCCTTGCTGCTGGTGCACACACCCCTCTGGCAGGCTGACTGGGGATTATATAACCTTTCCTGACTGCTCTTTCCTCCGGACCAAGTGACGTTGCCCTCCAGCTCCACGGTAAGGGACAGCCTGAGCAGCCTTCCCCTGAGCTGCTCAGAGGGACACAGGCAGCTCAGCCTCCGAGACAGCAGAGCAGCAGATCCTGCCCCACTGCCACCCCTGGGGAGCTGTGCTGGCAGAACTGGCACCAAGCCCCAGTGGGAAGCTGCAGCCCCTTAGCCAGGGAAGATGATTGGATCATGGCTTTTTCTTGCAGGGAGCAACTGGTGGATGAAGGCTGGAACACCCACTCACATGTGGGAGCACACACAGGGGATAACACACTGCACCATGGCTTTATGCACCTAACTCAAAATGAGCTTTCTTTCCAAAAAAACCAAAAAAACAAAACCAAAAAAAAAAACCACCCAAAACTAAGAAGAATTATTTTTCTCTCTCTCTCTTTTTTTTCTTTTTTTTCTTTTTTTTTTTTTTGTTATTATTGTGAAGTTATAAATTATTGAAAGACTTCTCACTACTCTCCCAAATCATTCTCAAGTGAAGAAAAGGCAGTTTTACCATCCACGGTGATTTGTAACAAAATGAGTCAGATTCATTTCACTCATGATTTGCCCTTGGCTCCTTTTGTCCATGTCTTAAACTACATCCTGGCTTGGTGTGATTAGCAATGTCTCCTCGGGGGCAGAGGAAACCCTGCAAGAGCTGGAGGTGTTGCAGGTCAAGATTAAAGTGCTCTGCATGCCATTCCCTGTCAAAACTATAACTGGCTTAACTCAGTGCAATTAGATGGCTCACAGGTTACGGAGTAACAGCGGCAGTGTTTCAGTGCAGGTGATTAAAGCACAGCCCTGGCATTAAGGGATGTGATTAAAAGGCAGTGTCCAGGCTGAGACCTGGCACAGAAGCTGAGCAGGCAGGGTTAAATCCACAGCTTCTTCTGGGGTTGGACACTCCAGGGCCTGGAAAAGATCTCTAAGGATCAGCTGAGCCAGCTCAGTTTTAGGTCTGGAATGCCATCTTGTGATGGCAATGGGAAGTGGAAATAGCCCCTCTGTGGAGTCAGAGGAGATGATGGAATTACAGAATGGGTTGGGTCAGAAGGCACCATAAAAATAATTTTATTCCACCCCCTGCCATGGGCAGGGACAACTTCCACTGTCCCAAGGTGCTCCAGCCTGGCCTTGGACACTGCCAGGGATCCAGGGGCAGCCACAGCTGCTCTGGGCACCCTGTGCCAGCCCTGCCCACCCTGCCAGGGAACAATTCCTGCCCAATCTCCCACCCAGCCCTGCCCTCTGGCAGTGGGAAGCCATTCCCTGGGTCCTGTCCCTCCAGCCCTTGTCCCCAGTCCCTCTCCAGCTCTCCTGGAGCCCCTTTAGCCCCCAGAAGGGGCTCTGAGCTCTCCCTGGAGCCTTCTCCTCTCCAGATGAACACCTTCAGCTCTCCCAGCCTGGCTACAGGGCAGAGGGGGTCCAGCCCTCAGAGCCTCTCCATGGCCTCCTCTGGACTTGCTCCAACAGCTCCACATCCTTCTGATGCTGGAACAGCTCTGCAGGGGGTCTCACAAGGGCAGAGTAGAGGGGGATAATCCCCTTCCTCACCTGCTCCCTGCTCCTCTGTGAGTGCAGCCCACCACAGGGGGGGTTCTGGGCTGCTGCTGCATATCATTGGCTCATGTCCAGCTTTTCATCCAGGAGAATATATCTTCCCCAGAGAATATATCCAGGAGAATATATCTTCCAAGTCCTTCTCTGCTGATCACTGAGCTCTTCTCCCAGTCTGTGCTCATGTCTGGGATTGCCCTGACCTGGGTGCAGCATCTCAAAGAGTGCTGAATCTCCCAAAGGAGGAAAAGGCAGCATCGAGGCCATGGCTGCCCCATCACCTCTGCTGTGTGGGAGCCAAGCAAAGCTGGTGTCACTTACAGTGCAGCATGAGCACAAATGTGTTCAATGTGTCATCACAGTCCCCAGCCGGGACAGACACCAAGGGGACAAAAGTTCTCCTCATCAGAGCCCGAACCTGCTTGGCTGTGGGGCTGGAGGTGACCACCACGGTAAATGATGATGTATATTCACAAATCTTTTCCTCCATAGGTTTACTGAATTTTCTTCCTCTTCCCATACTACTACTCTGTCTTTTTCTCCAGTGACTGAGAGTGTGGCCAAATGGCATTGAGCCAAAATCTGATCAGTACAGAAGGATCACAGTACCAACCCTGAAGTGCCAGAGCTGGAGGTGAGCAGTGATGTGGGGCAGGCAGTGAGCCCTGGGCACGGGTGTGTTTGGGGCTGAGGTGGCAGTAAAGGATCTCTCTTGCTGCCACAGAAGCCACAGACATAAACTGTACAGGGGGATGTCCCACCCCAGGCTTGGAGCACACATATTTTGAAGCATTACAGCTCCACTGCCAGTGCAGATCTCTTGAGTGGATACACTGTGCCAGCAGACAGACAGTGCTCATGTCCTGGTTTAACCCATCCTGCTAATTTATGGGAGCAAACTCACTCAGATGTGATTCCTCCTTTATGCTGTAACCGAGCATTCACTCAGCAGGGGTTACCCAGGCTTCTGGAGCCTGTTATGTTGCTTTGAACACAAGCTGCAGGGCTGTGCTGGGATGTGGGGAGCTCCGGGGAGGTGGTGTCTAGACTAGAGGAACTCTCCTGAAGGCTAACCGGGCTTTTGTTTTGTAGCAACTTATATCTCTAATGTGGCTTGGAACAAAGCATCTCAGTCTCTTCAGGCCCCATCACAACACCTGCAGGAGAAAAGGAGGATCTGTTTAGCTGTCACCAAGCCAAGATGAACAACAGGGAGTGGCTGCAACTGATGCAGAGAGCACATTTCTGTGACAGAAAAGGACTTCACACTCGTGGCAGAGCTGCTGTATTTCGTCTGGTTTGACACTTTTCACCCTAAGTTCATGAATGATGTGCAGGCCTTTGTTTGAGCCCCCCTCTGAGGCCAGCAAGCAGAGGAAAAGCTATGCTCAGAGGGAATCTGTACTGGGGAGTGAGAGGCTGGTCCTGGCACTGAGAGTTGCTGAGTTCTGGTCTTTGGCACTCAGGAAGCTTTTGAAGTATCTCCCTAGATCCTGCTGAAAATGTCTTCATAAAAGAGACAAAGCATATTAATTTGGGCCCCATGCTGCACTAATGAATTAAACTGCTTCCAAACTGAAGCTGTGGCTTCGAGCCTTGGCAGAGCCATCATCCATCCCTGTGCAGGCACATGCTCTTGGCCACGGGCAGTGAGACCCCCAGGAAAAAGAGCATGAAGTGCTCTGTGTCTGCTCTTACCTGTCCCTCCACCAGACAGATTTTGCTGTGCTGCACTGGGTATAGCTGGGAAACCTGTTCTTACCAGGTTCATCACTGACAGGGGAAGCACCAAACTCCTTCTGCTCAGCACCAGGCTCTCTCCCTGCACACAGCCATGGCCGGGGCGCAACAAGCCCAGAGCTTCCCAGGACAAGGCAGGATCAGGTTGAGCCAGGGAGGAGCACTTCACATCCAGGAAGAATAGCTGCCTGCCTTGGGTTGGGCTGAAAATAGACCGTGAAGCATTTGAAGGAGACGGAGCTGGAGTGGATGATTGCCTGAGGCAAGGCACAGCTCCAGCTGAGTTCATTGCTGAGCTCTGAGAGCATGAGCGCATGAGGAGCATGGGGGAGGGCTTCCAGTCTTTCTGGAAAGGCCTTGAAGTGTCTCACTGCAGCACAAAGCCCAGAGAAAAACTTCCTTTGAATGAATCCCCAGCAAGGGAGGTCACAGCTACACTGCTGTGCCTGGACATGGATATATATACAGAGCACTGGGCTGATGTTAAGGCGTCCAGTGGAGGCCAGGGAATATCTGGAATTGTGCTTCTCCCAGTGAGGCACTTGGCAGCACCACAACTTTTTTCTCTGCTTCTTTTAGGGCTGGGTTTTTTGCTGCTGGTGGCTGCTTCTGAGCTGACACTTCCACCCCCTGTGCCTGAAGTGGGACACATCGGGGGCAATCAGAGAGGCAGCTCCCAGCCCTCTGCTCCCCATGAGCTGGTGCTGGAGTTCAGCTGTCCCAGCTCCACAGACCCCGAGTTTCCTGCTCGGGCTCTGTCAGCGCTGCCGGCAGTAAGGAAGGCTGGACGGGGTTTGTAGCAACCTGGGACAGTAAGAAGGTGTTCCTGCCCATGGCAGGGGGTGGGACGAAACGATCTTTAAAGTCCCTCCCAGCCCAAACCGCTCTGTGACTGATTATCGGGGCTTTTCCCCGCCCCGGGGGAGCGGCCGAAGGAGCGGGGCGGCGCCTGTGGAATCACCTCGGCAGCGCGGCCGGGCTCGGCCTTTCTCTGCTCCCGCTGCCATGGGGGAACGGGCTGATCCGGGCTCGGCCCTTCTCTGCTCCCGCTGCCATGGGGGAACGGGCTGATCCGGGCTCGGCGTTTCTCTGTTCCCGCTGCAATGAGGGAATGGAGTGCTCCCGGCGGGCCGGGCTCCGTGCGCTCGCCGCCGTGAGGGGAACGGGCGGCTCCGGGCTCACTCCGCTCGCCGCCGTGAGGGGAACGGGCGGCTCCGGGCTCACTCCGCTCGCCGCCGTGAGGGGAACGGGCGGCTCCGGGCTCACTCCGCTCGCCGCCGTGAGGGGAACGGGCGGCTCCGGGCTCACTCCGCTCGCCGCCGTGAGGGGAACGGGCGGCTCCGGGCTCACTCCGCTCGCCGCCGTGAGGGGAATGGGCGGCTCCGGGCTCACTCCGCTCGCCGCCGTAAGGGGAACGGGCGGCTCCGGGCTCACTCCGCTCGCCGCCGTGAGGGGAACGGGCGGCTCCGGGCTCACTCCGCTCGCCGCCGTGAGGCGCCGCCGCCGCCGTGAGGTGAATGGGGGGATGGGGGACGGGTGGTGGCGGTACCGGGGCTGGAGGCCGAGACTCCGGGGACGGAAGGCGCTACCTGAAATACTTAAATTTTTTATGTAGCTGTTCCTGCCGGCCGCAGTGCCCCGGGACTGAGGGCGTTGCTCGGCTGTGCTGTTCAGCACTAATTCCTCAGCCTTTTGCTCGGTTTGCTGGCTTTTGTCCTCTGCCACAAGTTGGGCCGCTGCTGTTGAGCTTTATGAATACAGATGAAATTAATGGATTGTTTGCGATGTTTCTGCTGTTCCCTCTTTAGGCCTTCAGCCGATGGGAGGGTGGCGGTGACCCGGAGCGGTGGATGGCCGGGAGCCGCCCGAAGCAGCAGCCCTGAGGCAGCCCGAGGCCGTGGTGTGTGAAAGGCCCGAGCTGTGCTGTGCCGGGACAGCCACGGAGGCGTCTCCGGAGGGCAGTAGAGCCTGCCGAGAGGAGATGTGGAGGGACAACCTGCCCGTGAGAACAGGGAGAGCCCTGGAGCAACGTGAGTGAGCTGTGACCATGAGCCAAGGAGGAGAAACGGGCAAAAATGTTTGTTTTTCTGTCTTGAATTAACTAAAAGGCCTCTGCTGGCTCTTGTGCTAGCCTCAGGTCCTCGGGGTGGAGATAACATGGGTTATCCAACGATAGGGTTAGTTTATCTATTCCTCTTGCTGGATGAAGCCTTGTTGAGAGGTGGCATCACTAGAGAGGCGCCTCTGCTTTTTTCTGCCCTGTAAACCCCCCAGTTTTAGGTTTTTTTCTCCCAGCAGTAGTCAGCTGCCTGTGGCTGCTCAGTGCCTGTGCAAGTGTTAATCTGCTGGGAGAAAAAGGTGCTGCTGAGCTCTCCTGGCACCAGCGGGGCCGTTCTGGCACTCGGTGGTGCCAGGTTTTGGCAGCACTCTGCATGCCCGAGAGTGGAGTAACTCCTGCCCGTGGAGTTAGAGCCTAGTGTGGATGCAGACAACACACAGAAAATGGAAAATTCTGTTGCAGATACTGTAATGTGCATCGTTTATACAAAAATGGATATCACCTAATTAACTGCTCTGGGCTAAGGGTTGAATAGGGGTCCTCTTTTCAACTGTCTTTGTTGGGTTCTTATTACAGGTAAATTGTTGGTGTGGAGTAGCAGGAGTGGTCAGAAGAAAAGCTGTTGATGCTGCTTTGAAGATCCTTGTTTGAAAGGTATTGGCAAGATGGAAACCTGAAGCCCACAGTTTAAACAGGGCAGCTGGAGAAGAATTTGTTTTCACGATGTGGATGTAGGAATTTGAAACATAAAAAAGGTGGTTTGGGGCAAGGTATAACAAGAATTACGTGTGCAAGGTGTTGTTAATCTCCTCTTACTGCTTATTTAAAATATATTTTTATATGACCTCAATTAAAGGGATTTATAATTAAGCTTGCCCATTTTGCTTTTCATTATCTTATAAGGCTGTTGGGTGCAGCAAGGATTTGAGAGTGATGTTGTATCCTTGTGGGAGACTGGAGAGGCTGTAGTGAAGCACCAGATCTCATGCCTAGGCCTGGGGGAAGTGAGCCCTTTCAGATAAACATCAGGCATTCAGACAAAAATGGTGTTTAAATGCAAAAGTTGGAACAAGAGTGTTTTGCTCTCTTCAAGATTAGATTTGCATCCCTTTGGATTCCATGCAGTCTTCTGGGAAACCCTGGGTTTGTGAAATAGTCCAGACTCCTTAAACGTCCCTGACACTGTTAGTTTAGCCATGAGCCCTTCTGCCACCTGAATATCTGGAGCTTCAAATGCAGTTTTTATACTGCACATGGGAATACTTGTTAAAATACTCAACATGAGGGAAAAAGGTTATTCCTGGTTGAAGCCCGAGTTCTATTGTTTCTGTAGGAACAATTCCTACATGCAAAACGAATCAAGGGTTTCCCCATGGACTTACGTTGTGCCCAGCAATTTTCCTCTTTCCCAGGTGGGTGCCACAGGGCTGGGGGTGCCTCCTGGCAGCCAAAGAACACTCATTGTGTCAGGGACTCTGCTGCTGGGCCAGGTCTTCCCAAAAGTGGTGAAAAATGAGGAATATGGGCTCTTTTCCCTGTCTCCCATCCAGCCCTGCCCTCTGGCAGTGGGAAGCCATTCCCTGGGTCCTGTCCCTCCATTCCTTGGAAATTGTCTCTCTCCATGTTTCCTGCAGCTCCTTCAGGCCCTGCAAGGCCACATTGAGCTCACCCCAAAGCTTCTCCTGTGCAGGTGAAGAATCCCAGCTCTCACAGCCTTTCCTGCCAGCAGAGCTGCTCCATCCCTCTGCTCATCCTGGAGCCTCCTCTGGCCTGGCTCCAGCAGCTCCAGCTCCTTCCTGTGCTGGGCCCCGGGGCTGGGGCAGCTCTGCAGGTGGGCTCTCACCTGAGCACAGGGGCAGAACCCCCCTCCACTGCTGTGGGATCAGCCCAGGGTTTGGGGGTTTTGGGTGCTGGAGTGTGTCCAGCTTCCAGCTTTGTGCACAACTGGAAAATAACTAGGGATGTCCTGAAGGTTCTCCACTAGTGTGGTCAGCACAAGCACAGGCTTGGGGGTTTGGAGCTCAGGGTGTCACCACTGGCAGGAAGGGGACAGTCAGCACCATGCAGCTCCTTCTGCAGCACAAAGGCGATGGATAAAGGTCAGAATGATTCACCTCAGCCCAGCTCCGGTGCCTCAAGTGAAGGATGCCAAAGGGAATTGGGAGAGAACCCATGAGGTCCAAGACTGGTGGTGAAATAAAGCCAGGAAATGGAGCAGGACCTGCATTTGTACTCAGGAAATGCAACCGTGATTTATGGTTCTGTGTATGAGCACCGTACATTTTGCAATCTATATATGACTTCTACCAGGCAAAAGTGGCTGGATTGCTTTAGATTTGCTCTGTTTTTACTGCTCTGCAGCACCACAGCACAGGAGGATTGTTAACTGAGATTTATTGGCTTGTTTTTGAGCACTTAATTGTTTTTTACCCTGAGCTTGTTAAGAGCTGGATTTCTTGTGATTGTTCTCTTAGCATTTCCATATAATTTCAAGGATTACAATATTGTACCACTTCCATTTTTCAAAAATACCTTATGTGTTATGTTTCATTGTGCTCTCCAGCCACTTACAGAAAAGAAAAATCAGCCTGTGATGAATTGAAGAGGTAGATTTTTTCCTTTCCCCTGGAGCTTTCACTGAATTCACATACACACCCTCACCTTTGTAAAGCTACTGGAACAATGGTTTCCAGGCTAATGGAGAGACCGGTTCTTCAGCCACAAAATTAAATAGGAAATAAAGATCTTGATTACTAAAAGAAATCCAAATAATTAATACTACTTGAGGGGTTGTATGAGTACTTTGGTCACAACTCATGGCTTTCAGGAGGGCAGCGGCACAGAGACCTCTCCGCATCCAGCACAAGGTGGCAATGTTGGATCAGAGGAACAGCACAGCCTCGTACATCGGCTGCAGGGCCTTTTTACCAGAATCTTCTAACGAGCCTTACAGCCAGCGAGAGCCCAGCGTTTTGAGTATTTTAGCGACGGTGACACCTGCGTTGTGCTGAGGAGCGGGGCCATGTCTGGGTGGGGCTCGGTGGCCGTGAGCGTGGCCTGTGACACACAGAACAGCGTGAGGACCAGAGGACACCCCGGATACCCCGGGCGCACCCCCCCAGCGGCGGAGCCGCTCCCCGGAAGCGGCCGAGGGGAGTCCCGAACCCGCGGTTCCGGGCGCCACACTCCTCCCGCCGGGGGCGTGGCCGCGGCCGCGCCCCACCCCCCGCGCCTTCCCATGCTGCCCCGCGGGAGCGCGGACAATGAGCGGGGCGCGGGCGGCGGGCTGGCGGCGCGCGGTGCAGCGACGTTCTCGCGAGAGCAGGGTGAGCGGCCCCCACCTCTCGCGAGAGCCGTGCCGGCGGCGCCTCCTCCCCGTCCCCATCCCACACCCCACATCCCTCACGGCGGGCGGGGCGGGCGGTCCCGGCCAGCGGCGGGAGCTGCGCGGACTCACCGGCGATACCGGAGCCGAGCGGGGCGGCCGCCGCCGGGCACGTGAGCGGGCGGGCAGCGGGCGGGTGTGCTCTCGCGAGCGCGGTGAGGCGCGCGCGGGGCTCGCGCAGCCGCCTCGGTCCCTCTCTCCCTCCCTCAGTCTCGCCGTCCGTCCGTTCCCTTCCCTTCCCCCGCCGCTGGCGCCGCACCGAGCGGGAGGCGCCGCCGCCGCGCTCCGTCCCCGCCGGCCCGCAGGTAGGAGCGGCGCCGCGCCCCCGGCTCGCCGCCATCTCGGGGTCTGGCGGCGGCCGTCCTGCCGTGAGGGGTGGGGGGCGAGGCGGGAGCGCGCGGCGCGGGCCGGCGAGCGGCGGTCACGCGCAGGCCCGGCCCGGCCGGTGCCGCGGACCCCGGGGCGCCCCCGCCCGCCGCCGGCCGCAACTGCGGGCGCGCCGGGCCCGAACAAAGCCCTGACCCCCCCGCCGTTCCCCGGGCCCGGGGACAGCGGCTCCCGCCCGGCCCCTCGGCGCGGCGGCGGTGACCCCGCTCCACCGCGCTTCCCGCTGCCTGGAGCTCTCCCCTGCGCCCTGCCAGCGCTGCTGCCGCCAGCCGGGGCCTCGCTGGCGGCCTTGTTCCTCCCTCCTTCCTTTAACCATCTGAAGGCCGTTAGAGCCTAAATCTGCTGGTTATGATGCTCATCTGGCCTTAGGAATTAATGAATTGAGCAACGAGAATCCTAACAGTGCAGGCAGCCGTTTGACCCCTCTTTCTACTCAGTTTCACTTTTATATAATTCAGGCTGTGCTTACAAATCAAGCTGCGGGGATGTTTTTTTTTCTTGCTGTGGTGGATTGATAACGTTCCGTTTCTTTGATGCTCTGCTTTAGAGTCAGAGTTGTGAGCTACAAAGTTCACCTCTTCCGAAAACAAGCAGAAGTTGAAAAGAACTTTCTGGGAGCCTGAAAAACTGCTTTGTTAAATGATAAATGAGGCATTTACACTGTTGAAAGAAAGCTGAACCATCCCACAGATTCCAAATGTGTGGCTGTTTTTCTTTCCACGATGCAGACCTTTGGGAAAAAAGTATCTGATAGTGGTTCAAACTGTTCAACGATCTTTATTCTTTTTACTCAGCCTTAAATTCTTCAGGTTTTTTGAACTGTAGGTGGACCTGACTTCCTGGTGTCAGATAACTAGGGAGCAGCTCTGGTCGAAAATGTAAGTTTCTTGAAGCAGTCTGTGTAGTTTTCATGGGGAGAAGAAAATGGTACATTTTCAGAAGCTTCTTTACAAAGAATCTATTGATGCAGTGATTTATCCTTCTCATATTTTGAAACATGTTAATATTTTAAGTTTTCAATGTGCTAAAATGGTAAATTATTTTTATAACATATAGTGGAACATACTAACATTTTTACTGTATTCCCAAGAAATTAGTGGACTTCTGTCTTGAATTTTATCAAAAAATCTACCCAAAATGATTCATTACTGAATTCTGAGTGAGGATACTGGCACTCAGGCCTTGGATGTGTTTGTGAAGCGATAAGTCAGTGTTTGTACTTCTGCATTGTGCACTTGGTATTCCATACATCCTGGTACTAAATGATGGGAAAAAAACTCTAGAGAAATTCCTAAATGTGTCCCTAAAATGTGGATATTTATGTTCCTAAAGATAAAAACTGAAAAGCAATTAAAGAGGAGGGAAGAAGAGTCAGTGTTTGGAGCTCCAGACTGAAGTTTCTTATAGCTGTTACATTATACCAACTTGGTTTATTCAGGACTTAAACAAAAACACTCATTAATTTGGTGAGAAATTAGGAAAAGCTGTGTGCTGCCCTTTGCTGTGACTTGCACATGTCTCTGCTGAGAGATTTGGTGAATACAAAGGTATTTTGTAATGTAATGCTCAACAGGCTTCTGGGTGGCTTAGCAAATCTGGGGGAGAAGCTGTTGGAAACAGAGCTGCAATGAAATTATTTCCATTCAGTTTGTTAATTTATGAGTGGTTTTTTGTAGGCTCAATGTTGCTTCCTTTCTTCGTCTCTGAATCAACAAGTCTTGAAAACAAAAGCAAATACTTCACCGTATTTCTGAGCTAATTTAGTTTGTGAGTGTTTAAATACCATATTATGCAGTCATGATTTCAACAAAAGGGGTTTTATTTTGAGCACTGAACCAATGAAACAGTTCCTTGATTTTTCTCTGCAGCTAGAATACTTCTTGCAACTTCAAGCAGGATTTCAGCTGGGAAAGAACAGGATTTTATCCCAGCCCTGGAAGTGCCTGGAGGCAGATGGAAATTCATTTTACCAGATCAGAACACAGAACTGTTCTGTGTGGGGTTTTTCTTTGGGGTTTTTTAATGGTAAAATTTGGTCTGTGTTTGGATCACTATCTGTATGACCTGTGTATCAAATTCTTGTGTTTTGTTCTGGGGCTGGTGGCAAAATCTTGGTGTCTGAGGGGCTGTTGGTCCCCACACCTTCTGGGATGAAGGAGGCTTGTGTCCTTGCTGTGCGTGGGGACACGGCTGTGGTACCAGAGCTTCCCAGTGAAATCCCACAGCATTCCACAGACACTGTGCTTTGGCAGAGCCTCTTTTAGTGGCTCCGTGTGCATCTGCCTTTCTGGAGAGTGGGGGCTCCGAAGGTGTCAGGAGGATTGAAAGCCGTACAAAGGAATGGCTGGAAGCTGTTACAGGTGTTTGTGGCAGGGTCACCACAGCGACAGCAGTTACCTGTTGTTTCTGGGTGTTACTTCTTTCCAGAAATATGTGGAGTTTGCCTTCTTTCTCCACTGTTCCTTAAATCTTTTTTTTTCCCACTTCTGTTTCTGTAAAGGAATAAATGCACTTTTTAAATGCACCTCTTACAAAAGGTTGAGTATATTAAATTATATAGTGAGCAGAAATAGGAAATGAGCCTCTTTTGTGTTCCTTTTTGCATTCAGATGCTGAAAACTGTAAGTCCTTTTAAGATTCTTGATTGCTAAAGTCTTTTTAAGATTCTTGATTGATAATTAAAATGGGTCATTTTAATTCCCCATTTGTAAATATGCCTGTTCAGATGTCACACTTTCCTGTTCTCAAGCAGTCCTCTGTTACAGCCACCTCTGCTGTCAGATTATTTTGTGTTCCTCTGATCAGGGAAGTCCCTGGGATGAAGCTAAACATAATCTGAAGAATTGAAACTCCTCCAGTTGTTGTGCTTGAACCAGACTGGTTAATCTGCCCAGAAAGTGTGAGTCCCGTGTGCCAGGTGCTCCTGAAGTTTCTGAGGATGTGACCTAGGAGGTGGCTTAAACAAGAGGAATGCTTTTCTTTAGTGTGAAGCAGCAGTATTAAATAACCACTCTGGGTATTGGGAGCTGAAATGAGCAAGAATCTGCCTTTCTCTAAGGCTGCTGGGGCAATTCCTCCTTTGCCTGTGGAAAGACAGTGGCCTTTTCTGTATTGTCCTAAAGTTAATCCCTTGGATTTGAAATCCATTATACTTGGTCATTCAGCATCTAGATAACATCTGCTTCTAATTTCCTTGCCAGTTTTTGTTTTTGCTGCCATTAATTCTCAGAGCAGCATGGGGGGCTGCCTGTCCAAATTGCAGATCTCTTCCCTCAAGAGCCCTTTTTGCTAGGATGTGCTGGAGCCAGTTTTTCCAAGAAGCAGAAGAATTCTCCCATGGCTGAAGGGATTGTCACGCTGAGTACCGTGTGTAAGAGGGGAGGTAGGAGGAAGACCTACAGCTGTTTATTCAAAGAGCAGACTTCCAAAAACTTCTATGATACTTTTTTCCCAAGGGTGTATGGTCTGCAAAAGCATTTGTGTTCTTACAAAATGAGGGTAGGCTTCTCAGCTTGTAGATAATTTCATGTTTTTACAATAATTGAATTTACTTGTTCTAATTGAACGTGTTTAGAAGTGAAAGTGAAACTGACTAGAAAGAGAAAACAGTTTTCATTTTTAAGATTTTTTTTTTCTATAAATAGTGGAAGAGGAATGTGTAAAAGATGAGTTGTTCTAAGAACAAGATTGACATTGAAATTATAATAACTATGCATAGGTTAAAACCCTCCTGAGTGGCAGAAGGAACAGGGACCTGGAGAATTATTTTCAGCCTATTTGTGGTCCATAAAAGGTGACAAGCTGAGGTTATTGTGTTCAGCATGGTCAATATATTCCAAGAATTCTGAATCAAACTGTTCGCAGGTCAAACCTAATGTTGAAGCAAGTGTTCAGTAAGCTTTATTGAAAAGATATGTTCAGTTTTACACTAAGAGAAAAACCTTCTATAGTATTTAAAAATCAGCCTCATTTTGGGCTCTGATAACAGTGTACTCTGTAGGATTCAAATTCCTTGTTTTTGTTGTCTGCCTTTATAGAAAACTCTTGCAACTTGTAGATACAAATTGTTTTCGTTGTCTGCATTTGTCTGGAAATGTAATATCATTTTGACTTTCAACTTATATCAAGATTGCTTGATATTATGTATTTTCAAATCTTAATCTGGCCAAATTGCTGTCCACAGATCTTTAAAAAGGTGTATCTGAAAGCCTGTCTGTTCCCAGTGTAGCTGAAATTACATGGAGAACAATTAGCATAACACTTTCAACTAACTCATGTCTGGCTCTCGAGGCAGCTCTGTTCAGTCCTGCCCATCTTGTTGCTGTGACTCAGTTGATGGCACCCTCTCTCAAAAGCTGACCCTGCTCCATGGGAATGTGTCTCCAGCAGATACTGGCGTGGAATTGTCAGCACAGGAAGTGCTGCCTTAGGATCACCGTTAAACCTGACCCTGTGGAAGTTAAACATCCTTTGGTGTGAGGGTAGAGCTCTTCCCCCACCTCTTTCTGTTGTCTTAAAGGATGAGCTTGGTTAGGAGTGGAGTGCAGAAGCCCTTGCAAGTGGTGTGATAATTAGTGGTTTTTTGAAGGTATTCAGACTTGTTAATTTAAGCACTCAGTACCTAACTGAGTGTAGACCATTTCCTGACTAGCACCAACTGCCCACGTGTGCTTGTCTTCATCATACACTTGTCTCACTGTCCCACTTCATGCTTTTCCATGAGATTGTCCCTCTCTGTGTCTTTGTCTCGGTTTTTCTCCCATCTTTCCTATTTTTATTTTTCCCTTTGGCCCTTCCCTGGGTGTTTGCAGCTGAGTGTGGTTCTGTAGAGCTCTAGTGTGGGGTCTCACCATGGCACCATTGGTCCTGCAGCCCCGGTCCCACCAGGCTGGGCTCCCGTGGGGGTGGTTCCCTGCTAATCTCTGCAGCAGCACACAATGAATTGACAGTTGACAGCTGTGACAAGAGGATTAGAGAGCATTTGTTTAAATAAAGGGTGGTTTTGAAAAGTGGAGAACTTTCCTGATTTAGTGGAAACGTGAATAGTGTGGGTCCTTGCACTAACAGCAGGACACAGGGAACCTGTCCTGACCACAGGAGTATCTGTGCAATCACTGCAGGGTCAGCCTCAGAAAGCCCTGTGGAATTCCTGATTTCATGAAGAACCTAGTAAGTTCAGCTTCAAACCCTTCTGAAAGTGTCTGAATGAACTAGGAGGAAATTTCGGTGTAGAAATGGAAGGAGTAAGGACTAACTTGTAAAATTGTCACAAAAATATTTTGAAGACTACTGAGTGAATGTAAGATAAATGCATGGTAAAATGCATGGTACCCAGGTGAATATTAGAGTTCCTCTGTGAACGCAAAAGACTTTTGATTTTTACACTATAGTTCTTCAGTGCTTTCTGTTCAGGTGTCCTCCAGTGTAGCCCCTTTTTCTGAGACCTCTCCCTTAGATTTTGCCTTGTATGCTCCCACTGTGTTCTTGTGTTACTGTTTTCCTCTGAAGCTTTCTGCAGTGTTTTCTGATTTCTGCCTCAGAACTTTCAAACTTATTTTCATCCTCATGTTTCTCTCTCTCTTACTCTTTAGAAATGTCACATAGTTAAGCTTCAAGTGACTCCAGCGTATGTGAATCTTAAAAATGTAGCCGAAATGAGTTTAGATGCATTGATAACGGTGTGTAGCAAATTGTATAAAGGAGTTACTTTGCAAAGGTGGAGTTGTGTATTACATGTATTTTGTGTATTTTTCAGGGAATCCTTTTTTTTTACATAAATGCGTAATTTTTTTAATGTGCTGCTACTGAGAAAGAAAACCCAAGTGCTTTTCAGCTTTGTGCACTGTTGGAGCAGGCTGTGGACCGAGCAGGCAGTGGGGATAGAGACCTCTAACCTTGACCTTTTTCCTTCTGTTTCCAGTAAAAGAGCCATTGCCTTCTGCAGAACTGGTCTCTTCAAGGAAAAGTCCTTGCTTTCATTTTGTCCTTCCATTCCTCCCCAGACGTACCTGTTCTCTTGGGAGCTGACTTCATTTGCAGCTGTGCAGTCTGTGCCGGTTTCTTTTCCAAGTGATTCTGGGTTTGATGTGCTCCTCAGTGGCAGTGCTGGAGAAGCACAACTGCTCTGCCCACACTGCAAAGGGCTTTGTGGCATCAGGGGCCCAAGAACAGATTATTCCTGCTGGATATTTTCACGTGTGTTGAATTGCTTTAAACTTTGTGTTTTTGTCCCAAGGCTGGAGGAGGATGGGGTGAAGTATTACTGTTATTTCTGCTCTGCCCTAAAAAAACATTTTATGAAATATATTCATTGCATCATACTGTGGATATTGATAGACTGTTCAGTTAAAACTCCCTGTAAACACAGCTGAAACAAATATTTGAGTGCTAAGTTAGTATTTTAGTGGGCCACTAAAGAATCACCTCTGTTGTGAGCAGTGTTTTAGGATCTTTCACTCCCACAGGTGATCACGGTGTCAGTGCCAGCCCCAGGTGGGCAGTGCTGCTGGGGTGTGGTGCCATCTCCTGACTCACTGGGGTCTCTTCCTGCGGGAGCAGGGTTTTCCTTGAGTCTCCATCCCAGCACTAAGCCTGACCTTGTTTAGTTTGAGGTCTGAGAGTACAGGCTGGTGTCACAGCTGCCATGTAACACAGTAAAGAATCCCTTCAGAAATGCTGTTTAGCGGTGTAACTGCAATTGGAACAAGAGGTCTTGTTTACTTCCTGCAAAATGTAAAACTTGTTTTTCTTGTTCACATCTGTCTTCCCATCAGTAATTGGAATTTTACTGCATAAAGATTGAATATTATGTTTGGTCTTATTTACAGGTCTTATAGCAGAAACTTTTTTCCCAAACTTCAGTTACTTTTAACTTCCTTTCGTCCTGTTCTGTGGTGGTACAGGTTTCATTTTCAAATATGTGTTATATGCCAAAGTCATCTTGGATTCTATGGGCCTAAGTTTTTTGTGTTCTTCTCACTGACATAGTACAGTAATGTAGGGTATGAACAAAACCATTAACCAGCGATCAAGGCTTACATGTCAGTAAACTTTATAGATGCTTTCAGACATCGCAAACTTCTGAAATTCACTTTCCTTCAGTGTGAAAGTAGCTTTTTGTGGAAGAAGAGTAGTATGTATAGGAAACACTATTGTATTTTTATCTGCAATAACATATATAGGTTCTGGGTATCTCTTGAATCTGTTATGTGATAAAAGCCTGTAAGATTGAGATCTTTAATGTTTTTTTAGATCAACATGATGCATAAGTTTAAAACTGCATCTGTTTAAAGGGATTTATGACTAAAACTGCTTGTTTTTCTACAGAATTGTCTGGTGTTTCTCAGCTTGAAGAAGATCTGCAGTCATTATTGATCCTCTTTCTTGGCGTTACCGTTTTCGAAGTGAAGTTTGCCTAGCTTTCTAGTGTGAGCTCTCTTTGCAGCCATCTTAAAAAAAAAAAAAAAAAAAACAAAAAGAATTTTTTTTGATCCATAAAGTAGACAAGCTGTAGTTCTACAATGTCCAAGTCATTCCAGCAGTCATCTCTGAGTAGGGATTCACAAGGTCATGGGCGTGACCTCTCTGCAGGAATAGGCCTTCTTGCTGCTGCTACCCAGTCTTTAAATATGCCAGCATCTCTTGGAAGGATGAACCAGGGTACTGCACGCCTTGCTAGCTTAATGAATCTTGGAATGAGTTCTTCATTGAACCAACAAGGATCTCATAGTGCACTGTCTTCTGGTAGTACCTCTTCCCATAATTTGCAGTCTATATTTAACATTGGAAGTAGAGGTCCGCTCCCTTTGTCTTCTCAGCACCGTGGAGATGCAGACCAGGCCACAAACATTTTGGCCAGCTTTGGTCTGTCTGCTAGAGACTTAGATGAACTGAGTCGCTATCCCGAGGACAAGATCACTCCTGAAAACTTGCCTCAGATCCTTCTACAACTTAAAAGGAGGAGAGCTGAAGAAGGTTATGGTAGAGATGGCAGATCATCCACACGGGAACCACCGTACAGAGTACCTAGGGATGATTGGGAAGAAAAAAGGCATTTTAGAAGAGATAGCTTTGATGATCGTGGTCCTAGTCTCAACCCAGTGGTTGACTATGACCATGGAAGTCGTTCTCAAGAATCTGGTTATTATGACAGAATGGATTATGAAGATGACAGATTGAGAGATGGAGAAAGGTGTAGGGATGAATCTTTTTATGGTGAGACTTCGCATAACTATCATAAATTTGACAGTGAGTATGACAGAATGGGTCGTGGTCCTGGTCCCGAGAGATCTCTCTTTGAGAAAAAGAGAGGTGCTCCTCCAAATAGCAATATTGAAGACTTCCATGGATTCTTACCGAAGGGTTATCCCCATCTGTGCTCTATATGTGATATGCCAGTTCATTCTAATAAGGTGAGTTATGCACCAGATACTTCTGTTTTCCTTTACGTTGTAGTATCTGTTCTGTTTTTACCTATTTCTTTAATTATTTCTATGGCCTGGTTGCTTTTGAAATGATCTGAAAGTTGGTTTGAGAGTGAAAAAGGCACTTGGTTTATTTGCAAGGTAATTGTTGACAAACATTGTAAACCAGGGCTTTACATTAATGTGTTTTATTTGCCCAGATTGCTTAACTTCAAGTCAAACAGCTATCATCTACTGGGATATCTTGTTTGTATTTTACATCTACATGTTCTCTTAAACACAAACATCTGGCATTCAAGCAGTTTTGGGGTGGGTTTTGGTATTTTTTTGTTGGTTTGGGGGTTTTTTGCAGTGTATCTACTGTGCCATTCTGGAAGCTAGTTTCAGCTCTCCTCCACATCTGTCTTGATTGCTGATTTATATGTAGTTAAGATACATTCTTGCACAGTTCTGCTTTTTCCCTGTCCAGAGGGAAAGAGTTAATGTAGAGCCCTGGAACTTATTTGCAAAAGTAAAAACCACATTTTAGATTAGCTCATTCTTGCCTTTTTAATTTCACTTTAACACTCTATCTCATACTATGGCTGAAATTTGTCGTCATTTTTCTCCTTTTTTCACAACTTTCTTAGAACACTTCAGACTCACTTTTTATTGTCACATGTTGCATCTATCCCTGTAGACTCTCCGAGCAATCAGTCTGCTGTTGCAGTATCCTGCTCTGTGTTCCTAGTAGTGTTCTTTACTTGGCTCACGAGTAGAGTGGATCTTCGGGTGTGTTCGGTGATGCTGAGACTTCCCTCTTAGTAATCCACGCCTAGTGCAGCTCTGCGAAGGGAGCAGGTTGCTCAACATGATTCAGATGGTGTTTTCAGAGCCTTCTCACTTTCACCTTTTCCAATGTACTCATCTTGCTGATTTCCAGTATACTAGGCAATTTAATTGGCTAATTGGCTAATACAGTGCCCCTCTTGTCACAATTAGTGGCTAATTAGCTTGAAGGCCTTCAATTGAAAACATAATACGTGCTATTACTGTAAAATTGATACAATGTGGAATTGCTGTTACTAACCATTTCTTTACAGTTACCTCTCAAAAAGTGCTGTTCTGTACATCTGATCTTTTTGAAACACAAGAATTTATTCTGTCCCTGCAAGGAAAGGATCAAACCGCTTCTAGAGCACAAGCTGTATGGCTCCACCTCATCTGACAGTTTATGAACTTGTGTTGCTTTAATTACTTTTTATATAAAATACAGTAATCCAGGTTTCTTGTCTCCTGTATTTGACGTTTATTTTCACTAAAGTTTAAAGTGTTAACAGTTTAGCTGCCATGCTCAGTTTTGTAAAAGGATTTCATTTGGTTAGATTGAAAACATTAACTTCTGAGGCCCTTGAAGATGGCAACCAATAATCCTGTAAGTAGGGGTCTTTTCAGCTCTTTATTTTAAAGGCTTGTGGCTCTTAGTGTGCTTTGGAGTGCAGATGTAATGAAAGCATATCCACGTGGAAATACCTTTGCAGGTATGAGAAATACCAAAATCTTTTCACAGCATAACCTAAGTGGCTGACCTCTTCTGTAACATACAAAACTTGGTTTTTTTTAGGAATATACTTTGGCTTTAATACTGCTAGTACACAATAAAACATTTGTGATTGGATCATCTTTTCTTATGACCCAAGTTGGGGCTTTATTTCTGATTTCAGAAATCATGTAACCACAAGAATTTTTCTCTCTCTCTCCTTCTTTCCTCTGCTTTGCATACCCAACCATTACAGAATTCCTTATTTTGTGTCTCTCAGAAAATAAAATCAAGTAAAACATAACTTTTAAAGTAATCTGATTTGAACCAAAATTTATGGAAAGCAGAAAGGGAATGCTTTTCATAGCTGGGACTATGTAAATTAATCAGTGTAGTAACAAAATCTCACTTTCCCCACGACCAAATAAAAATATCAGAGATTTTATAAAGTGTTTGATCAAGCTATGTGTATTTTAAGTGCAGGCAAGGTGTTAAACATCCTTAGTGTAACTTAAATTGGCAGATTAATCTTCAGGGGTTTTTTTTGTTTTGTTTTGTTTTTTTGGTTTTTTTTGTTTTGGTTTTTTTTTTCAATGATGTTTAAATTGCTTCTTTAATTTGATGTGTGTATGTTTTAAGACCGAGTTTATTTTCTGTGTGTCAAGTAAATTGTTGCCCCAGTTACATCAGGCATTTTGTCAATCCTGATCCCTTTATCAAGGAATGAGGTGTTAGACATGGAGGGAGTATTTTCCTGCCAGAGACAAAGGCTGGTGCAACCCGAGCAGATGAATTTGGAGGTGAAACACTTGAACCTGGTACATCTCCGAGGGAGAACCTGGCTGTGGCCCTGGGAGAGGGCTGGCTAAAATTAGGTGCTTGAGTGTGGCCTCATTTTCTGAGGAACAGCTTGTCCTCTGGCTTGCATCAACTGAGCCAAAGGGGAATCTGGGTTTTCAGAAACTTAGTTCAGGTTTTCTCTCCCTTAACTTGGGGCCTCTGTGTTAATGAGCTGCTGTAAATACAAATAACCTGGTGCCCCAAAACCCTGGGGGAGAGACGCTTCCAAATGGGTGCAAAGGGAATCCAGAGTAAGAATTATGTAAAAAGTTCATGTAGATGAGCTACCGTTGTTCCCTGTGGGGGAAGAAAAATCTGAAGTTATAATCACATCCCCCTTTTTTGCCAGTTTAAAAGCATTTGAATGAGAATTAAATCTGAACTTTGCCTGTAGTTTGCTGATAACTTCTTCATCAGTTTTGTGTTGAGACAGATTCAAAGCATGTTATGTGTGGTAGAACCAGCCACTGAGGCTTTGCTGAACTGTGCCCCCAAATTTAGAGGGGTTTGGGAATTAAAGGACTATTTTCTAGAATGTACTGCTAACACTTCTTAGCAAGTGTTAAACTGAAGAAACTTCATATTGAGTGGTTCATGGATTTTTTATTTTGGTGGGTATTTTTCATTCTAATTGGCAGCCTATTTATAGTTGCAGAGCTTACATCTTGTGCAGTTAACAAGAAAAAGTGGTGCTCTCATTTTACATCTTGATAAAAGGGATGACTTCATCTTGCTCCATGTCAGGAGCATCATGGAGTAATATTGTA
Source organism: Sylvia atricapilla (assembly GCF_009819655.1). Classification (NCBI taxonomy): domain Eukaryota; kingdom Metazoa; phylum Chordata; class Aves; order Passeriformes; family Sylviidae; genus Sylvia; species Sylvia atricapilla. The sequence goes on from NC_089153.1 coordinate 1,388,293, forward strand.
GTACTTTATGAGATACTTTAAATCCGGATTTTTCTCCTTTGAAGGAAGTGCAGGGTAGGCGTTTAACATATGGAAACACTACAGTGAGCCTTGGGAATGTCTCATTGTGTCCAGGATGGCTGTACTGTGGCAGAGACCAAAAATCTGGAAAAATGAGGGATTAGGCAAAAATCCTTTGTGTGTGCTGAGCAGAAACAAACATGTAAGAAGAGCCACATTGAGCAGTTGCCAGTGCACTTTGTGTTCATAGCGGATAAGAAAAAACTTTTGAGTTGGAGAAAACCTTCAGCCCCAAGGTTCTTGAGTGACTCCCCCCTGTTTATCTCTGCTGGTCCCTTTCCTCCCTGAGGAGTAGCTGAGTGAAGGTCAGGCTGTGGCTCCCAGATGTGCAGCAAGGAAACTCCAGAGCTTCAGTCACTTCACAAATGAGAATAAAGCACAGACCTGTCCTCTTACTTGTAAGACTATAGAGATGCAGAGATCAGGCACCAAAATAAATAACTTCCTTTTATAGTTAAAACAGTGCAGAGAAAAAGTAGAAACTCCTCATTCCTTTCTAGTGCTAAAACCAGAATCGGGAGTTTTACCTGAATGATTTGATTTAATTTCATTGTTTTTCCTTGGTAGCATCTTGATTTAGATCTTGTTTTTCTCTTTATTATTCCCCTCAAGCAGTCATATATTTTATATTTCACCTGTATACTTCTAGTTTGTCCTAGCTATGCACTTAGATTTCTTTTAGTCTTTCCTTTCTGAATTCCGTGCAATTTCTTGGCCTCTTTATGGTTCTAAAAATTGGAGTGTTTACTTCATACTAATCTGTAGAAGTCTGAGGAATGAAGCAGAGTAGAGGAAATTCTGAAAGGCCTGAAGACAAACAAACAGCCTTCAGTTCCAAAGGCTGCCATGGCTCTCTGTGCCTGGGCTGGAGTTTTCCAGGGAGCTTTGCACTCTGAGGCAGGAGCAGCCCCGTTCCCGTCAGACACTTTTCAGCCAGGTTAGCAGGGAGGAGGCAGTCCAGTGTCAGTGTCTGCTCAAAGCACCGCAAACAGATTCCATTCTCTATGGATCTGCAAAACTCCAGCTTAGCAGAGAGGACAGTGCACTGTAGCCGTGGCTTTGTGGGCAGGATTCCCGTGTGTGGCTGTTAATTGTGCCTTGTTTACTTTGCTGCAGGAGTGGAACCATCACATCAATGGAGCGACTCACAGCCGCCGCTGTCAGCTGCTGCTGGAAATGTATGAACTGGGATACAGTAACTGGGGAGGAGGGCTCGGCCTGGGACAGCGCTCAGGCACAGCCTGGCATTCTGGGGTCCTGTGCAGGGCCAGGAGTTGGACTGAATGATCCTTGTGGGTCCCTTCCAGCTCAAGATGGTCCCTGATTCAAAATAACTGTTACACAAAGCAGGTTTAGAAAACATACTCTGCCTTGTAGGGAATAAAAACAGCTTGGAGGATCTTCAGGACAAAAAGGGATCCTGCTTCATAGCTTTGGAATCCTGCTGGTGTATATGTAACAGCTGGAACTTAGCAGTTGAGTTGTAATCTTATCTGTTGTAATTGTAGTTACTGATACCGACTTTGACTTTTTCGTTGTAAAAGCACCAGTTCTGCAAACAGAGTAGGGAGTTTGTCCTGAGGAGCAGCATTTCTGTCAGTGCTGCTCCTGGCTCTGGCAGTGGGCCTGGAGTGTTGCCTGTGCTGCAGCTGTGTTACACCTCCAGGTATCACTGCCTGTGTGAAAAGTGTTACACAACTAGAGGAGATTGCATTTTTCTTACATTTTCTTTTATATTTGTTTCTTTTAAGATACCCAGAGTGGAATCCTGACAGTGATTCAGGACATGGAATGTAAGTAGTAATTAATTTTGAAGTATTTATAATTGTTGATTTGAAGCAGAGGACATTCCTAACATTTTATGTGAAACAACACACTTCCTTTGGTTCAGGTGGATTCCTCCCTTTGTTTTCCATCTGAAGGGCAGCAGTAAAAGTAGCCTGAGTTGTCTGCATAGAAGCTCTGCAAAAATTAGGGTGTTTTGTCAATGAAGCTTCACAGTTTCTTGGTTTGAAATGACAGTGTGTTTTCTCCTCTTTCTAGGGGTGATCCCTTTATGTTGCAGCAGTCTACAAACCCTGCACCAGGAATTTTGGGACCACCACCACCTCCATTCCACCTTGGAGGACCTCCTGTTGGGCCCAGAGGTAACTTCAACAGGCTTATTTTCTGGCTAGGTTTAGTGTTTTAAAACAAAGGAAAATGCTTTTCTCAGCACTAGAGAAACTAAAAATACTTTGGCCAGGGAGGGGCTAAAGACCAGTACTGAGTTCCCACACTTCACCTTTCTGCCAGCTGCAAACTCCCTATGGCTGGTAATTTTTAGCTGAGATTAATCTGCATGTGTTTAGCACTTGGATTTTTTTCCCTCTGTAGGAGGTTTTTGTATCTGTCTTCTGAGTAGCTGTATGTTGGGGGAGTTTTCTGGGTGAAACTTAGATGAATTCAGTGTCCTAAATTATTTTCCTCCCTATTTTATTCTTGAGTAAATTGGAAAAATAAATTGGAGTAGCAAGTGGGAAGAAGAATGATACAAGCCTCTTCCTGTCAGGAAAAGAGGCTGAGAATCTGATTCTTGTCTGATGCTCTTTCTTCCTACCTTTTCGATACTCAAATGACTAAAAGAGCAAAACTAATTAATTTACCTGGCTATCCTGACAGAGTATGAGTATTCTACACACGTTTTAGATGATAGATGCATTCATACTTCATTACATTAAAATAACACTGTTAATTTTTCAAAATATCTCAGATTTAACTATAAGCCAAACTATTTGAAAGGGGGTTTCGTTTATGTTTGGTTTTGTGGTTGTGGAGGTTTGTTTATTTGTTCATTTTTAATGGGTATGGTGATTGAATGAGTGATGGTTTAGAACCTAAAACTTTAATTGTAAAAAGAGTGTCTTAGATAAAGAAATCTCACATCATTTGTGTACAGAGATGTTTTCCTCTGCCAAATCTTATTTAAAATAGGAAATTTTTTTCCAATGGGCTGTACTTACTCTCTGCTGTTCCTGAATAGCGATAAATGCAGCTCTTTCTCTAATGTTAGAGTGAAGAGAAGGAGCAGGAATGAAGACCCCAAGTTACAAGAGCTCTGAAATAAATCAGCCTTTTTAGAGTGCAATGGTATAATTAGTTTTTAGAACTTGATCTCAGTCTGGTATTACTAGTGACATATCTTTTAAGAACTTGTGATGAGACATTAATCCCAGTCTTACAGGTTGAACTAAGCTTGTTCATTCTTTTAATTTCTCAAAGGAGCTGGAAATGGAAATATGCAAGGACCCAGACACATGCAGAAGGGTAGAGTGGTTAGTATTGAAATTCTTCTTTTTAACAACCATTTTTGTTGTATAATTTTTTCTATGCTTTCTTAAGATGTAAGGTAGATTTGTTTGTTTTTAATTAATTGATTGTCTTTAGAAGTGAGAATTTGGAATTTTTGTGGAAGTACTGAACCTTTGGCATGGGACTGGGAGTTTGTTGTGTTGAGTACTCTACAAAGTATTTATTCCAAAACTGTACAGAACTTCTTTAGACATTCTCTTTATGATGAAGCTGCAGGATGTGAACTTAAGGAAAGGCAGCTTTGGCATGGCAGGCATCTTACTCTGGAAATTCATAGAAATTCTGTGCCTTTTCTGGATGCATCTTGTTTTGGTCAGTAGTGACGGTAGATATAAAAACATTTTACAACTTTAAACAGTTACACCAGTAGAGCAGAGCCTTGGCAGACTTCAGTTTTGCTGGTACACAGTTTTATTCATGCTGCATGTACGTGCTTTGTCTTCAACAGGAAACAAGCAGAGTTGTGCACATCATGGATTTCCAGAGAGGAAAGAACCTGAGATATCAGCTGCTTCAGCTCGTTGAACCCTTTGGGATAATCACAAATCACCTGATTCTAAACAAAATCAATGAGGTAAGATTGGGTCCCAGGGCACTGCTGTTGGGGCTAGCTGGTGTCTCGGGTGGCCTTCCTGTCGCTGTCTGAGCTTTGTCTTTGGAAAAGGATTTGCTCAGCCCCACAGTGAGATGCCACATCTATCATCAGGGTCATGTGGGAAAGGAGGAGTGTGTTTCCAGAAATGCTGCACTACTGCATTTTCACTTAAATACTGAAAAATCCTCCTGGTTGGTTGGTTGTTGCTTTCTCAACAACACCACATTCTGCATGTTTTAAAATTATCTGAAAACTTACTTGGTCTTGGTTTGTATTATGGAGTGTGCCTTTGAAGTGTGAAAAAAAGCAACACCATACAAGTGGGAAAAGCAGGAAGCAATTGAATGTTTTGAATCCAAATCTAGGTGGAATGTAAACAAAAAAAAAAATACTTTATTTAGGTGCACAAACTGAAGTATCTGAAATTCCTGCCATGTTGTGCAGGTCAGTTCGTGTAACCGAAACGCACTTTCCATTTCTGATGCCTTTATTTTTAAAACAAACGATGGAAGAGCTTGAAAATTTGAAAAGAAAATTAGATTCCTGAAAGAGCAGAACTTGATTTGATTTTGTATGATTTCAGGCGTTTATTGAAATGTCAACCACTGAAGATGCCCAGGCTGCAGTGGAATATTATTCGACAACACCTGCCCTGGTGTTTGGTAAACCAGTCAGAGTCCACTTGTCACAGAAATACAAGAGAATAAAGGTAAAACACTTCTGCTTTTTTTAGCATTGCCTTATTTTAATCTGGGGCAGTAAATGTTATGAGGCTGCTGCATTTAATTTATTCTTAATTTCTGTTCTTTTCAGTGCATCAAATTAATCAAGAGACAGTCACCCATGTATATTTTATGTACAGGTCTTAATAAATGTCTTTCCCTTTTAATCTTAGAAACCTGAGGGCAAACCTGACCAAAAGACTGAGCCACCGAAACCAGAACTGGGCCGTGTGATCCACCTGAGCAACTTGCCCCACTCGGGCTACTCTGACAACGCCGTGCTCAAACTGGCTGAGCCCTACGGGAAGATCAAGAACTACATCCTCATGAGAATGAAAAGCCAGGTGACTGCAGGGGAACACCCCTGGGGGAGGGTTTCAATGGGGTTTTAATTGGGAAGAAATTACACCTTCAGCTGGGGCTTCTGTAGACTTTCTGCTCTGGCACAGGTTTGGAAATGACCCAGGGTCTGTCTGGGTGGGGGTTTGCTTTGGAGCTTCCTGTGGAATGTCCCTGGAATATGAGCTGCTTTAAAACCAGAAAGAAAGGTATTTTAGCATGGAGGCTTAATTATTTGGTTATGCAGATTTTGTGGAGCCTTGGGACTGTTTTTTTAGGGCTGAAAAACCATTACCTATGAAATATAAACAAATATATTCCACTGTTTTCTGTTTATTTTATTTACACTTTGTTTTTTCATTCTTTAAAACTAAACAAAAAGTCCTCCTGTACTTTTCTGGCTTGGAAAAGAAAGGTTTGAAGACAGACCATTGTATGTGTATAGCAAAATGCTTTGGATGTGCATGGGCGTGATTTCTATAAATATTACAGGAGTTTAAACTATCTAGCTCTAATTTTTTTAAGCTTTACTGTCCCAGTTCACTGCTCTCTTGAGTAAAATAGGAAATTCTACTGCTTTTTCAAAGAGATGGGTGCCTAAATCCCCTAATGCCACACTTGAGAAGTGAAAAATTACTAGACTATTGCATGACCCCTATGAAGTCCTCCCTGACCTTATTTCACTGGAGAAACAAATCCCTTTGCTGTCTAAGTTGGCTGCTGACACAGCTTTCCGTTTTTGGCAAGGATACTCCAACCCAGATGTGTTTGTTTAAAGCAGTCTTAGCGTGCCATTGGCTTGTTCCTAAAAGGATCTCCTCACAAAGCTGGATGAGCAGCAGTTGCTGCCTTTCTGTTTCAGGCTTCTCTCAAAAAACAAAGTACTGAGGTAGTGTCACAGCTCCCCTGAAATTCCCAGGTACATAAGCACTAAATAAAGAGTTTCATTGTCCTGATGCTTTTCATTTAAATAATATTTTATTTTATGGTGGCTTTTTTGGCATTTAAAATGCCTGTTTAATTTCAGAACTGTCTCTGGGACAGATGTTCTGAATTGAAAAGCTGGGGTTTGTAGAGCACTTGGTTAAATGTTTGGTGAGGACAGATGTGGTTGAACCTCAATCATTTTACTTTAGTATTTGGAAATGCTGCATTTTGAGTTAAATAACTTTGCCTGGAAGAATGTTCTGTGTTCCAGAGTCCTTTTAAATGTCTGTTTTAATCTTTTCAGGCCTTCATTGAGATGGAGACCAGAGAAGATGCTTTGGCCATGGTTGAGCATTGTGCCAACAAAGCACTTTGGTTCCAAGGCAGATGTGTGAAAGTGGATTTATCTGAAAAGTACAAGAAACTGGTGTTAAGGGTAAGGAGTGTTTTCACTTTTTTAATCGTAGTTGAAGGTGCAAAGGGAAGTAGATGGCAGCCATTGCTTATTGAAAACTCAGTGTTGCATGTAAAATGGAACAGTTGGCTTTAATATTTTCTGGCTCCTCAAGTGCAGTTACTTGGCACAAGTGTAGTATTACGAGGACAAGCTAAAGGATATTTCTTTCAAACAAAACCCAAACAGTTGCTATAATTCAGATTTTGGAGTAAATTATGTAGATTTTAATTAAAATAACTTCATTTCGAACATTCTCTAATGTGGGATCCTTTTGGTTTTTTTCTTCCTGTTTGAAAATGAAGGTTTGTGAAAACTTTAAATATATCAGAACTGCACCTCATATGAAGGAGGGAAAGGTTGCCTGAAGGGGTTTTTTACAAACACCAGGATAGTATTTATGAAATGATAGGTGTTTCTTCATCACACTGGGACAGTAAGTAGAAAACTGAGATGAGCTCAGCTGGTCAGAGCATGGTACTGATAATGCCAAAGTTGTGGGTTCAGCCTTTTTAGGCCATTCACTGAACAGCTGGGCTTGATGATCCTTATGGGCCCCTTCCAACTCAGAATATTCTGTGTTAATAATAAAGTTCTGTGTTAATAAAAGCAGGAGAAATCTGAACTGTCAGGCTGTCTCCTAGAAACATCAGCTTTGTTGTGGAGCATGAAGAAATCTTACTGTTGCACATGGTAGTGCAGCAAAATGAGCACTTAGTGGCAATTTGAAAAGATTTCTTGTTACTGCCTACAAGTGACATTTCCTGCTCAGTAATTCAGGTGAAGTGGTGGGAATCTACTAAAGGTTTTCCACTAATTACAGGGAGAAAAGTACAGCCATTGCCTGAACTATATGCTGTTGGTTCATAAACAAACCAGGAATTGTATGTGAATTTTCTGGAGCAGGATATCCCATTTTTTCTGTATTGAATAATTACTGTGAATAAAGGCAGGGGATTTCTAGGTTGGTCAGATCCTATCTGACATGAAATAAAAGTTTACTGATCAGTTGGTAGGTGGCATGGGCAGAGTTCCTGGGGGTTAATGAAGCTGGAAGCATTTGGCTGGGTTGGATTCTGGTCAGAATTAATGCTGCAGCAGTTCTGTAAATCATAGTCTGCTGTGACTCACAAATTTTTAAAATTTTATTTCAGATTCCCAACAAAGGAGTTGAACTGCTGAAAAAGGATAAAACCAGGTAATTTCCCATTGTTAAAGCATGATTTTTTTTAAAGAAATATGAAAATACCATTTTCAGAGTATAGAAACAATACAAAAGAGTCAGGCAAGCTTTGAGATCAAACGGTTGGTGGTTGTGCCCAGAGATGAACTGTTTCAAATGTGCTACCCACCCTGTTCCTCTAATGATGGAGATTTCACAGCCTCTTCAGGCTCCTCAGGAAATTCTTTGCAGTCCCTAATTAGCCTTGTCTTCCTGCAATTTAAGCCCACAAGCAGTTGTCCTGTCTTGTAAGGATAATTTCTCCTTGGAGCAGCCTTTTGTATGTTTGAAGAATGATGTCCTTCAGGGATTCCCTCAGCCTTCCATTTTCTGAACTGAAACACAATAGTTTCCAGGCTTGTCTAAAGAAAAAAAGAACTTTTTCTTTAGTAATTTCTGGCCTCTCTCCAGTTTTACAGGCAGCAATGTTCTTTATTCTTTACAGAAAGAGAACATATTCCCCAGACAGCAAGGATTCTCCCAGTGATAAGAAGTCCAAAACAGAACCTGCTCAGAAACCTGAAAGTGGCAATGCAGAAGAAAAAGCGAAAGAGGAGAAACAGGAGGATGCTGCTGAGCCTTCAGGTGCCAAAAGTGGGGAACAGGCAGAGCAAGATGAGCCCAGTTTACTCCTGGAGTCTGAAGATGAGCTGCTGGTGGATGAGGAGGAGGCAGCAGCACTGTTAGAAAGCGGCAGCTCAGCAGGAGAGGATGCAGATGTTGCCAATTTAGCAGATGTGGCCGCTGAGGAAAAAAAGGACACACCTGACGATGCGACTGTAAAAACTGAGGGGAACGTTGCAGCTACTCCAGCAGCCAAGAAAAAGCTTAAAAAGGTAACTCACACGGTGAGGTGCTGAGTGGGGGAAGCCCAGTCTAACTTAGGTAGCACACCATGTACATTCTGTTGCAGACCTTCCTCTGTGGGTCTTTAAAACACCTGTCTGGAGAGGAGCAGGTGTTAAAGCTTTTGTGAAGAAAATGGAAGATCTCTCTGGATGTGACTTGCACATGGATTCAGTTATGAATCCCTGGTTCTGTTTTGACGGAAGCCTTTAACTTGTGGGCTTCTTCCCTTGTTGTTTGCTGAAGATTTGCTTGCTTTTCTCTTCACCCTTTTTTTTGACTAATACTTAGCCAGGAACTGTGTTCTCTGGAGCAGTTTCTCAGAGAACTGTCTGTAGTTACACTTGAGCCCAGAAATGATGACCAAAAAAATAATGTACTGGGGACCTGAGGTTATACTAAGCTTGGACAGAGTTGTATGTACACCTTACACTGAGGCAGGTAGGGCCATCTGCAGTTAGCCAGGGTCCTTTTCCCACTGGAGAAAAAAAAGAATTGCTTTCAAGGTGTTTCCAGTTACAAGGTACTTGCTGTGAATTCCCTCTTTCTCACCACATCATCCCACACTCTCCTGGGTTTTATGTCTTACCTGTTTAGTTAAACAGACTCAGTTCTGTGGAGTGGTGTGTAAAGTTTTAGTAATTTGTTGACTTGGAATGTTGTTTCGCAAGAAAGGCATGTTCCTAATTAACACATGAGATGTGCATGGATCTCAGTTTTGGGGGATCCTGGTTAATTGACCTGGTTAATGGTGCTGAGATGGGTACTGGCCATGCAAGTAGCATTTCCCGGTTTTCTTCATGTTCTTTATTAGTATGTTGACATTGGCTGTGATAGACTGCTTCAGACCCAAAGTTCATTCCTTGAAGACCCACATTCACAAAGCTAACGCTGCCTCAGTCTTGCTCACAGTTGCTGTGAAGTATGTGGAACAGTGATATCTTCATATTAGCAGGAGCGTTTCCAAAAATTCAGAATTTAGGCAGTCTTCTTATGAAATGTGGATTTTCAGAGGCCTTCACAGTTTGGGTTGGGTTTTGTTGGGTTTTGTCTGTTTTAGTGGTTGGTTTAATGTGGCTGCTCTAAGCTTTCTTCTGGTTGAAAAGAGCTTTTAATTCTTTTTAATGAACTTTCATACCATCAGTTTCAGATGACTGGGGACAGAATAGTTCTGGTAAGGTTTTACCTTCTATTCAGGCCCTGAAGTCAGGATCTTATGGGACTCTCAAATAAAAGCAAAATTTGTGCAACTCCAAAAGTTCTTAAGGTACTCATGGTAAAAGAACTTTCAGCTTGAGAATTTAAGTGGTTTTAGCTCTGTTCTTAAGTGAAATCATGTTTGCTATGGTGAAACAGTGACCACTCCTGATGCAAAAAACCAAAAAAAAATCATTGTGCAAGGGAATCCTTGATTCTGGGGCAGTGGAGTGCAAAAAGAGCTGGTTAAACCTTGAGTTAACAGTTGGAGTAAGCGAGGCAGCTCTTGCAGGAGGAGTTTGGAGAAGACAGTTGTGCTGTGAAGCTCGGGGGGGTTGAGGGCAGCCCTGCAGGCTGAGCTGACGGGCCCCGTTCTCCCCACAGCGCTACGTGGGCGGCTTCCCGCGCAGCATGGAGGGCTTCGTCACCCTGGACGAGGTGGGCGACGAGGAGGACTCCGACCACCAGAAGCTCCGCAAGTCGGGGCTGGCGGCCAAGGCTGCGGGCAAGAACGAGGACAGCCTGGCTGAGATCAAGGTGGACAAGATTGAGGAGCCAGAGCAGGAGAGTGAAACGTTAGAAAACGGAACGAAAAGCGAAGAGAATGCCAAGCCTGAAAGTGTCGAAGCTTCTGATGCTACGACAGCCCAGGATACTGAGAAGAACGCCCAGGAAAACACAGACCCCCAGGGCGAGCAGGAAACGAAGAGCGTCCAGGAGAAACCTCTTGTCCCAGATGAGTTCAGGATTGGCCCGTACCAGCCAAACATGCCTGTTGGTAAGACTGTTTCCATTTCTTTTCCAAAATGTCTCTGTGCATCGCAGTAGCATTTCTCATTTCATCTGACTTTTATTTTTGGCAATACATTGCCCCATAGCCTTTCATTTTAGGGCTTCCCCCTCCTCCCCCTTCTTCACTCCTGCCCTAAACCGAGTATTTTCTTCCTTTTTTTCCTTATTTTCATAACGTTTTTCATAACCCTTTCCTTAGGCAGAAATTGAAAGAGGTATCTTTTAGCAGCACGAACTCAATTGCTAGCACAAAGCACAACAGTCGTAGTTCAGAGTCATATTAAATACTCCCAAAACTAATCACAAAATGTTGTGAGTTCTTGAAGGAACCAATAAAATGGACCATAAATATGAAAGGTTGATTTTTAAATTAAAAAAAAAAAAAGCCTGCACATATTTAGTTACTACTAGGCCCCTGATTGACTAAACTAAAACAGAGACTTTTAAGGATAAAGCAGCTTTTAATGTAAAGTGAATTATGGTTTTAAGATTTAGCTGAAATGACATATGACATTAAAAGAAATGATGTAGAGTAGATCTCTTAGTTTATTTTGTGGTGTTTACTCCTCTAGGTGTGAATTATGTGGTACCCAAAACAGGGTTTTATTGCAAATTGTGTTCCCTGTTCTACACAAATGAAGATGTTGCAAAAAAGACCCATTGCAGCAGCCTTCCTCATTATCAAAAGTTGAAGGTAAGGCAAAAAACTTGTTCATTTTAAATGGCTTGATTCTTTCTGGGGAATAGAGCTCAACTAGACTGGACTGAGAATTAAAATACTTTCAGGCAGTGGAAATTGGCTTGCTCTATAAATTTTAACTCCAGGTTGACCTCTCTAAAACTTCGCCTTGTGAAATAATATACAGAATACACAGTTTAAAGAGGAGCTCCAGCATTTTTTTTATCTTGTAAATTTGGATTAAAGAGGGAACTCCAGTTGGAATAAGGCTAGGCTTAGAAGTAGTGATGCAGAGTAAATGCAGACAGCCTAGATCCCTTCCAGTTGTCCCTTTGAGAATGTTTTCAACCAGTCAGCAAAGCTTAAGATGAAGTTTTTATATGCTTAAAACAACAAAAACCTTTGCAACTTCTGATTTTGTGAGCATTTTTTCCATTTTTTTAACTGGATGAGGTATCACATGATTGTGTGGCATGAGTGACAATGCTGCTGCTGTAACCTCATACTGTGAGCTGCAAACATCACCTCCAGGAAAGGCCAATCCCAGAGGAATTCTGATAGTCCTGCAGTGTCACATTAATGTATTCAGGGCAGTTGGTCCCTGAGCTGAAAGCAAACCCCAGGGGCTCCACAGAGAAGGAGAATGTGGCACCTCATAATTCAAACATTTGCCTTCTTGGAGTAACAGAGAACCCCTAAACAGAGGGCCCAGGAAGGCAGATGGCACAAAAATTGTCACCAGACAAACAACACTGTGAAGGAGTAGATCAGAAAATCAGTTCCCATGCAGGACCTTGTAGGAAGAAAATCCACCTCATCCATCACCATAGCGTTTTTTCTTTTTCTTTTTCTTTTTTTTTTTTTTTTTTTTTTCCATTGAGGTACCTGCTTATGGGTCATTAAAGCCTTGATGCAAAAAGGGAAGGGGTGGAGTAATGCCAGTTTGTGAGCTTTATTACTTGAGCAAAACATGATTTGCTTTGCTTTTTCCATGGCAGAAATGATCAGTGAGCTGCTTGCAGGTGATTGTGGCAGTGGTGGGGTTTGGAACTGGGGAGGGAAGGGAGAAGTGCAGCTTCTGTTTCACAGTGGCACTTGTGGAGCTGGGAGTTTCTTTTGCTTGGAGAGCAGGATAAATTAAATAGGTGAATTGATGTTGCTATCAAATGTCATCCAAGTGGTTCCAAATTAATCCATCTCCAGGGAGGGGCGATATTGTGTCGCTGCCTCTGTAGAGGGCAGATTCCACCCAGGTAAGTGGCACAATCATGTCACAAGTTCATGACAAAAGGGGAAGGAACTGCCTTGGCTTGCCAAGGAGAGCTCCACTCCAGGGCAGGGAGAACTGCCATCCTTGTTAGATATGACCTTTGTAATTGCAATTAATGTTCACAGGTTTTAAACTTGGAGATTTGATTTATGTTTCTGTTCTTTGTGTTGTGCCTGTGAGAAACTCTTTAAATATAGTCCCAATATAACTGCTTGCTTTCAACAGAAAATTCTGGATAAAATGGCAGAAGACTACAGGCAAAAGAAAGAAGCTTAAAAAGAAGGAAAGATGTAAGGAAAACGTGGCTTTGTTTTTAATGTTAATCTTTTTTAAAAGCAGTACAAGTAGTAGATGGAAATACTGTATTCTTTTTTGTTTTAGTGAGATACAGTAGGCTTTATAGGTCTGTTCATGTGTTAAATGTTGTAGCGAAAAGCATATGCAGTTAAGTTAATGACAACAATTTGTTCTTAATGTGAGAATGGCAACAACTTTTCATTTTGACACTTCAAGCTATTACAGAAAAAAAAAATCTTGCACCCTTGTGGAAAGCTCATCTCTGAGAAGAAAACTGCGTTTAAATGAAACTTACTACTTTCAAGCTTCAGAAATTGTCTTTCAATTCCATTCTGAATAAAAAATGAAAAGTAATACTGTATTTTTATTTTATCTAGAACATTCCGTATTTTGGTCTGAGCCTAGCAGCTATTTAATTTTGAGTGTAAGGCTGTCATTGCATTTCACTTTGGAAAAGTCTTTAAATGTAAGTTGCATTTTTAAATGTTGAATTGCAGTTTCTTTTAATGTCACTGCTGTTATCTATAGCAAATAGGAAAACTAGTGATTAGTCAGCTTTACAACTTTGTGATTTTTTTTCCTGAGCTGTTGCTAGACTTTCAGCTATCCCCTGTATTTTTAGTGAGAAGTAAATGCTCATTCTCTGACCAGTATTATTTCCTCGAGCTCTTCCTGCTTTTACTTGAATCTCGTCGCTGTGGTACATCTCTGGTATATCAAAAGCAGCACCGGAGTCCTGAAAGGGACAAAGGTATCTTTATATTCTTCACATGGAAGTTTTCATACCTGCATTTTAACACCGTTTTTTTGTTAAAACCCAGTTTTGTCAAGACTCTTTAGGACTGTGCTCTTAATGTACCTGCACATGTGAGATGTGAACAGGAATTTGCATGTGTAACCTGTGTTTATCTGTAGTTTTTGTTATTTACTGCTTATTTGTGACTTCAGGTTACTAAAATGATTCCCAATAAACAAAGCTAGGCCACAGTGATTTGTCATAGATGTTTGGCATGTTAATCAGTGTGTCTGCTGAACTCCTTATCCTGTGTCAAGTCACTACACCAAAACTCGAGCTCTCTTTTTAAAAAGTGCATGTTTTTAACGCCTGTGCTTCAGCAGCTTCCTGCATAACTTCTTTCTCTTCCCTAAACCCTCTTGCATTTCCAAACAAATTAAAATATCAGTTGTTAAAACCCTGGTAGGTATATTCTGCTGACACTTTTGTTTCTGGAGTTTTGGGGTGTTCTCATCAAAGCTGAAGCCACATCCCATTCATGCAGTACAACAAACTTGGGCCAGTTCTTTCAGCCTGAGCCTCCACCAGTGAAGATTCGGGGTTTGGAAGGGGTTTGGGATGCAGGAGGCGGAGTGTTGATGAAGTTATGTCGTTTGTTAAGCAGACACCACACCCAGCAGACACAGGATAGAGTGTTGTGTGCAAGTCAAGCCTTGACAACTTGTTTTTCCAGCTGTGACTTTGTATTGCACCCTCACCCAAGGGGGTGCAGTCCCTCACAGAGCTTGAGCCACCTGCGAGGGCAGCAGGTTCTGTGGGGCCCCTGGAGAGGGGAGAAGTGCTGAGGAGCAGCTCCAGTGCAGGCTTTGTTTAAATAGCACATCCAAATTAAAGTATTACCATACAGTGACTCATCCCTGTACAGAGTGCAGTTACTCTGTACGTGACACTCATTAGTATGCGGAGTGGTGTTTGGGTTTGTAGGAAATGGATTAAATGTCAGGCACCGATAGAATCTTAAAGCTTTCTGAGGCCCCTGAAAGAAATCACAGGCACCGGTAGCTCTGTACTTGGTTCAGAACTAAGTCCTAATGATGGGCTTGGAGCCCCAGTTAGGGTGGCATTTGTCACTTGTCACCAAGAGGCTGTTGAGTCCCTCTGCCTTGGCTGCAGACCAGGCATCCCTTCTCCCAGAGGGTGGCAGATAATTTATTTCAAAGGTCTTTTTAAGTTTAGTTACATTAATCTTAAATGCACATTGTATCAAAATGCTACATTCAATTTTTAAAGTAGCCTTTTTGCTAGCTAGTACCTGTGCTGATCTTGTACCTTGTGCGAGTGCTGACCCATGTACCAGTAAACATGTACATCATGTTTGGTGTCTAAACATAAAGTATTCCTAGGTGTGAGTGATTGTAAGTGTAAGGATGCTGTTACACATCAGAAATTAAACCCACTGCTTCTGCCAAGTGTTTTCCGTTCCCATGCAGAGGTCAGGGACAATAGAGCCGTTAGGGAAGTTTCTGAGGAAGAGGTGCCGGGAAAACCTAATCTTGAAGACCAATTCCAGACACATGCGTTGGTGTCATGGGCTGCTTATTTGGGAATAACTGTGCACTGTGAAGGGTGTGAAATGCTGGCTCTGCAAACCTGGAGGCTGCTGCTGTCCCATTGCTGTGGGGAGTGACTAGAAAGAGAAGCCTCTTGGAGATGAGAAAACCACACCCTGCTGGATTTGTAGAGTTGGAAATTTTGGAAATAAGAGTAGCAAGAGCACAATGTTGTTTTTGTAAGGATGATGCTTGCAGGGGTATTTTGCAGTGTTTGATGGACTGTGGGAAAACCCTTGGGCCCTTGGAGCAAGTTGGTAATGGTGACTAATAAAATCAGTATAAACTAACAACACACTTGGGCCCTTGCATTTCCAGCCGATGGATCAAAGGGCTTTAACTCCGTCCGCGCCTGGTTTCTGTGCCTTTGTGAGGTTGTGAATGGGCACAACGAGGGCACAGCGGGGCTCGGCTGTGGGCAGGAGCGCCGCTCCCACCTTCCCCTGGAGAAAAGGGAGAGGAGGAGCAAAAGAATAAAAATGGCTTTTTAAAACCTATTTTGTAAACGGGGCTGAAGCTTCTGCACGTAGTCAGAAACAATCTCTATTATGTCCCAGTTCCTGATATAGAACTTAAAAAACGCACGAGCCTTGGGCAGAAACACCACTTTGTGAAGAGGAGTGCTGTTCCCATAGTGTTCCATTATCCCCTCCCTCAGTGAGGCAAGGGCTCTGTGCCTCCCGGCTCAGCCGCTGTCCCGAGGGAGGCTCGGAGACACGCACCTCGGGGGTTGGGTGCCCGGTAACGGGGAGTGTTCGCAGCTCCCTCTGTGAGCACCGGCGGTGTTCGGCCCCCGCCCCCTCCTCGCCGGTACCACAAGATGGCGGCCTCCCCGCCGAACTGCGCTTCCCAGCGTGCCCCGCGCCACTGCGCGAAATGGCCGCCAGGTACGGTGGGGAACTACAGCTCCCGGCATGCCGCGCGCCGGGAGGCGGGAAAAGACTACGTATCCCGGCGTGCAGCGCACCGCCCCTCCGCCGGAGCTGCGGCCTGGCGCGCGCCTGTTGCCGCCGCTTCCGGGGAAGGGGGGCCGGGCCCAGCGTTGGCGGAAGTGACGTCAGGTCCGGCGGTGTGTGGCGGAGTGGGGCGGGCCGGGCCGAGCGCGGAGCGGAGCGGGGCCGGTGGGGTCCGGGCGGGTCACGGCGGAGCGGCGGCTCCTCTGCGCACCGCAGGTGAGAGGCGGGGGGACAATCCCGGGCACGCACGGCCGCGGGGGGCTCTAGGGCGCCGCCTCCTCCCCTGAGGCGGCGCCGGGCCGCGGCCTCCACCCCCCGCGGCGGGGCCGCCCCTCGGTATTGTCTGCGGCGCCATCCGGGGCCTGCGGGGGCGGCTGGTGCCGAACAAAGCGGGGGCGGGGGGAGGCGGCCCCTCGCCGTTACCGCCCGCGCGGGGCCGAGGGCAGCGAGCGGCGAGGCCCGGGCTTACCGACAACACCGGCTCGCGGCGCCTGCGCCCGGCCGCGGCTACGCTGTTACCGAAACACGGCCCCGGAGCGGGTCCGGCCACCCGGCAAGGGGCCTCATCCCTGCCGGGGCGCTGCTCCCACAGCCCCCGCCTTAGCCCCGCGCGGGGGCGGCGGCTGCGCTCGGTAACCTCCAGCGCAGCACTTGGGAGCGTTTAGATCAGACAGCGCTCGCGTCCCGCCTGCATTTGATTAAGAAATCTGTTTATTAGGCGAATATAATTACTAGACGGTTATAATCAGCTCCGTTGATAAGAGCCGTGTGCTAATCTCGATAGATAAGGAGGAGCTGGGCCGGCGCTGCCGACTCGCAGGAGGAATCACCGGCTAATAAACAAGTCGCTGACTCCTGCCCGAGCTGCTCTGAAACACCTTCCCTTAATCTTCAGCTCACACTAAAACCATCACGTGTTATTTTTGAGTGCTTAAAGCAAATATCGTAATTTTTTTGCTTAACTTGTGGCGGGTAAGGACCTGGGGTTGCTGCATGGAATTAGGCCTGACCTCACCTCCGGAGAAGGCAGTGGATAATCTTCTTTCGTGACTGGGTTTTAAATGCAGACTCTTCAGTCACAAAGCTCTGAATTTTAATGATGGTTGGTCAAGGGCTCTTCATGGCTGTAACTGCAGCAGAATTCAGGGAAGTGGGTGAATTAATAGGCCTTAGTGATGTTCTGGAGTAACAAGCTCCACAATGCATACAGAAAACAACTCAGGGTTAACTGAAAGCCTGTTGTTACAGGATTTTTAATTTCTGTCTTCATTCCTAAATAAAAATCCTATTTTTTATTAGTGTCTTCCCTTAGGCACTTGCAGTGTGCTTGCTCCCACTCCCACCGCCCCCACTCCGCACCAAAATCCCAGAGGAACTTGGGTCAGAACCTCACAGTGTGTCACCGTGGCAGAATTCTCCCTGTTTTCTGTTCCTTAGCGCTGCCAATGTTATATTTCCTCTTCTAGAGTGAGAAGCTTTGAGCTCCTCTGCTTCCCACCTACTCCCAGATGGAAAATGGGTTATTTTTATTCCCAGCAGCAGTGTAGCCTGGCACTGGGGCTTGTTTCCTGCAGCAGCCTGCTTAGATTGGGACTTTTTGCAATACTGAAGTGGCATTTGGCTCTCCCCCTCAGAATTCCCTGACTGAAAAGGTTGTACCAGTACTGATGAAACAAGACTGAGCTTGTCCCCACACTGAGCACAGAAACCTGCTCTGTGTCTTGCAGTGGAGAAATGGGAAGGTTTGTTTCCTCTGGAAGGTTTATTTGTTCTGTTGGAAGCTGCAGAAAATTAAATCAGGAGTGCTGCAAGTGAGGGGCCAGCCTGAGGCTTCCTCTGTTCCTGCAGGATAAATGAGTGTGGGCATGTTTCCCTGTGGGAAAGGCATGAATGGACTGAGGGCTTTGTCAGACAAACTTCAAATATTCAGGCTGAGCCGGGGTCCTTGAAGATCATCCCCATCATCTTTGGGTAGTGAGGGACAAAGCTGGTTGGGTCTGAGCTGAACTTTCCTCCCTCCTAAAGCTGGAACGCTTCAGAAATGGGAAAGCTGGCCCATGATTCAACAAATTAACCTTCCAAGCCTTTACACAAACAAGTAGGGTTGGTTTGTTTAGTTTGGGTTGGAGTTTTTAATTATTTTTACCGTTCTGGACTTGTCTGGGTACAGTCACCTTTGTGCAGAAGCTGCCCGAGTTCCTCACTGCTGAGGCAGTGACTTTGAGGAAAATAGTAATATCAAGACTAGCTCCACAAAAGAGAAGGTGAAAACACATGCCAGTAAAAATTGGGGAGGGCAGGAAGAAATTAGGGTTTTGGGGCTTTATTTGCTGTACTGTATCCCGTGTGTTGGCTTGGGAACTGCTGAAGTGGCTTAAAGCAATTTCAAGCTTGAATTGGGGTGTTAAATGCAACATCCTTTCCTGTTTTATGTAAATGTTTCCAGTAATCCTCAGCAAGTTTGTTTTGAAAGAACATCAAAAAGAACCTGTTTTCCCTCGGTGGAATACACAGTGGAATACACGGGATTTGCTCCCATTTGTGTCACTTCCCAGGGAGCTGCAGTGACTTCCGTGCTGGGGTTTGCCTTTGAAAAACCTGGAACAGAGCAAGCAAGGCAGGTTCCTTCTTCTTTGTGCTTTTCTTGACTGGCTGCTTGGATGTGGCAGGTTTTTAGCTGGTGTTACCAAGAGTTTTGAACCAAAACTTGCATTAATTCACTTGATAACAGGACCAACTGGAATGCAAAGAGAAAAAGTGAGGTGCTGGGTGATAAGCCCTTGTACTCTAATAACAACAAGGGTGTGTTTTGATTCCGAGTAAGTCACTCTTTGATATGCAGACAACGAGCTAAAGTGTTGTTTTGATAATAAAATATATTTTCACTCGCTGCTGCAACTTTCATTGTGAATTTTAACATGAGAAAAACATTCAAATTTGACTTGAGTCATGGATTTTTTGGTCAGGTTTTTTTTAGGTCTTTTTTTTTTTGAAGATATTGCCTCACTTTGTGTACTGTTTCAAGAAAATTGATACTACCAGTATTAGTGTCCAACAAACACTGAGGTTTTCCAGTGTTGATCTGTGTATTTGGGCATGGTACAGGAAGGGCAGCAGTGTTGTGTCACCTCAGAACACAGAGATTTCCAGGTGGCCCTGTGCAGGGTCAGTTCCTCATGGTTTCTGCTCCCTGCAAGGTTTCCCAGCGGGAAAGGGCTGTGAAACCTGGCTCATAATGTCACACACAACACTTAAAAGTGCTTTGAAAAACAAATTCTCCTTTTGAATGTTGAAATATTTTCCTACTGGCAAGTACATGCGCTTCCTGTTTTTTCCTGTCACTTTTCATTGGCTTTGGTGAGGTTCAGTTTGGGAAATGAATTTGTCCCTGGAATCCTCACACAATGGGACCAGCGCTTGTGATGCTGTTCCTTGCTGTGATCTCAGAGCTCTGCTGCAGTCGGGGTGAGGCTGCTGGAGCCTCCAAAGGCAGGTGCAGCCTCCCTGCCCTTGGACTGGGCTTGTGCAGGGGCAGGGAATGAGGAATCTGCAGGCGTTTATTTGCTGCCCTCCTCAGTTGCAGGTTTGGGATCGGAGTGGCAGCCATGAAGGACCCAAGTCGCAGCAGTACCAGCCCCAGCATCATCAGCGAGGATGTGATCATCAACGGGCACTCCCACGAGGATGACAACCCCTTTGCCGAGTACATGTGGATGGAGAATGAGGAGGAGTTCAACAGGCAGGCAAGTCATTCCTCGCTTTCAGTGGCTCATCTCTCCTTTCTCAGCTGCACTGACAGGGCTGGGCTCCACCACTGGCAGTCCTTTTGGAGAAGAAGTTTCAAATTGGCTCTCTGGAGTGATCCTGAGGGGCAAATGGGTCTTCCTTTCTCTGCCAGTAAATGCTGATCTTCTGTAATCCTGGTGGAAAATATGGGAAGTGCAGCATGTTCTAATGCATCCATTAATTCCCTGCTTCTGCAGGAGGGAGGGGAGAAAAGAGAGTTGACACAAGTAGGTGGCACTTGGGAAGGGCTGGCCTGGGAGGTGTTCATGTGCCGACATGTCAAGTGTCCCAGTGCTGAGCTGGGGAATTCCAGGTGCACGTCTGCCTTGGAAACAGCACTGCTGCTCCACAGGGCGTTGGGTGACAGAGCTGCCAGGTGACAGAGCTGCTCATTTTCATACTTGAGTCTTACAGCTCATTTCTCCATCAGGTGGGAAGGAACCCTTACTTTCCTCTGACACCTTGCCTCTGTTACCCTTTCCTCTCCTGCTCCAGAGGCTGGGAACAGCCCACCTCTTTCCACACCCCTTTCCCATTCCCAGCGTGCTCTGTGCTCCAGCAGCTGTGGTTGTGCTGGGTGCAGAGCCACCAGCATGGGATCGTCAGGGTGCCAGCAGCACTGAGCTCATTCAGAGCCAGATTTGCTCACAAAAATGATTGCTCACCTCCATTCTCATTTCTCTTGTGCATTATTTCCTGTTTGATGGCTTTTTCCCCCCAAGAACTGTCCCACAGTTTGCACACAGGGGGTGTAGTTCTCTGGGAAGGAGCTGAGTTGTGCCATGATTTTTCAGGCACAGATTCCATTGTTAAAACAGAGGAAAGGTGGGAGTGTGAGGGGAGAAGGGTCATGCTCAGACAGACAAACACTGTGGGGCAGCCTGGTCACCTGCTGCTGCAGACACAGCCCTCTGGGAGCCTGAGCAAGTTAAACTTGAGCTGGAAAATAAAAACAGGCAGTCCTGATTTCCAGCTATTTGGGGAATTAAATGTTATTAGTACTGCTGGAGCTGCCATAGAGGCACCTGTAGGGGTGCAGGCCTGTAACCAAGCCCCTGGAGCTGGGCAAGCCCTGTGTAACAGGAGCCTGTGGCTGTGTGCCCGCAGCAGGAGGGAGGCAGTGCCTCCTGGAGGTGCTGCCCAGCCTGGAGTGCTGCTCTGGGGAATCACTGAGTCAGCCACTCTGCTCAGTGCCTGAGCAGTGCCTCAGAGCACGTGGGCACCAGGTGAGCTGGTGTGATTACCCCAAGGGCAAGGACCCAGATTGCACAGCAGTCCTGATAATCTGGTGTTAATGTTTTTGATTTGGTGTTTGTGGTAACCGAATTTCCATTCCAGGACTGAGGAGGTGTTTGATTTCAGAGCAAAGGATAGATGGGAAAACTTGTTTGAGCTTCCACTGGGGGAACTTCTAAATCTGTCCTGAATCATTTTTCCATTCCCTTGTGTCTGGGCTAGTTCCTTCACACCAGCTTCTGTTTCCCTGCTTTCCTCTCTTAAACAGTCTGATGCAGCACATGGAAAATTTGTAGGATGAACTCCCTCCAAAGTTTGTTTACTGAACAACGAAGGAAAACTGCTTTAATCTCTGCACTGCATTTCAGTTCTGCATGGGGTAGTTTATCCTGCTGTTCAGGACAGCAGAGCTGCATTCCTGACAGCTGCTGGGATCAGGTGGGGTTCCCAAGGAGAGCACAGTGGGTGAGCACACACTGACAGCCCAGGAGAGGCTGCTTGTTCCAGGTGACAGGCAGGGGTTATTTTTTCCCCAGCAGTCCTTCAGTATACTTTTCCTGAGGAGTGTTTCCTGGCTCTGTGTGTTGGCACAGCTCCCTTCCTCATACTTGCAGTGAGCTCAGTCCAGACTAGTTGGTACAGCTGAAATTTTTGCTTGAGACCTACATTTTCCTTCTTTGGGTCATAACAAGCTGCAAACAAAACAGCTGGGGCTGGCAGGGCTCTCCTGCCTCTCCCTTTCAGCTGCAGCCCAGGCCTTGGGACAAAGCACTGATGTCCTTCCTGCTGCATGGACATGGTGCTGGGCTGGGATGCTGCTGGATAGCTGGGAAGGTCAGCTGGGTGCACACACCTGGGAATAAAACCTCCCACCAGCTCACAGTAGGTTCTGTGCTGAAACAGTTTCTTTTCTTTGCACAGATCGAAGAGGAGTTGTGGGAAGAAGAATTCATCGAGCGCTGTTTCCAGGAGATGCTGGAAGAGGAGGAGGAGCATGAATGGTTTATTCCAGCCCGTGATCTCCCACAAACAATGGATCAAATCCAGGACCAGTTCAATGACCTTGTTATCAGTGACAGCTCATCGCTGGAGGATCTGGTGGTAAGCTCATCCTATTTCTGAAGCTCAAGTCTTTGTGCAAGGCTGGGGCTTATTGCTGCTTATGGCAGGAGAAAGTCCTTTCCAGCAGGAAGGAGCCTGTTAAACCCTGCCTGGCTGTGCAGGGTAGGTGGGAAAGATGTGTCCTCGTGGGATGTGACCTATTTGGTGGCTTTCTTCATACCCACGTGCAGCCTTTCCCAGCCCGTGGCACAACTCCAGGAGTGGGTGGGATGTTATGAAAGAAGGGCACTGAGTAGAGCTGGGGCTGCGAAAGGGTCACTGGGCGTCTGCCAGCACTGACACATTGGGCTGGTCTGAGCCCTGTCCCAGGGTCTGGTTGGGATTGGGAGAACGACAGCAGATCCCTGTCCCAAGTCTAGGGAAGGGAAAAGCAGCCAAACTGTGATTATTTCTCTCTTTTTGCCATCTGACTTCTGTGCAGAGCTCAACTCAAAGGAAAGGGCAGTGTGTGTTTATTTTCCTTCGCAGAATCCAAAGTTCCTTGTACAGAACACAAACCCCACAACATCCTGTCATACAACTGCTCTGAGATTCAGATGCAGACCCTGACTTTTCCAAGCTGAAGCAGCTGTAGGCAGCAGTTTCAGCCTCAAGGAAGATCAGAGAAGTCTAATCCTCCATTTCTTTGTGATAAAGAGCTCCTTTTGAAGCTACTGGTGCCCACCTCAAACTGCAGGACATGGAGCAGCAGCAGCTTGCCAAGGAGGAGGACAGGGGAGTCACAGAGAGAGACATGTAAAAAATCAATACAGCGCTCATACACATGAAATTCCCAGAAGTGACTGAAGTTCCTGGAACAAGTCACCTCTTGCTTAAATAAGCAAAATTTTGAAACCTCATGGCACGTTTTAACAGCTCAACTTGAGAAAAGGCTATTTCAGCATGAGGGGAAGCTGCTGTGTTTGCTGCATGCCTGTGGTTTGCTGCTTATTCCCTGAGACCTCATCCAACTGAAACTTCAGGTGGAGCTAAGGAAGGCTGGATAACTCAGGGAGTAGCACAAAGGAATAGGCTTTTCTGGGAATTACAGATTACTGCTAAGTGTAAGAATTGTATTGTATACCTGACTGTTACTCTAAATCTGTAAACCTTTGCCTCTAATTGGCCTCAGCTTGAAAATGGAAGCTGAAAATAATGATTCACTTTGATTTCTGTTCTTCCCTTCCTCAGGTCAAGAGTAATCTGAATCCAAACGCAAAGGAGTTTGTTCCTGGGGTGAAGTACTTAAACATTTGAGTAGACTGGGCCCTCTTTTGGTGGATGTAGCACAATTTCCACACTGTGAAGCCAGTATTAGAAGATTTAATTGTAAAAGCTCTCTCTTCTTGTCACTGTGTTACACTTATGCATTGCCAAAGTTTTGTTAGTCTTGCATGCTCAATAAAAGTGCTGAGACTGTTATTAAGTAAATCTGTCAAAAGTTTAATGGAAACATAATTGGGCCCTGGCTCTGTGTGAAGGAGGCAGTGAGGTAAGAAGCACCAGTCAAGTTGAGACAAAGTACCACGTTAATAAAACCTTCTGCAGACTCTGATTTTTTAAACAGGACTTGGAATTTGCGGTGGTCTGTTTTTAACTAAAGATGTGTTAACTGGTGCTAGCTTGCACCTGATAATGCCTTAACTTCCAAGTGAAAGTGAGGAGATCTGATTGTTATGCAAATTAGCTAACTTTCCTTTGAGGTATCAGTGTCGTTACTAATGTTAATTTCCCCCCTTACAAAACATCATGATCCTGGGAAGCAGCGTGAGCTTAACCCAAATCTCACAGACCTGTACAGAGTCGTAGATCTCAGCTCCTGAACTAACATCCAGACCATTGGGAGGAAGCAGTTCCCTGTCCTTTGCAGTGTGTGATCATGTTAGAAACCTTCCGTTCCCGTGCTGTTCAGGGAGGTGTGAGATCCATCTCAGTTCCTGCCAAGAACAGGCACCCTACATAGCACTGCCTATGGAACCCTCAGCGTCCAACTTCCCACAGCTGGATTTAACCAGGCAAACCCCAGCATTAGTGATTTGAGTGGTGCTTTTCCCTTGCTTTGTTTAATCATCACTACACAATAGTCTACAGCACAACAACTTTTTTGGTTTTTTGGTTTTTTGGTTGTTTTTTTTTTTCTTTTAATAAAGCTAGAACAGTTTTGGCTTCTTAAACTTCATATTTGGGTAGGTTAAGCTGCCATACGTGTTCAGTGTGAATAGTGTTTAAGTTGAAAATATTGTAAAAAAATTATATTTTTTCAAAAATATTTAAAAAAATAAATAATAGTAGAACTGATGTGGTGGCTGTCTCATAACTGGGCATCTGGCATGGGAAGTGGCTTGGCAGTGTGTGGAGGACAGGGCTGGCACTGTGGAACCCGCTGGCCCCGGATCCTGGCTGAAGCTGGACTCTTCACGGAATCACAGACTGCTCTGGGTTGGAAAAGACTGCAGACATCTGGTTCCATGGGCAGGGAATGCCTTCCACTGTCCCAGGCTGTTCCCAGCCCTGTCCAGCCTGGCTTTGGACGCTTCCAGGGAAAGGAGTTTATTCCTCCCCTCCCACTCTGTGCTCTCCCGTCATTCTCCTGTGGCTGTTCCCAGCCCGGCCCTGCTGGCAGTCCTGGGGACACTCGAAGCTGCTGCCTGGTGCTTGGCGCAGGAGCCCCAGAGCTGGAGTCGAGTGCTGGCTGCAAGAGCTTCTCCAGCCCCATCCACACCTTCATGGAACAGCCCGAGTTTTACCCACAGGGGTCAAGCCCAGACCCTGCTCAGGACAGCCCAGCCTCGCTGTTAGGATCTCCTTTTTAAGCTGGAATTAAGCGGAAGGGGCACGGCTGGAGCTGCAGCTCTGCAGGACCAGCAGGGTGAGGTGGGGCCGTCCACAGATGTTGCCCTGCAGCAGAACCGCCTCGCTGTGTCAGCCACTTGTGCTCCAGGAGGAGCCTCTCCCTGCTGCGGGAGCTCGGCTGCACCAACTCCTTCTGCTGTTGCTCTGCAAAATGCTAATGGAGTTACCCAGCTCCGTGCTGGGCGCTGCCTTCTCTTCCCGTGCAGAGAGCTGGCAAGACTTCTCCAGGACTTCCACTGACCTGGGGAGAGAGTTCAGACTCGAGGACCTAAAGAAAAAGGTCAGCAAATAACGCAGCTGATTTCTATCTGCAGTGGGAGAGTTCCACCAGCGAGTCCTGCGTGACTGCAGTTTGTCCATGAGCTTTGGCCGGGACACCATCATCTCGGGGTGGTGGCAGCTGAGTGCAGCAGCCAGGGGCCAGCGTGTGGAGCAGCCAGCCTGGCCATGGCTGCTCTCCTGGAGCTGGGTTTATCCCTCTCCTGTATCCTGTAGCACTGGGATGTTCACTGGGGAGGGGCTGCTGCTGGCCCTGGGAGCGCCGCTGGCTTTGGGCTGTGACTGACTGCAGCAGAGCTGGTGGCACCCGGTGCTGAGCAGCCCTGGCACTGTCCCCAGGCTTCCTCTCAGTCCTGCTCCGGCCCCAGCGGGTGGGCTGGGGGGACAAGGAAATGGGAAGGAACACAGCTGGCCAGAGGGGGTCACACTGACACGGTGCTCGGCACCAGCACCAGGACAGCAGCCAAAGGGGGGGCTCAGAGCCTAGCTGGTCCTCGTGGGAGGTGGGAAGGGTTGTATTTACACCCCTTGGGGTTTATTTTAAGTTGGGGTGGGTTTTTTTCCCCCCTCATCTTCACTTCTAACAGATTTTCTTACTTTTCTCCCTGCTCATGCTGGGGAGCGAGTGTGTGAAGGTGCCACTCCGGGCTGTGACAGCGTTGTGCAATATTGCCTCAGTTCAACTTTGGTGCGAATTCCAACCTGGGCGAATTCCAGGCCCAGGACTGGCCTGACCCCGGTGCATCGGGGGTCAGCCACCTCTGTGCATGCACCTGAGAGCTCTCTGATGGCACGGGGCAGTGTCAGCAGCACGGCCGGGACACAGCCAGCACTCCAGAGCTCCCGCAGCGGGAGGGTTTGCCAAGGGCCTGTGCTGAGCTGCCTCTCCCACAGCAGCAGGTTCAGGCAGAGCCCACCTGGAAGAAATCCAGCGTGTCTCCGTGTCTGGCAGCCCGGGAGGAGCACGGTTAAAGTGCTGAGGCCTTTGCACTGCTCAAAGGACGAGGGAACGGTGCAGGAGGCAGCAGAGACACTAGCAGAGCACGTGCGCTTGAATATTTCAAAATTTTTAATGTGTCGTCTTAAATTAGGCATCCTAACGCTGGTCTGGACACTGCCCCACGCAGAGCCCCTGGCAGCTGCTGTGTCACCGTGCCGGAGCCGAGGGTACAGCGTGAAAATCCGTGCCCCGGCTGGGAGTTGGTGGCCCCGGGGCTCTGGCCGGCTCCGATGTGGCCGAGGGACCTCAGCAAGCGCTGGACAAGCCTCAGCCGGCTAAAGCTTCAGGTGGAGCACGGCACGGGGTGGCGGTCCCCCGGAGCTTGGGGTGTCCCCCAAGAGCAGCGTTGTGTTTCCCTAGCCCCGCGTTCGCGCCGAGCAGCGGCAGCCTTGGCTTTGGCCTTGGCGGGCGCTACCGGTCCCCGACAGCCCCCGGGAGCTCGGCTCGGCTCCTCCGGCGCTGGGGCGGCACCTCCCGGGACCTTCCCCTCGCTCAGACCTTGGTGCACACCGAGCCCCGGTCAGTGCCGTCTGGGCCCTCTGCGGCTGCCGTGCCCCTGCCCTTGTCCCGGGCCCTGAAGCCGGTGAACACCGGGCAGATGGGCACCTTCCTCAGCCAGCGGCTCCTCCGCACCGCGCCCATGCCGAAGGGGAAGTCATAGCTCCTCAGGCTGGCGCTGCTCGTGCTGTCCGAGTGCGCTCCTGCCTTCCACTGCACCAGCCCTCGCTCCTCCTGCGTTCCTGCGGGATGTGCAGTGTCACCCTTCGGCTCTGCCATCCCCTCCGGCAGCTCTTAATCAACACCCAGGAACCTGCCGCAGCCCCGCTGCGGTTACCCGGGATGGTGTTGTCCAGGACGAAGGCAATGGTGCCCCCGACGAACATCTCCGTGGTCAGCAGCACCGTCAGGATCTGGTCCAGCTCGGTGACACCTGCGAGAGCGTGGGACGGAGCCGGGGCTGCAGTGAGGAGCCGGATTTCCCCGCTGCTCCCCCCGGGGAGGGCGAGAGCCCGGAGATCTGCCCTCCTCTCTCCCCAGACTCCCAAAACTGCGGCTTTTCGTGGTGGACGGTACCTGTGTTAATGGCCCCGGGGTGGGAATCCAGGTAGTTTGGCAGCGTCAGCCCGAAAAACATGGCAAAGCCCAGCACGAAGAGGTTTCGGGAGGAGTTCATGTCGACGAACTGCAGGTTGGAGAGGCCGACGGCCGTGATCATTCCTGCCGGCAGAGACGCGGGGATGCAGGCGGAGGTGCCTGCGCTGGGCCGGGCATCGGGGGCTGCCCCAGCCGCCGTGAGGCTGCGAGGAGTCCCCGTTCCTCCCAAAACCCGCCTGCACCCTTGGGTTCACCAGGGCCCGAGGCCGCGGGGACGTGGCCCTGGGCTGCCGAGAGCAGCGCTCCAGGTTTGGGGGACACAGTTACCGAATAAGGTGCAGAACATCCCTCCGAGCACGGGGTCGGGCAGGGAGGCGAAGAGCGCCGTGAATTTGCCGACGGTCCCCAGCAGGAGCATGATCCCGGCGCCGTACTGGATGACCCTCCTGCTCCCCACCTGCACAGAGACACCGACAGCGGGTGAGGGTGCCCGTGCCCGCCGGCCGAGCCGGGAGCCCTCCCCGGGCCCCGTACCTTGGTGATGCCCAGGACGCCGATGTTGGGACTGGAGGACGTGGAGCCGTTGCCGGTTCCCAAGAGCCCCGCGATGATGCAGGAGATGCCCTCGGTGAAAATGCCCCTGGGGAACAACACGGTCGGACCGGCGCCCATCCCATCTCCCTCGGCATCCCTGGTCAGTCTCCAGGGATGCAGCGGTGCGGGTGAAGTACCGCGGAGGAGGGCAGAGCCGGCCGTACCTGTTAATGGCGTGCACGGGGGGCGGGGGCGCTCCTGCCAGCCGGGCACAGGAGTAGTAGTCCCCGATGGACTCGATGATACCCGACAGCGTGGCGCTGAACATGCCCAGCACGGCCGCGGAGGTCACCGTGGGCAGCCCCCACTGGCCTGCGGGGGGCAGAGCGGGTCAGGGCTGGGGACACACCGGGACCGTGCTCACCGGCGCCACTCTGTGCCCGCCCCCCGCGGTGCTCCCTGGCCCCGGCGATGCTGCACCACGTCCCCACATCCCCCAGGGCAAAGGGGTGTCGGGAGGCCCGGGGCGCCGCGGGGCTGCCGGGCACTCACAGGGATAGGGGACGCGGAACCACGGTGCCACGGACAGGATCTCCCCACGGGCGTCTGTCCTGGCCTTGTACCCGTACTCCTCGGGGCTGCTGGGGAACACTCCGGTGCGGGTCAGCACGTAGCAGATCAGCCACACCAGCATGATGGCCAGGATGATCTGCGAGACACACACCGGCTCCCTCCCGCATCGCTCCCGAGCCCACGTGTGGATAAAGGGGGGAATTTGGGGCCATCCCGGGATGGTCTCAGCCAGTCCCTACCGGGAACATCTTGAAAATCTGGATGCGGAGCAGGACAAAGCCGTGGCCCCGGCGGTAGCCAGGCAGGCAGATGGGGACCTGCCGCAGGTACTGGGCAAACAGGACGATCAGGAAGATGGTCCTGGGGGGAAAGAGAGACAGGATCCCTCGTGCCTCTGACATCCTCCTGGCTCCATGTTAGACAGCCCTGCCCTGCTGTCCCCCGTGTCCCCATGCCGTACAGCACAGCGATGCCCCAGTGGGAGCCAGCCCTGTCCCCAGCCGCCTGGAAAACGGAGAGTCCGATGAGGGACACGGTGGGGGTGACGGTCAGCGGCCCGATGTAGCTGAGCAGTGCCCCGGGGAGCCCCAGCAGCCCGATGACCACTTCCACCAGGCTGGACACCACGATGCCCCCCTGGATCTGCAGGGCACGGAGAAGGGCAGGAGAGGGCGTCAGCAGCCTGCCGGGGAGTCTGGGTGCCGCGGGGGTGGCGGCAGGGTGGCGGTGGCATCATGTACCTCTCGCATGCGGGGCTGCCAGATGTGGGACGTGTTGAGCGGCAGTGACCAGTTGCCGTAGATCTGCTCTGGGGACGAAGGGCTGTGAGGCGGTCCCGGGGGGCGGGGAGCAGCCGGACACCCCCTGCACCCCCCTGTCCTCACCTTCAGTTGGGCATCGCCACTTCTCCAGGGCCAGGATGGACTTGGCGGGGACAAGGAAGGCCAGCGCGCTCGCCTGGAAGAGGGGCAGCCTGGGGGGACAGAGGGATGCCTGCGCCCGGGCCCGGGGCTGGGCAGGGGGCCCGCCGGGGCCGGGCTCTACCTGATGCCCACGGTGGTCTGGATGAGGGTGGTGATGCCCACGCAGGTGAAGATGGTGCCGATGAGGTAGCTGACGGTGAGCTGGTCCTTGCCCACGCACAGGCTCTCGGCCAGCAGGAAGGGGATGGCGATGGTGCCGCTGAAGCAGGTCAGGTAGTGCTGGGGGCGACGGGGCCGCTCAGCGGGGCTGGGGGTGCCCCACACCGCGAGGGACGGGGATTTGGGGTCTGGCACTTCCCAGGCTGTACCTGGAAGCCGAGCAGGATGCAGAGGTACCAGGGGGGCACGTCCTCGATCTTGTAGAGCATGTCCACCTCCGGCCGGGGGGCCCTGGTGCCCGCCCCGGGGTCCTGCTGTGGGGGCACAGCTCAGCCTGGCTCACCCTGGGGCTGCGTGCAGGGACGGGCACCCATCCTGCCCCACGGGAGCCCCTGTGCCCGCAGGGATGGGAGGGGTCCTGGCCGGCCGGCCTCCGTCTCACGTGTGTCACAGGCGGATTGAGGTGAGCGCTGCCCGCGGGGTGCCCCGGTACTCACCCTGCACGCCGCGGGCGGCTCCTTCTCAGGGCTGTGCGGAGAGCCCGGAGGGGCCGGAGCCACTTTCCCATTCTGGCAGTGAGGGCGAGGGGGGAGCTGGGTCAGTGTGGACCCAGGTGTCCCACAGCAAAGGGGCTGGGCTCTGCTCTGAGGGGCGCGGGTGACACCGGGCCGTGGCCCAGCGTATTTCCCGTCAGTCACAGCCCGGGGCCGCTCTGACCCCCAAGCGGGGTCTGGGCTCCCCAACCCGCCGGTCCCTACGTGGTATTTTGTTCCGGGAAAGTGTGGAGGGGGATCGCCCCCGCAGGTGATGGGGAAAATGGCACAGCCAGTCCCAGCCGCAACATTCCAGCGCGGCCCCTCGGTTCCGGGATTCGCCGCAGTCCCCAGGCTCACCCTGGCCTTTGCCAGCAGCAGTAGGGCATCCTGACCCTCAGCTGGCCATGGCCGGGGTCACTGTCCCTGGCCACCACCTCCCTCCCCACGGCCCTGGGGTGACACCGGGGAAGGGATGGGGACAGGGACGGCGCCTGCATTCACCTGGGGCTGAGCCAGGTCTCCTGAGCGGGTCTCCATCCTCCGGCGATGCCCTGGCGGCGATGTCCCTGCTCGGGGGGTTTTATGGCCGTGGGAAGGACTTTAGGACTTTAGTCACCGGCCGGGCGGTGGCGGTGGCAGGGGCGGCGGGCGGGAGGGCGGTCATTGGCTGCGGGTTGTGAAACCTGCGAGCGCAGCCCCGGCACGGATCAGCCATTAACTCCTTTAATTGGGGCTACACCCGCGCGGAGCCGCGCCGTGGTGAAACATTAGAGCCCGTGGGTTACAGAGTAATTCTCAGCTCGCCCGGACGGAGTCGGCGCTGCTGCCGGCGCGGCCGGCCCGGGCGTCGAGCGACAGCGGCGACATCGGTGACAGGGGACACCGGGGAGGCGCCCACCTCCCGGCACGTGTCGGCTCCCGCTGGGGACCAAGTCGGTTCCGAAGGTCACTCGGGCATTAAGCATTAACCTCGCGGGCTACAGCTCGTTCTGCGGCGCCTTGGGAGGTTCCGGGCGGTCCTTGCGGCCGGCGCAGGGTCCCTTGTCGCCGTGGCACAGCAGCTGTCGCAGCGCGGCCGGGCCCCGCCGGTGCGCGCCGTAGATGTGCGCCTCGCCCTGCTCGCCCACGTAGCCGTGGCACAGCTTGGAGAGCCT
Source organism: Sylvia atricapilla (assembly GCF_009819655.1). Lineage (NCBI taxonomy): Eukaryota > Metazoa > Chordata > Aves > Passeriformes > Sylviidae > Sylvia > Sylvia atricapilla. The sequence continues at coordinate 1,419,575 of NC_089153.1, forward strand.
GCGAGGGGCCGCGCTGGTCACCCGGCGGCGAGGGGACAGTGCCCCGCCTCCCTGCACCCCCAAAGCCCGGCTCACCTGCTCGGCCACGGTCCCCCCGACACCAGCACGCTCAGGGGCTGCTGCCTCGGCAGCCCCGGCCCCGACAGCCGCTTCTCCCCGTCCAGCTCCAGCACCCCGTAACTGCGGGAAGAGCGGGGCTGGAGGGCAAATGGTCTGGGGACACCTCTATCCCTAGGGACACCCCCGGGGCACCGCCGTCCTTGGGGACATTCTGAGGACTCCTTGATCCCTGGAGACACCTCCATCCCAGGGACACCCCTCTCACCTCTCCCAGTCCTGTGAGCAGCTCCGTTCCAGCACCTCTAAGTAGTCCGACTCCTTCAGAGCCTTCTTGCCCACCTTCCCTTCTGCCTTGCGCAGCTGCTCCTCAATCTGAGGTGAAAAAGCACACTCTGGGCACCGAGGCTGGCGGCGTGTCCATGACCGTGCTCCCGAGCGGGGCTGGGGTCTGCACCCCCTTCTGTGCGGCCCCGGAGCGGAAGCACATCAGCATGGATTAGCGGCTCCATGAGAGGCCCCAAAAGGCTTTTCTAAGGTGCCGATGTGGAATATCCATCAGGGGCCCATCAGTGGCGTGCCCCGGAGGAGCAGCAGCATCTCCCGAGGCTGCAGCCTCCCCACAAAGGTTCTCACTGCCGCTTTGGGGTGCCGTGTCCCCGGTTCCCACCTGGAAGGCGATGGCGTGGCAGGCGTCACAGCGCAGAGATTCAGGCATGTGGGGCGAGAGCCGCTCCTCGGGGCTCAGCTGGGGCGCGGGGACGGAGTGGGACAGGGCTCCGGGGGGGTCCCCGCACCTGTCCTCGGCCCCTGTCCCCCCCAGCAGGCTCAGCACCAGCCACGCTGCCAGCGCCGCCCGCATCCTGCCGCGCTCCCAAAGCGCGGGGCGGAGGCGTGGGGTGTCTATAACCCCCGAGGCGGGCTGTAAACCCCCGGGGCGGGCTGTAAACCCCCGGGGCGGGCAATAAACCCCCGGGGCGGGCTATAACCCCCCGGGGCGGGCTACAACCCCCCTGGGCGGGCTGTAAACCCCCGGGGCTGGCGAGCGGCGCTGAGGCGCGGTCGCGCACACCTGCATCCGCCTGGGGCCCGTCCGACCCGAGCGTGGCGGCAGGAAGGGGAGATGTGCACGGGGTGTGTCAGAGCCTGTCCCAGGATGTGATGTGCCTCACGACTGTCCCCAGTGACTGAGCACTGAGACCCCAGACTCTGAAAGGAGCCCTGGCCTGGCTGAGGTGCCAAGTCTCGGAGGACTGATATGCATCTCCATGAGAACGGAGTGCACGAGCAATGGAACTGGTCACAGTGGACTGAGCCAAGGCTGCTTGCCCAAACTGGTCTGTCCGTACCAGAGTACGGTGTGCAGCCTGTTCCTGAGCACCCAACCTCAGCACAGGTGGCTCCTGCTTTGGCTCTGTGCCCCCCGCTTTGGTTCCTGCCTTGACCAACCTGTAAAAACCCTGGAGACCCCCGCTCACTTTTGTGATCACCACTGGAGAAGATCGTGTCTATGGGCATCTCGAGGACTCATCCCTCCACGTTGGTAGCTATAATCCCCTTCACCTCTTTCTCTCTCTTTTCTTACTATTCTTTATTTCTCTCCCCACTATCGCATTTGTTGGCACTGAATAAAGGCGCATTTTTGATTGAGTAAACTGAGTTGTCCCCTTGCTTTGTCTTTTGTGCTCTGAGAGCCTTAAAACAAACCATCAGCTTTCCTGCACGTTTGTGGACCCCAACAGGTGCCCCCAACCGAGTGCCTCCTCTCCAGGAGGTTTTTGCTCTAACTCAGTCCTGTAATGCCTGACCCCTTCTCCTCAACCTAAATCCTTCCTGGGATGGTGTGGGCCTACAGGGGCTGGGGGTGTGGGGGGGTTTGGGGCTCAGACTGGGGCTCAGGGCTAGGATTTGGGGTTCAGAGCTGGGATTTGGGGTTAAGGAGTGGGGTTTGGGGCTCATGGTTGTGGTTTGGCTCTCAGGGCTGGGGTTTGGGGTTTAGGGCTCACTGCAGAGTCTCTTCCTGTTCCCAGGGACTGGGATTTATCTCGTGGACATTCCGACAGAAGGACTGCAGGTTCCAAGTGCCTCAGCCCCTCACCTCCCTTTACAGATCGCACAAGCACAGGATGAATAAGCAGATTTAAAGCTGTTTCAGCATTTTTATTACTATTTTGGGATGTCTGTGCTACAGCCGCGGCTGGGGGTGGCCAGACCATCACCCCCCTGTGCAACCCAGCCCGGGTGATCCTTGGGATGGGACCGGCAGGACAGGGGGGAGCAGGACCTGTGCGGTTTCTTTGCTGGCCCACACCTCCTTGTCCCCCTAGGGCTGCCAGGTGCTCACTCCAGAACACCCCCTTTTTGTCGCCGTTTCCATGAGAAGCCAGTGAAGTCCAACCAGTGGCCGCTACCCCTCGGCGCTTTGCCAGCTCAGCCGTGCCAGGGGGGACGCTGACTTTGGGCTAAGACCGGCCGTGGGAAGGGACATCCCCGCGGGTCCGTCCCGTCACAGCCGGAGCAGAGACCCCTCGGGCGCGGCAGGGCTGGCGCGGGCCGGGGGCTGCTCGGGGCCGGGGCTGGCCCGCATGCCCGTGGGGATGTAGTACAGGCTCTCCAGGTAGCCGCAGTCGGGAGCCCCGGCAGGGGACGGCCCCTCGCCTTTGGGAGCAGAGCCGGGGGTCCCGGGGTTGTCGGCAGCCGGCAGCGAGGGGTGCGGCGGCGAGGGGGCGGAGGGCGGCGGGGCCGGGAGCCCCGGGAAGCCGCCGTAGGGTGCGTAGGGTGGGCCATAGACCCCCGGGGGCATGACCAGGGGGTTGAAAGGTGCCTGGTAGAGGCCGGTGTGTGATGCCACCGGTGGGACCAGCACCTCCAGGTACTGCCCGGTCTCGGGGTCGTAGAGCGTTTTCATCTGCGGCTGCCGCGGCGGCTCCATGTAGTAGCACTTCCCGCTGCTGGGATCCACGAGCATCCTGCGCTGGGCGGGCGGGGGGGCGGAGAAGGGCTTGGGAGGGCTTTGCCTGCTCCTCCCACTCGGCGAGGGGCCGTCGGTCCTACTGAGGAAATGAGGAGCATCCTCCAGGTGGGGCTGGGCTGGGGGCTCCACAGCAGCCGGGCCCTCGGGGGGTCGGGGCAGGGGGGGCTCAGGGCTGGGCTTGCTCCAGGGCGCTTCCCCACCAGGAAGGGGATAGGCACCACTTCCCAGTGGAGCGCTGCCTGGGTTGGGGACAAAAGGGGATCCGAAGAAAGTACCGGCCATGTTGGAGACTGATGGATGCCCTAGGGAAGTGGGGACTGGGTTGTTGACCAAGGGGGACCCAAAGGATGAGCTGCCTGGGTTGGGGATCAGAGGGTTCCCAAAGGATGCACTGGATGGGTTGGGGACCAAGGAGTTCCCAAAGGATACACTGGATGGATTGGGCACCAGTGGGGACCCAAAGGATGCACTGGATGGATTGGGGACCAAAGGGGACCCAAAGGATCCACTGGATGGATTGGGGACCAAAGGGGACCCAAAGGATGCACTGGATGGAGTTGAGACCAAGGGAGACCCAAAGGATCCACTGGATGGATTGGGGACCATAGAGCTCCCAAAGGATGCACTGGATGCATTTGGGACCAAAGGGTTCCCAAAGGACATGCTGGATGGATTTGGGACCAAAGGGTTCCCAAAGGATGCACTGGATGGATTGGGGATCAAGGAGTTCCCAAAGGATGCACTGGATGGATTGGGGACCAAAGGGGACCCAAAGGACATGCTGGATGGATTGGGGACCAAAGGGTTCCCAAAGGATGCACTGGATGGATTGGGGATCAAGGAGTTCCCAAAGGATGCACTGGATGGATTGGGGACCAAAGGGGACCCAAAGGATGTGTTGCACAGGTTGGGAACCAGAGGGGCCCCAAACGATTTGTTGGAGTTGGAAACCAAGGGGGTCCCAAATGATGTGCTGGCCAGGCTGGAGGCTGATGGGAAGCCAAAGGATGAGCTGGTGACGTTGGTTACCATGGAGGACCCCAAGGATGCACTGGGTGGATTGGGGGCTGAGGGAGCCCCAAAAGAGGCGCTGGCCGGGCTGGGGACAAAGGGGGTCCCAAAGGCTGCGCTGCCTGGGTTGGGGACCGAGGACAGCTTTGGCATCAGCGTGGATTTGGGGGCTCTCTCGGGGATTGCCAAGTAGTTGGAGTTCTCTGCCGGGGCACCAGGCGGGTGAGGCTCTGTAGCCGCCGGCCACTGCGGCGAGCGCTCCCAGGCCTCTCTCTGCTCCGGCAGCCGCCCGGCCGGGCCTTCGCTGCTGTCCCCGGCTCGGAGCGGGGCGGCAGGGCCGGTGCCACCGGCAGAGCCCCCGCCGCCCACCGACACCCGCCGGCCGCCGGGCTGCTCCTGCCTCTGCTCGCTGGCACGGGGCTCCGCCGCGCTCCGCGCCGCCGCCTCCGCAGGCCGCGGGCAGCCGCCGCTGCCGCCCGGGGCTCCGGCTCGGGGCTCCCGGCTGTCGCCGCCGCCGTGCGGCTGCCCCAGCGACTCCGGCCCCTCGGCAGGGTGGAGCGCCCTGGTGCCGCCACGGCCGCCCCCCTCCTTCCCCGGCCCGGGACTCGTCGGCGGCGGGGGCAGGAGAAGGGTCTTCTCTGCCCGCAGCACGGCGCCGCCCGGAGCCGGGGAGCCCTCCCTGGCCGCGGGGGCCGGCCGGCCCACCAGGACGTGCAGATGGGTCTCCACGTGCGGCACCCGCTCGGCCACCGGCGCCCGCGGTGGCAGCCTGAGCTCGCTCCGCTCCCGGCGCGGGGGCGATGCCGGCGGCTCCTCCGAGGGGGCCGCTCCCCTCCGCGTGGCCTGGACCCTGGTGATGTTGATGGGGGAGCTGTGGGAGGGCGCGGCCCGGCTGCCGGCGGCCTTCGCGGGCCCCTCGGCGCACGCCGGGGCTGCCAGCGCCTCCTCACCCGCCGGCTCCGGCGCCGGCTCCCGGCGGACCGAGGTGCAGTGGATGACCAGAGGGGCGGCCGGGGGCGGCTCCCCGCCGCGGGAGGCGCCGGCAGTCCCGAACTTGAGGCTGTAGCTGCTCTTCACCAGCTTGCGCACGTCCCGGGGCTGCGGGACGCGCCCCTTGCCCTTCTCTTCTGGCTTGGGGGGCGCGGCTGGCGGGGAGCCCCGGGGTGCCGGGGGGCCGGGGCTGGCCGGTCGGCGGGGCACCGCCGGTGGCTCCTCTGGCTGGCTCTGCGGCGGCGCCCTCGCCCCCTGCGGCCGGGAGGAGGCGAAGAGACGGCGCGGCGGGGCGGCGGGGAGCGCCCGGCTCTCGGCCTTGAACGGGATGGTTTGGGAGTGGATGGGGCCGATGGCTCGCTCCTTCAAGCTGGGCCACGGCCTCGGCGCCCTCGCAAACCGCGGGGCGACATCCAGCGCCTTCCCCACCCCAGGCTGGGCTTCGAACAAGGCCCGGGCTCGCTGGTAGCAGATCCTCTCCGACGCGTGCTCCTCTGCGGCCGCGGGCAGCCAGCGGCCCTCCAGCACCTCCTGGTACTTCATCCTCTGGTTGAGCTCGTTGAACGTCTTCCTCAGGTTGCAGACAGTCTCCCTCGTCGCCTCGCTGAGCACCACGCCCTTGGTTGGATGGGCGGTGGTGGTGTTCCCCACTGCCGCCGTGGCCACCGGCATTCCGCCGCCCCGCAGGTCCTCGGCCGAGAAGCTGCAGTCCGAGCGGGACAGCGAGCTGGACTTGCCCTCCAGAACGTCGCCCAGCAGGTCGGTGCCGGCGGAGGACGGCCCCGAGGAGGTCGAGCTGCCCCGCAGCCCCTTCTGCTCCATCTTGATCCGCTGCTCGTATTGCATCTTCTTGGCCAGGACGTTTTTCACCAGGCACGAGGCCGCCCTGGTCCTGTCGGTGCCGTCCAGGGACGCCGCCTTCATGAACTGCTGGTAGTTGAGCCTGAAGTCCTCGCCGACGGCTCTGCCCTTGCTGGGGGGCTCCTTCCTGGCGGGGGGCTGGGGCGCCGGGCCATTCCCCCGGGGACCAAAGCCCGTCTCCTTCCTCTCCTTCCTCTTCAGCAGGATCTGGCGCTTGGGCACCGTCCTCTTCTTGCCGTGGCCCTTCCTGGCCTCGCCGCTCTCCAGTTCCACGTCCACGCACTCGAACTGCTCCTTGCCCGGCAGCTCCCCGTCGCCGCCGGCGGGAAAAGGCCAGCCCACCCTGCCGTGCAGAGCTGCGGCCGCGCCCCGGGGCTCCCCGGCGCCCGCCGGCCACCGCCGCGGCCGCCCGCCGTCCTCCGACAGCGAGTTGGAGAGGCTGGAGGAGGTGTGGGAGCCGCACATGTCGAGGCGAGCTCCGGGGAGCCCCGAGAGGCTGCGGAAAGCCCTGGCCGTCAGCGCCTGCACCTCGCCGTCCACCTCGTCCGAGTCGCTGGGAGCCCCGGCGAGCATCGCCCCGGGCTGCCGGGGCACGGCCGGCTCCCCGCTCGCGGCCGGCACGGGCTGCCGGTCCCCACCGAGGGGACCCATCCTGCCCCCCTGGCCCGGCGCGGGGCTATTCTTAGCCGCGCTGGACAGCTGAGCCCGCTGCGGGCGGGAGAGGGGGCCGGGCGGCGGGGGCACGCCGGGGGGCCCCGCCGGAGCCCAGCGGCCCGGGCCGGCCCGGCCGGGCGATCCCTCCTCGTCCAGGAACTCCAGGCAGTCCTTGAAGGTCTCCGTGCCGTCCGAGCACAGGGCGGAGTGGTAGGAGGACACGGAGGAGCTCGACATGCTCTTGGTGAGGTCGTCGCGGGGCAGCCCTGGGAGGTGTCCGTCCTCCTCCTCCTCTTCCGCGGAGCGCCGGCCGTCCCCTCCCGTGCGGGGACACTCGCCCTCGGGGCCGGCCAGCTCGGCGGGGGACAGCAGGAGCGGCTCCCTCTTCCCGCGGGGCATGGCGGCGGGGAGCAGGCCGGGGCTTTAGCCGGTGCCGGGGAGCCCTGCTCGGGGCTGGGGCCGCTCTGCCGGGGCCGCCGGCTCGACCTTCTGGCTCCGTCGCCGTCCCGGCGGCTGGACCCGGCGGCGGCACACAGCAAGCCCCGGATCACATGGACGCAGCGAGCGCCAGCCGGGGCAGCCGATGCCAAGCGCATTGCAGGGATGCCACCGCCGCCCCCAGCCTCGGGGACCTGCCGGGGGGCCGCCGGCTCATCCCGGCCCCTCATCCCGCCCCGCTCCCCACAAACCGCAGGACACGTCCCGGGGCATCCCCGCCCCACACAGAGCCCCCGGGTGTGTGAGCCCGTGGAACGGCCTGGGCTGTCCCGGAGCGGGGGGACCTGCACATCCCTCGGGGGATGTCCCATCCCCGGTGCTGAGGGCACGGCAGGACCCCGAGCTGCAGCTCCATTCCCACCGCGGCTCCTTTCCCGGTGCCACCACCCACCCCGCCACAGCGATGGTGTGTCCGTACTGGGCTTTCCCCAAAACCCACCCTATCCCAAGCAGGAGCTCCCCTATATCTAATCCGAACAGCCAGGAGCAAACTCAAGGCTTGGGATCCACCCGGGCACAGAGGACCCCTGGGATTCACAGGACTGAAACCAAAGGACTGCAACCATGTGTCCTTTTTGGGGAGACCCCAAGCCAGTGGTGGGGTGTCTGGGGTGACATGAGGCTCTCTGCAGCTTGCCCACCCCAAGCATTGCTGGTGCAGCCAAGTCCCAGTTTTGGGGGAATTTTTGCCATGAAACAGCAGCAGCAGGTGCTCCGCAGCACTGCCAGCCCTGGAGCAACCCGATGCCCAAGTCCTCTGGGTTCATGCGGGGACTAAATTTAAACCTTGGCAAGGAGGAGAGGAAAGCTTCCCGCAGAACTGGGCTGGCACTTAACCCTTCACTGCGGAGCTGGGCTGGGCTTGCAGGTGGCATTCGTGCCCACAGGGGCTGCAGGGGCCTTGCCACGGACAGTGCTCACTGGTGTGCTGCCTTGTGCAAGAAAGAGAGCGCATGTGGGGTTTCAAAACCCCAAATCCCTTTCTCCACGGAAAGGGTGGGCAGGCACTGGCACAGACTGCCCCGGGCAGTGGCGGAGTCACCATCCCTGGCCCTGCTCCTCCCCGGAGCTCCGGGGTGTGTCTGGGGCCATCCCAGCTCCCGCAGCACCCACGGCGGCCGCCGGGAAGCGGATGGACAGCAATGGACACCGGACGGACAGCCGGGTGTCCGGTGCTGCTCTCTCGCCACCCTCGCAGCCTCCGGTGGTGGTGTGTCACTTGTCGCAGCTGTTCTCACTGTGACCATTGTGGTTTTAGCCGGGCCTTGGTGTCAGAGGAGCAGCAGCGGCAAGGACTGTGCCGACCATGAGTGTTGGAGTGAGGCAGGGGAAAGGCTGGGAGAGCTGAGGGTGCTCACGTGGACAAGGATCCAGGGACACCTCAGAGGCCCTACTAGGGCCTAAAGAGCTCCAGGAGAGCTGGACAGGGACTTGGGACAAGGGGTGGAGGGACAGACAATGGGGAATGGCTTCCCTATGCCAGAGGGCAGAGTTAGGTGGGATATTGGGCAGGAATTGTTCCCTGGCAGGGTGGGGAGGCCCTGGCACAGGGTGCCCAGAGCAGCTGTGGCTGCCCCTGGATCCCTGGAAGTGTCCTAGGCCAGGCTGGAGCAGCCTGGGACAATGCAAGGTGTCCCTGCCCATGGCAGGGGGTGGAAAGGGGTGTTCTTTGGGGTTCTTTCCAACCCACCCCAGTCTGTGATTCTGTGATCCCAAGGATTCTGTGAACAGCTTGTCTGGCAGCAGAACTGGCCAGGCACTGCAGCCCCAGGCTGCCCCAGTCCACCAAGCCAGGCCACACTGCAGCACCTGCACCTCCTCCTCCTGGGTTTGTCCCTCGGTGTGGAGGCCATGGAGAGACACCCAGGCTCCTCCTGCCAGATGAAACCCAAGCAGCATCTCCCAGCACCCAGAGCTGGCTGGGCTGTGCGTGGGAGCAGCCTGTGGGCACAAACACGTTACAGAACAGCGGGTGCACCCTGCCTGAGCCAGACTTGCTAATTATACTCTGACTTATATTTAAGCCAGTGTGATGCTGCCTGCAGCCTCACCACTGCACTTGCTTATTAACCTGGATTTTGTGCCAGCTTGGTACGCGCTCACCTCAGTGTTGGCAAGCCTGGCACAGGCAGCGAGGAGGAGGAGGAGGAGGAGGAGGAGGAAGGCTGCTGGTAGCTGCTGAAAGCAGGATGTGCCTCTCCCACGTTGGAGCTACTTTTTGCAACTCCAGAGGAGCAGGAAACACCGGCCCAGCTTGGCAGGGGCTTTCAGAGCCGCCTCTGGGGCTCAGGAGAGATCTGGGACACACAAGCAGCCCCTGAGAGCTCAGGCACTGGGACACCCCCGGTGCCGTGTGGCAGAGGGACCCCCCCGCCTCTCCGGTGTCACAGGGCTGCCGCTCCCCCGGCGCCACCGCGCCGCTGCCGTGGCACAGGGCGATGCCCGAGCCAGGGCTGTGCACCCCGGAGCCGCGGCCAGAGAGCCGGGCCGGGCCACGGCGGGTCCTGCGGCCACACGGCGCCGTGTCAGGAGCCAGCCTCGCTCCCGGCTCCCGATCCTGCTCCTGGCCCCCTGTCCTGCTCCCAGACCTCTGCTCCTGCCCCTGCCCCATTCCTTGTTCCACTCCCTGTTCTGTTCCCAGCACCTGTCTCGTTCCAAGCTCTGTTTCCAGCTCCCGGTCCCGTTCCCAGCCCCGGTCCCGTTCCCATTCCCGGTCCCGTTCCCATTCCCAGTCCCGTTCCCATTCCCGGTCCCGTTCCCATTCCCGGTCCCGTTCCCATTCCCGTTCCCATTCCCGGTCCCGTTCCCAGCCCCGGTCCCATTCCCAGCCCCGGTCCCGTTCCCATTCCCGGTCCCGTTCCCATTCCCAGTCCCGTTCCCATTCCCGGTCCCGTTCCCATTCCCGGTCCCGTTCCCATTCCCGTTCCCATTCCCGGTCCCGTTCCCAGCCCCGGTCCCATTCCCAGCCCCGATCCCGTTCCCATTCCCGGTCCCGTTCCCATTCCTGGTCCCGTTCCCAGCCCCGTTCCCATTCCCGATCCCGTTCCCATTCCCACCCCACACGCCGGCGGTGAGGCGGGGCTCGCACAGGCCCCGCCCCCAGAGCGAAGGCGGGCGCACAGGCCACGCCCACACGGAGCCCCCGCCCCTCACACAGAGAGCGGGGCTCAGTCCCGATCCCGATCCCGATCCCGATCCCGATCCCGATCCCGGTCCCGATCCCGGTCCCGGTCCCGACCCCGATCCCGATCCCGATCCCGGTCCCGATCCCTCGGCCGCGGCCCTGTCCCGCACCCCGCAGCAGATGGCGGCCGCCTCCTCCTCTCACCCAGGCCCGTCCCCGCCATTCCCCGGCCCCAGGCTCGGACCACCACGGACAGGCACAGCGATGTCACATCTTTAATTTAAAAATAAATATATATACACACACAAACCCATGTTCAAGCGCTCGGTGCACCCAGAACACCCTCTCCTCCCGTCAGAGCCCCACAAAGAAGAATCTCAAATACCCTTTGCAGAAGGACAGCGATGCATTTCCACATCAGGGGCTCCAGAGAGGATCCGCCTTCTCCCTGTGGAGCTCCGAACAAACACAAAACTTGTCCTGTTTGTCACCGCCGAGGTCCCAAGCCACATGCCCTCTCTCACAGCAGCCCGACCCTGGTTAGGAACAAAACACTTATTGCTTTGGGGGATGTTTTTACCTCCCTCTTCCATTTCCTAGCTGATTGTGCTTCCCACAGGAGGTCTCCATCAAGTTCTCGAGATCTTTGGATGAAAGGTACAGTCTGGTTTCAGTGCAAAATGCTATGGAGGAGTTTAAGCTCCGTGCAGGACATTTTGAGTCCAGAAAGTTGCTGGATTAGGTCTCCCTGCCTGTATCCCTCTACAGTCACACAGGAATGACAGGGAAGATCCCAACCCTGGAACAAAGTCCAAACACTTAAATCGACTTCTAATATCGGCTACAAGCTATTTAATATACAAAAAGCAACATTATTTTCACTTTTTGTACACTCATGTGCTCAAAAGTGGGAAATACCAGAATTAAGGCTGCATGCTCTGCCAGCCACCAACCTAGAATCAACACCCATTCTTGCCCTTAAAACTCTGGCACTAAGAATGCTCCACACCAACCCCTTCAAAATGCCCTTTTCACTCGTGTTCTTCCTGTTCCAGGTGCCCCAAAAATTATACTCAACTTCCTCATGTTCCTACAAGGTTTCCTACAAATGGGGCATAAAAATGCAATTTAGAGAGTCACTATGTTGGTTTTTTCCCCCTTTTATGACATCTCACCACAGCACTGTTGCTGTACCTGGAATATTCCTCTCCCAGGTGTGATGTTTAGGGCTCGTGTGCAGAAGCACCAGGCCTCAAACCAAACCTTCATCCTCGTGCAGACCCCAGAAAAGGCTTTTTTTCCAGCTTTCTTTCCTGCCAAACCTCCCAAGGCTGTATGGATGGGACAGGGAGGGGACACTCTACGGTATCAACATTCCCAGTTCCATCCAGTGGGACTCCCACACTACTGCACCAGTGCCCAGCACACGGACAGTCTGACAGTCCTAAAGGCAGGTTTAATCCTGGCATTTCCCAAGCTTTTGAGCATTTGCTCCCTAGGCTTCAGCCAAGGTCACCTGTGCATCCTGTGTGACTCCAGTTTCAGGCATGTGGCAACAGCAGAGCCTTGCTCAGGTGTCACTGACTCCCACTCCCAGGGTCAGAGGGGAGCAGTGCTGCTCTGTGAGCCCCCATCCCAGGCAGGAATTCCCTGGAAGAGCAGCTCATTCCATGCAGGGCACACACCACTCTGCCTCGGGGGCTTCATGGTGCTCAGAGGGAGCAACACTGGCCTAACACTGCTCTGCTGCTCATGAGGACAACTCAGCACCAACCTGCTCTTCAAGGCCTGGCTTGTGTGAAGGAAGATCAAGAAAAAACAGGACATTGCCACATGGATCTTTTTCTCTGCAATATCATGTCTACAGTGAAACATTCATAGCTGCTCAACAGAGTAAAAATATGCTACATGAGAACTGTACCGGAAAATGCAGGGCCCTGGGAGAGCTGGGGGAGTGTGCAGATAAAAACCAGAATGGAATAGCCAGCTTCAAAATATGCCACTGGAAACAGACAAGGGAATGACCACAGTTCTGCTTTCCCAACAGTCTGGCAGACACTGGAACTGCTGCAATTCCCAGACTCCCGTGTTGGTGTCAGGATGGGCACAGCCCTCCCTTGGAGCAGCACGGACACTGGGAGAGCTGGGAATGTGCTCTGGGGCTCCCCTCAGGCAGGGACTGTCCCTCCTGCACTGGAACCACCCCAGCTCTGTGGCACAGCCTGGAGGGACACTGGGAGTGGACACCCAGCCCCAGCATGGCCCTGTCCAGGGATCCAGGGAGCTGCAGATCCACAGGGAACACGGGGAGCTGAGAGGAGCCTGCTCTCCTGGGAAGCACACACAGCCTGGATGGCAGACAGGGTCCAAATTCAGAGCGTGTCCTGGGGAATGAATTTACAAAGTGCCACTGGTCCTTGGAACCAAATCTAATGTACAGGATATATTACAGCAAACAGCAGCCCTGCAGCTCGTGCTGGCCCCTCTGTGCACTGCCTGCAGAGGGACTCCAAAATATCCAGACTCTACAACAGACTCCTTCCCTTTTCACATGGAGGAAAATAAAAACATAAGTTAAAACAGCAATAAATAAAAGTACGTAGTGTGTGCGTCCTGGTCAGCCCCCTTTATGCATCCCGATCAGACTGGAGAGCTTCTCACAGTGCTCAAGTTTCAGGGACTCTGCTTTCTGTTTTAACCGCTCATCTCTGTAGAGCTTGGCCAAATTTGACAAATCAGACTCTGAAAGATGAAAAAAAAAGATGTATTAGGATGAAGCCCTGAGCCTCCTTTAAAGAACTGTTTCTAGGTGCTTTGTTACCCTCGTGGCACTTTTAAATTTTAATTTTGGTGGGGACTGAAGCCAGGGAGGTGAACAGCTACCCAAGGGACCTGTCTAAAAGGCCTCCCTGCCCTTTCATTAACAATCTCAAATGTACTTTGCATTTTGTTCCCCTTCTTCTCAAAAGCCACATAAAACTGAAATAATCCCATTGTTTAAATGATTTCCTCCCAGTAATTCAGAGAAGTTTCTTTTGCTGATTAGCCGAGCAAGTCTTAATATAGGTTTCTCCCTGCAGAATAATTTGGCTGCAGGATTAGATGCACTGAGGAGAACAGCAGTAATTTACTTCTGAAAAGGTCAACATCTCCATAAGCACAGGCTACCTGATGACACTCAATTTTTCAAAGAGCTTTTATACACCTTACAAGCCCCTCATTTTATAAAATTATTCAGAGTGGAAAGAACTTCAATAGATCCTTTGATGCCTTACGTCCTCTGTCCCCATCCCACTGAAATTTAAGGCCATTTAACCCTCCTCCCACTCATGGAAAAGCTTCACAAACTGACAGGCAGAAACAGTTCATTTTAGAGCAGAAATCCATTTACAGGTTTATAACCAAAATGCCACTCAAGCAGCACTGGGCACAGCCTTGTCAAGCCTCCAGCAAAAACCAGGCTCAGGTAATTGTCCCTGGAGTTGTGCAGTGGAGAATCTCAGTTTACACTTATCCAATTGGGGAAAATTATTCCGTGCACTTTTGACAGCGTTCATTTCATCACATTTGCTCCTTGTGGATTTCAATCTTTTACAGAGTAGCTCCTTTGAAGCCTTTTCTTCAAGGAGGTTCTGAATTCTAACTTTATCTACACTGGATATACAGAAGAAATTCCTCCCTGTGAGGGTGGACAGACCTGGCACAGGGTGCCCAGAGCAGCTGTGGCTGCCCCTGGATCCCTGGCAGTGCCCAAGGCCAGGCTGGATGGTGCTTAGAGCACTCTGGGACAGTGGAAGGTGCCCCAGCCCATGGCAGGGGGTGGGACTGGATGACCTTTAAGGTCTTTTCCAACCTAAACCATTCCATGATTCTGTGATACTTATCCAGATTTGGTTTCCAGTTGCCTCTTAGTGACCTCTTAGCTCTCTGCAACCTCACTTTACAACTGAGCCATCCCAGCTGAACCACCTCCTGCAAACCTGGTATGTGCCTTTTGAACTTAACTGTGCCACAGATTGCAGAAGACCCAAACCCACAGCACACACAACTTTCACACACTGCTCTGCTGAGAGTCTGGGGCAGCACTACAAAACTGACTAGCTGAACAATGTACAACCAATCCGTTATTTTAAAGGTTTCCCTTAAGGTTGTTTGCCACCAGGTAATGCTTTTCAAGTCTTAAAATCAAGGACTTGAAAACCCAAACTGTTCCTGAGCTACTCATCTCTCTCTGTTTTGTTGGTGCTCAAGGGAAACGCATCCTCAGTAAACACAACAAATGTACTATAAATAGACATTGGACTGACAAAAAGCTCATCACACCAAGTCCAACACTTCAGCAAGGATTAAGGGACCAACAGTGTGCAGCAACAGCTGACTGAGAACTGCCTCAGCATCTGCAGAACTTTTCCCCAGCACTCCATCCTGTATTCAGAGTTTATTTTTACAAACACGACTGTCCTAAGGTCAGCCCGGTCTCAGCCATGGCCTGGATGGGAAGCACTCTGAAAATGGTGAGTTTTCAACGACAGCAGTGGCCCCGGGCTATGCTAACTGTGGCTGCTGTAAATGTATTTGCAGCTGGTGACTAACACAATCCCTGAGTGTACAAAGCTCTGGAGGAGCATGGCTTGGCAGGCACTTGGCATTCCAGGCTGGATCATCTCCCTGCTCTGAGTCCTGGGCTCTGTCACACTCACAAACCCTGTCCCCTCTTTGGGACTGGGCTCTCCTCAGCTCCAGCTCTCTGTGAAAGAGACAATGTGGTGACTTTCAGCTGCATGAGGTCAATTAAAGGGATTTTTCTGTAAGAAATAAACTCTCCCCTTTAGCAAGCATACATTTATGAGTATGAACATCCACATTATCCTTGGAGGCTGCTCCTGCCAGCCACTGATACTCAAAGTTCACAAGCTAAACACATCAAAAATTTCACAACTTTTATGGTCCTATATGTTCTTTTCCTTTTGAACTTCAGAGCCTACATCTTTTTATTTCTCTTTAAAAGCAGGATTGGTAACTTTTACGTAAAATAAGCCAAAACAAGCCTTCCCATCAAATACCTGTAAAGAGCCTATCTCTCTTTTAGGATTAAATGAGTCTTCTTTAGATAAACCAGTAAAGAAACTGAAAACAAGTGCAAAGGCACTTTTTAGCAGAGTGCTGAGGGCTGTTCTGCACAGAGCAATTTAAAATCCCCACTGAAAGCAGCTTGTCTGCTCCTCCTGAACGTTCACACAGACACAACTTGTTCCAGCTTCCTTTACACGCAGCACTACTCCGTGTTGACTCATTTGAAGGTGGTGAGTTCTCTAGGTGAATAAAATCAGTGAGTAAAACCAGTCACAACATCCCAGTCTAAGCTACTCCTTGTGATTTAATTTCTGTTATTCCTTACCACTCTACAAGCAGCAGGAATTTGCTGTCTCTTCAATGAACCAGATTAGTAGCAATTAACAAGCAGTAAAATATGGGGTTAACATGCCTTTATTTGTGCCACTGATCCACTCAGGGGCTGTGAGAATAACGAATGAATGCTCACATCTGTGTTCTCCCTTTCTGCATTCAATTCTTGTTTTTGAAAGACTTGAAATGGTGAAAAACATGATCTCCAACTCAGCTAAAGATAGAAAATGCAAATAACACCCAAACCACCGAAGCACGCTCTGAAAACTGATACCAGCAACACAACCCACTGCAAGGGAGCCAAGAGCACCTGGACATGCTCTGGACTTTCCTGGAGAAATTTTAAGGAAAAAGCTACAGAAACTTCCTGTAGAGCCAGTCAAAGCAAAACTGGTTCTGCTCCAGCAAAGGAAACATGGAATAGGTGATGCCTCAAGATCTTTTCCAGCCTAGCAATCTGTCAGGGCTAGATAAATGTGGCAGGTTGTATGGTTAAAACATCACTAAAGGTTATTCAAGCATAAAACCTGAGCAGAAAGAAGTATCTGAAATAGAGAAGTCTACTTTCCACTCATCTCCAAGAATCACTTAAAATGGATTTTGACAGATCTCAAGAACAGCAAATTCAGTGTTAAGAGCAGATGTGAGACACCTTAAACCAGTGCAAGGCTGAGATGTTACAAGGATTGGAAACTGAGGCTAAAAACAGCAGAGCTTTGTGAAGCACAACCACCCCCCAGCCCCTGAAACACCCTTGGGACAAAAATAACTTACTTTGCTGTTTCTCCTTCCAGCAGCTGGTCTGAATATAGTCTATGTAATCTTTCTCCACTGTTTTCTCAAGCTCTTGAAGTTCTGCTCCTTGATAATTCTTTTCAAAGTTCTTATCAACATAGTAAGGCACCTGCAAGTTCTCTGTTTCTCTGCTGACAACGTGGCCTATGGACCTGTGGGAGCAGCAGGGAGAAATCAGATATTTCAGCAGTTCAGACCTCAAGAAATCAAGAGCTATTTCTCCATATTGGCATTTGCAGAGGAAAATATTTACAGCAATGTTTATACAGTTCATTTCTGCAGGATTATGGCTCCCTCAACCATCCAGTCAGGAAATTACAGTCTCAGGGACAGCAAGCTATGCAGTAGAAACAGAATCCACCCTCCTGCTACAGTTATAGGAAAAATATACCAGAGTTCATAAAAACTTAGGGCACAATGCAGTTTGATCTGGATTTTCCCATTTTTTGGATCCTTTAGTAGAAATAAAACTCAGCAGGGGAGATTCTAGTTACACTTTTCTTCAGGGTTTTATAATTATCAAACCATGTAAGCAAAGTGAGTCATGGAATAGGCTGGAAAATACCCTGTAACAAGAATCAGCCCCTCTAACACGTTCACTTGGTTAAACCACACTCCTGGAGTGAATTGCCCTATCTGAGCAAAAGTACCCAGGCCTCTGCTCGAATCACTGCCCACAGAGAGAGGAAGGCAGCCAAAACACAAAGGTTACACTTTACTCAAAGGAATGCTGTTTGCCCCTTTTTCCTGGGCTCTTCTTTCCCTTCTCCCTCCCTGTGTCTCAGAGGTGTCCTCAGTTTTGTTTTGTTTTTAGGTTAAGGCTATGATATAGATAAACAGCCTAACTCTGAACGAGGCTCAGGCCTATCTCCCATCACCAGGAGAAGGGGAGGTAGTGAAGAAAAGCAGCTCAGCTGCTGTGGGGGCAGCGTGGGAGGTTTCATATGGGACTGGCAGAGAGCAAAAACACTCCCTGGGGAAAAAAAAAAAAAAACCCACCCTAAAAACATCCACCCTCCTGTTCTTTTTTGAGGGCCTCACACTGACATCGTGTGGTAAAACGATGAGGGGTGTTGGGCTGCTCTGGCAGAGCAGAGGAGGGGATGGCTGGACCTGAGCAGTTTTACTCCTAGGAGGGAACAAGGGGACTGTTTGGAGCACTCTGCAGCTTGCCCCGAACCTGCCAATCCCACTCCTCTCCCAGTAAGGGCCAGCCCAGGTCAGCTCTTTCTCTCCTCCAGCCCTGGGTGCTGAGAGCAATGTGGGTTTTCCTCTGCCCCACGAGCTCCCAGCACAGCAGCTCTGTGGGGTCCTTCTGCTCCCAGAGCCCACCAGCCCCCAAGGCCCTGCTTCTCTAGAGAGGTTAAACCAGGCCCTTTCAAGGCTTTAACGATTTGTTGAACTTCCAGTGGATTCATGCTCCAGAAAAGATTTGGATTTATACTGCAAACCACAGGTTTCATTTTTTAGCTGCTTTCCAGAGGAGCCTCAGGGGTGGTCCACAGATTCTGGGGGTTGGTCAGATCAGAGACTGATCTACATCCACACTCCTATCCTGTATCACTATGCAAAACCATTCCATGCCAGTTGAGGAAGGTTTCTGACCCTCTCAGTTCAGCACCCACTAATGCTCCCCACAGGGAACTTCACAGTGCTCAGAACTCACAGTGCAGGCCATTGGTATTTCCTTATTTACAAACTGGAAACATTTTCTATAAAGAGCAGAAATTAACTTGCATTTTGCTATCAAACCCAACTTCCATCCACCTCCATGCCTGCAAACAGCAACAGCAGAAAAATGTGGTTTTAAAGGACTTACGATTTGTAGAATAAGCTGTAGGGTGGGTTGGTGGCCATCAGCTGGGTTATAACTGACACTATTATGATGATGAAAACTGGCATCAACTGGATAAATGCAGAGTATGAATTCTGAAAAGTACAAGGATTAGCAGTCAAGAGAATAGAGATGGAAAAAGGCATCTGTTCACAGAAGCCAGGCTATCAATCACACATCAACAATGGGTTACATGTAGATTTCGAAGAATAAAGAGGAAATACTCTGGGATTTTTAGAGGGCAGATACTGTAATTTCTAAATAACCCTTATTAATAATATCAGAACACTCCTGAACACCATTTTCTTTCCATTATCTTTTCCTCTGCCCCTTCCTTCAGAGAGGCATGGAAGCACTACTGTACCTGTCAGTGTCCAATCCAGCCTGCAGGGACACCCTGTGATTGCCATGTGCCTGTGGCTTTCCTGCACCCTCTCAATTTGCTCACCATTGTAAAGATCTCAGCCTCTGCTCAAGCCCTGCATTTAATGGCTGAGCAGTAAAGGGTTAAGAGCTCCCATGCAGTGTAACTTCAGACAGGATGCAAGCACTGGGGCTTTTGTTTGGGTTCATTTAGCAGCACAAAAGAGTGGAAACATTATCAAAGAGAAAACACTGATCTTTCTTTCTGCTCTTCAATTTCTACCTAAACTGGTTTAAAATGCCTTTTCTGATCCAGAGGAAAATACGATATTCAGCTATTTAGGTTTTGCCCTCTGCCTTGGGATACCAACAAGGATTCACAGAATCCCAGAATCACTGAAGCTGGAAATGCTCTCCCAGCCCATGGAGTCCCAGCTGTGCCCCAGCCCCACCTTGTCCCCACCCAGGGCATTCAGTGCCACCTCCAGCCCTTCCTTGGACACCTCCAGGGATGGGCACTCCAAACCTCCCTGGGCAGTTCCAGTCCCTGAGCACCCTTTCCATGGAGAAATTCCTGCTGCTGTCCACCCTGAGCCTGCCCTGGCCCAGCCTGAGGCCGTTCCCTCTCCTCCTGTCCCTGTTCCCTGGGAGCAGAGCCCGACCCCCCGGCTGTCCCCTCCTGTCAGGGGCTTGTGCAGAGCCACAAGGTCCCTGAGGCTCCTTTTCTCCAGGCTGAGCCCCTTTCCCAGCTCCCTCAGCCTCTGCTGGGGCTCCAGCCCCTTCCCCAGCTCCGTTCCCTGCACTGGACACGCTCCAGCCCCTCAGTGGGGTCTTCACTTTCCTGAAGTGAGGGGCTGGATTCACTTCCCCCAGCTTAGCTGTCTGTCAGCTGTACCAGTTTTTGCTTCTTTTTTTTTTTTTTTTTTTTTTTTTTTTTTTTTTTTTTTTTTTTTTTTTTTTTTTTCCCTGAACCTGAGACTCACAGGGAAAAACTCATCTTCCCTGGAGAATGATCCCTGGAGGTTAACAGACTGTCTCCAGAGGCAGATCTTGCCAAGGCAGGTGGCAGGTGTGTATGTGCACTGACAACAAAGGACACTGTGTGTCTCATCTGGAAGTCTCAGGTGGCAGAAATGTGTCCTAGGCCCATCCTGCCTCCAGCTGGAAGAGGACTGTGCAGCCCTTGGGTGTTCATTTATTGAAGGATTAAACACACGTTGAGGACAAGCCACCACTTCACATCCATCATCAGTCCCCATTTGGACTAATTGTTGATTACCAAGCACTGGAGCTTGCAAAAAGCAAGCAACAGCAAAACCCTCAGTGACAGAGACTGGAGGGCCTCAGATGCTATAAATACAATGGATCTTTACAGCAGTGATTAATAAATGCTAATCCAGTGACAAAGGAAACATCTACTGTAGCTGCTGCCCTTGAGGATAAACTCTGAGCATTGAAGCATGGGAGGGTTTGTCCTGGCTTTGGAAGAGGATCCCTGTCCCTGCAGAGATGTTTAAATATTGAAGCTGAGAAGGTCTCTCCTCCTGGCTACCTGTGGCCGGTGCTCCTCCTCCTGTGGCTCCTGTGTCCACGCCCTCTCGGCCCGGTGCCTCCGCGGGTAATAGTGAGCATCTCTGGCTACATTGGAGAACATGTGGATATTCCCTGCAAAGGAAACCAGGACACACTCTTGTTCCACCCAGCTGCTGGTACTCATCTGCATTCCTCAGTTCCTAATGAACTAGCCAGGTTTACACTCCACAGCCTGAATGACAGTTGGGAGATCTCAGAGTAAAAAAGCACAAACCACCTCGGAATTAAACATCACCACAGTGTTATTCCAAAAAGCCTACCAGAGAAATTGTAGTGTGCTGCAATCCATCTTAATTTAAATCAAGCTGCAGAAACATGTTCTGATTTTTATGATTGTATCTCATATTTTAATGCTGCTCTTGTCACACTCACTTGCAAGGCTGTGGCAGGAAAATGAATTTGCTTCACCAGGCTCAGGCTGTGAATTATGGTCTCCCATAATTACTGAATGTGGTCTTCCACCCTCATTTCTAATTCTTCTGCCTTCAAGCCATTAATAATTTCACTTAATTATTTTATAATAAAGAAAGAGATTTTAAAAAGAGTAAAAAAGGAGAACAATTCAAGATTTTTTTCTTGCACATAGAATGTGGTTGATTTATTTTTAAAAAATCTAAAATGAGGGAAGAATTGCATTTGCTGCTTCAATTTGAAGCTCAGGATTTGATTTTATCACCATATGAATATCTTAATAATAGCTGTGCTCTCCTCTTTTGAAACTCAGAATGTCTTTGTGTTAGAGAATTGAAATCTGTGGCTTATCATCACAACAGAAATGCAAAACTATTTTTAAGCCCTGGGAAAGATGTCACATTATTTAATACTCTTATCCTGTCATTTTTTTGAGTTTCCCAAAGAATTCTGCAAGAAACCTGGTCAAAAGTGACCTCTGCTGTTGTGTAAAACCCGTTCCACTGCTTGTTCAAAGATTTTCCAAGCTGTAGGCATGTGTGCAATCAGAGCTCCAACAGCAAGCCAATCCCAGGCTGCCTCCAAAGAGGAAAGTTTCTCTTGGGAAAAAAAAAAAAAAAAAAAAAAAAAAAAAAAAAAAAAAAAAAGAAAAGAAAAAAAAAGAAAAGAAAAAAAAAGTTTATTTCTATCCTTCAGCGCTGCTCAGACAGGTTTTTATCAAGCTGTGAAAAGAAGCAGCCAGTGTGGGAAAAGAAGAATGGCTTTTATAGGGGAGCTTAGAAAAAAAGTCTTCCCAAATTTTAAGTTTCTCCAAGAATTTCTGGCAGCAGTTTCTTTTGTTCCATGTGCATTTATTTTTTATGAGAAGAACCTGATGCCTCCCTTCATTACAACTGCAACACTCTGCCACATGGAGTGTCCTTTGAGTTTAATCACATTGAAATTTAACTATTTTTCCATGGAATATCCATAGATGAAAACTGCTCAGTAAAAACAAAGCCATAAACCTGCCCTCAAAAGTCCAGTGAGGAAACTGTTTACTACCAACACCCAGCACTACAAAATTATATTTTTATTTTCTTACTCTTGGTTGATTTGCTGAAAATTCCCATCTTCTCCTTCATGCCAGTCTCCCTGATAAACCTGCCATGCCCAGTACCCAAACTCCTCCCACTGCTCCTCAATTTCCTGTCCTCAATTCCAAGCATCCCTGTTCCCCACAGGCCTTTTCCATGAGGGTGATGTCCCACAAAGGGCACAGCCAGCTGCAATTCCCTGCACAGTCAGAGATGGAAAACTTGCAGACTCCTGCTGGAATTACACCATGCTGGGGCTGGCTTTGCATTTCCACTGGTGCAAGTCTGGGATCTGAGGTCACCTTAAGCTGCAAGATGCATCCCTCACAGCAAGGTTAATAAGTAACTACTCATCTGTGTGTCTTCAGGCTGTAGTAACCAGTGCGTCACTTTTTGTGACACCTTGGAGGTGAAAAGTTCCCAGGAGTGCTAAAGCAATTCCTTAGATGCTGCCAGGAAGGCCCTTGAAATCCTCACACCTTTCAGATTTCATTTTAATCCACTGATCTTGCAGAATCTATTTTTCCTACAAATCCAAAAGCCAAGGCTGGGCTGAGACATGCATGGAGCTACTCCAGGTGCAGTTCCACTGCTGTCACTGATCCTGCACATCCCCTGGATGCTGGCTCCTCTCCTGGCAGGCAGCACTTGCTGAGCTCCCAGGCTGTAATTTCATTACAGCACAGGCTGTAATGTGAGGCACAGGAGCTCCTGCCTCCCCTGAGACCACAGCTCCAGGAGCTGGGCCCTGCTGGCCTGGAATGCTGTCAGGTGCCTCAAGTACAGCCCAGTCATGAACTGTTCACGTTGGAAAAGACCACTGAGGTCACTGAGTACAGCCATCATCAAAAACAACTCTGATCCCTTCTCATTCACACCCCATTTCACCTCCCATACCATCACTGGCTTCAGACGATGGAGGGAACAAAAAAAGCAGAAATCAAATGTGAAAAGGTTGCTGCTCTTTCCAGATGTATCATCGACTCCCTGAGCAGTCCCAAGGGAAGCTGAACTTCCTCATGGTTTATAGAATCACAGAATATGCTGAGTTGGAAGGGAGTCTCAAGGATCATCCAGCTCCTGGCCCTGCCCAGACTCCCCAACAATCCCCCTGGGCATCCCTGGAATGGTGTCCAAACGCTCCTGGAGCTCTGGCAGCCTCGGGGCTGTGCCCATTCCCTGGGGAGCCTGGGCACCCTCCGGGGGAAGAAACTCTCCTAGAATCCAGCCTGAGTCTGCCCTGGCCCAGCTCCAGCTGTTCTCCCTCAGGGTTAATCAGTCCACTGCCCTTCAAAACCACTGCACACAGGTACTGACCTGTAGGGAAGTGCCCACCAAAAAACACATTGAATATTTCTTCTGGTGTGATGTCTGCTTCAAATTCTGTGTAGTAATTGTAGTGCCTGGCCTGGCCAGTGCTGACGTGCTCGTGGTCCCTCCCGAGTTCATCGTAGCGGAGCCGTTTCTCAGGGTTGCTCAGAACTGCAAAAGCATTGCCTATTGCTGGGGAGGAAATTAAAACCAGTGTTACACTCCCAGAGCTCGCACTTTTATAAGTGGAGCAGCAAAAGAAGCCCAAACAAGCCTAGGGAAGTTGTGCTTGACCAAAGATTGAGCTACTTTTACAAAAGATGTGTAACAGCTCCAACGTTAGCTGTGATGGAAACCAATTCCTGCTGTCACTGATGCCAGGAGAAAGACAAAGTGAGAGGGACTTGAAGTATTTGTAAAACTGACACGAGAGCTCACTTCAGCCAAGGAATTGGGTGAGAATGGATCACTTTATCAGCTCATGCCAAATGCAAGTTTGGTCCAAGTGCACCTCCATATCCCATACACAATTAACACAAAGTTAATAACTGCAGGGGCCAATTAAAATGCATAGGGCTATCCCAAGTTTTTCCTGCTGGCAGAGATGCTCCTGAAGCCGTGTGGCACATCTATTTCATACCTCCCATCCAACCACTCAGAAGTGTTTGTTTGGCTCATCTTTCTTTGATCTCTGACAGTATAAGTTCATAGAGAAATACAACCTAAACACAAACAAATAAAGAACAGCCCTCCAGAGGCTCCTTGTTTTAACAGACTGTGAATGAATCACCAGCTTTCCTCATGCTGGGCTGCACGGAAAAGGGAAATATGTATAAGTTTAGACAGTAACACTGTAGCATAACTGAGAACTCCAGACACAGCACATTGTATTCAATTTCATATTCCCATACATATATATAAAAATAAAAATTTATTCATGACAAGGAGCATTTATTGATGACAAACTCCCAGTTCTCCTGCATGGGCAATGTCAGTTCCAAGCTCTGAACCTCCTTCAGTATCATGGAATCCCAGAATGGTTTGGGTTGGAAGGAATCATGAAGATCACTTTGTCCCAATCTCCTGCCATCAGCAGGGACAGCTCCCACTTGACGAGGTTGTTCCAAGTCCCATCCAAGTTGGCCTTGGACACTTCCAGGTATCCAGAGGCAACCACAGCTTCTCCGGGCAACCTGTGCCAGGGCCTCAGCACCCTCACAGGGAAGAATCTCTTCCTAATATCCCACCCATCCCTGCCTCTGACAGCGCAGAGGGTATTCCCCCTCGTCCTGTCCCTCCAGACCCTCGTAAAGATCCTCAGAAGTATCTGGCAATGAGACCTGGGACGCATTTCTCACAGTTTCTAAGGGAGACGTGCATTTTGCAGACAGAAACGCGAACCCCGCCGAGCCGCAGCAGGGCTCTGCGAGGACGCTGTGTCCGTAACCCCGCCCGGCTCCGCGGGCCGGCGGCCGCCTCTGCCGCCCGCTCACCTTTGAAGGCCTCGGTGGCTCCGGGCGCGCGGTTCTTGTCGGGGTGGAACTTGAGGGCCAACCTGCGGTACGCCCGCTTCAGCTCCTCCTCGCCGGCGTCCCGGCTCACGCCCAGGATCTCGTAGTAATCCCGGCACCGCTTGATGCTGAGGGCGCACACAGGGTTATCGGGGCGCCCTGGGCCCGCTCCCCGCCCTTCCCTGGGCTCCGCCCCCCGCCTCCCCCCGAGCTCCGGGCCCCCCGTTGCCGCTCACCGCCGCACCCCGTCCAGCTGCTCGGCCGTGTAGGTCATGTCGGCCCGCGGCCGCCCCTCGCTCACCGCCCGCCGCCCCGCGCCGCCATCTTGTGCGCGGGGGCTGCTGGGAGCGGGCCCGCGGCGCCGGCAGGGCCGTGACGTCACGGCGAAGGGCGGTGACGTCATGGGGTCCCGAGGGGAGCGGGAGGTCATGGAATTATGGAAGTCATGGCATTGTGGCGTATCCCGAGCAGGAAGACATCCGCCAGGATCACCCCGTCCAGCTCCTGGCTCCTGCCCCCACCAATTCCCCCTGGGCATCCCTGGCAGCGCTGTCCAAACGCTCCTGGAGCTCTGGCAGCCTCGGGGCCGTGCCCATTCCCTGGGGAGCCTGGGCAGTGCCAGCACCCTCTGGGGGAAGAACCTTTCCCTGCTCCCCATCCCAAACTTCCCCTTCCAGCCGTTCCCTCCTTCCCCGAGCTCTGCCCTCAGCCCCTGTGCTGCAGCTGGACCAGCCCAGTGCCCTCACCGCTCCTCGGGTGGCCCCTGCAGACCCTTCCCCAGCCCCGGCTCCCTCCTTTGGCCGCTCTGGAGCAGCTTTGGAAAGGCCTTGGGGGTGCTGGTGACGGCGGCTGGACGTGAGCCCCAGGCGGGCAAGAGGCCAGTGGCCCCTGGGCTGTGCCAGCCGTGGGTCGCAGCAGGACCAGGGCAGTGGCCGTGCCCTGTGCTGGCACTGCTGGGGACCTCGAGGGCTGTGTCCTGTTCTGGGCCCACTCTGTAAGACATTTCCTGGTTGCCTTCATCACTGCTAATGCTGTTGGTTGTTTCCCCTCATCCCACCTGCCAGGGACACCTCCCACTGTCCCAGGCTGCTCCAAGCCCCAGTGTCCAGCCTGGCCTTGGGCACTGCCAGGGATCCAGGGACAGCCACCGCTGCTCTGGGCACCCTGTGCCAGGGCCTGCCCACCCTCATTTTAACACCTTCAAGGGCCTGTAGGAGGAAGGATGCCCAAAGCAGGAAAACTAAAGCAGTGGTGAGACCCTATGGAATCTCAAGAGGTCAGGGGAGATTTGTTAAAGCTTTACTTTCACTAAAAATCTGCTTGTTGTGCTCCATGTGTGGAGTCACAGTTCTCTGGGAACTGGAGCTATCTGGGTCCATCTAATTGGGAATTATCTGGGATTCTGTGTTAAGCAAATTCACCAGTCTGGTGAAGCCTGGGTGAGTGATAACACTTTTCATAAATGTTACCAGAAAAGCTTCATTTATTAAAAAACAACGTATCAAACTACGGGTGCAGATGTCAGAGGCTAAAGGTCGCCTCTTTACCAGGAGCTTTGAAAATTTGCAATTTTTTTTGCTGAACATTTCCTTGCCAGCTGCAAAGCACAGCTGCCTCTTGCATTGCACAGGGAGTGCTGCTCTTCCTAGTCTCAGGAAGCTTTGGGAAAGCAGTGATGGAGATGATGGAAGCTCTTCTGGCAAACTTGGGCTGCCACACTCCAGGAGCTGAAGGAGCTCAGCATTTTGCTTGTGAGCATTCATTTTACACTGAGATAAACCCCGATGTCTTTGTTCCTTACACTTCAGCTGAACCTCTGAGCATGTGGGGAGATAATGATCTGCCTTCCTGAAGCTCCATTGTTATTAATAATAATAATAATAATAAAGTGTTTAAAATGGCAATTTGCATTTCAGCAGCAGCTTTAATTCATGGCTCTCCAAATGCTTTACAGACAGGGATTAACAAGGCCTCACAACAACCCTGTGAGGTAGGTGGGTGTGACCATCCCACTGCTGTGGGGACAATGAGGGCACCAGGGATAAGGGGCTTGGAGCAGTCCTGCTGGGATTTGACCTAGAACTTGGGCATTTAAGTCCCATCAGGCCTTCAGCTTTGGATCAGGCTTTCCCAGCACACGGGTCTGGCTCGACGTGGGGCTATCCTGATTAATGAGCCCGTGGCTGCCTGACACAGACCATAAAGGCCATTAATCTAAGGCAGAGGTTTCTTGTGGAGTGGATGGTGCCTTGGTGCTTCTTGCTGCTGGAATTGTCTGAGTGTTTGAAGGCATATCAAAAACAGAGTTAGATAGCAGCCACGGAGCGTGGCAGGCTGTAACTGGAGAAAGCCCTTGGGCCCCAAGTGGGGAAGCTATGTAGGGCACTGCTGTAAATGTACTGATCAGGAAGGACATAATAATTTATATAAAAAGTCCACCCTTGCTCTTTCTCCGAAGGAAAAATAAAAGAACCTAGAAAGCCACTGCTGGTTGTTGCATGTCAACTTCAAGCTCTGGGCTCTTGGCTTCATAGCACCTGCCAAAAGAACAAAACGTGGTTCATCATCAGCCTGGTTGGGCTGACAAAGGGAGCAGAGCAATGTGTTCTCCCAAACTCAGTCCCAGCTTCAAAACAACCGAAAATTTTATTAATTCCTCCTGTGGGATGGATCTGAGAGCACTGATGGGGGTGTGCTTCAACCACTTGTGGGGCAGAAGTGGATAAGCTGGGCTGGAGGGTGAGACCTCGATTTCTCACAGACCTCTTCATTTAATGACAAACCCCTCCAGCTTTGCAGCTGGCCATGAGGTAAACTTGGCACCTCGAGTTCAGCCAGCCCAGGTAAATCTGAGATGGGCACTCAAACTTTTCACCAGGGTCACTGGAAGCAGTTTGGACTTTTAGATGTTTGGTGGCTTTTGTCATATTTCTGAAGGAATAAAAGAGCAAAGAAATACCTCAAGGCACACTCTTATACAGCAAGAGAAATGATCCCCAGCTGATTCCCTAAATAGCAAGGCTGAAAAGGGAAACCTTTTCTGATGGAGGGTAGCTCATGCTGTTGTTGGTGTTGATGTTCTTCATGGAGATCAGAGTGATGCTGTTCCCCTTCTGGCTCGTGTCTGCCGAGCAGCTGCCAAGGAGAGAAGGAGATAATGAATTACTCTGGGAAACAACAGAAGGCATCACAGAATCACAGAGTCATGGAGGTTGGAAAAGACCTCCAAGATCATTGAGTCCAATCTTTGAGCAGTCAAGCAGACCAGAGCACTGAGTGCCATGTCCAGGGAGGTGTTCCTTGGACACCTCCAGGGACAAAATTTCTTTGCACAAAACTGGAGGCAAACACGCAAGGCTGAGGGTGATACAGGGGATCAGTTTTGTTTCCACCACGCACAGAGCTGCTGTCCTGATTCAGGCCCATCCACAGTGAGTTACAAGGCTTTGGAAGGTGGAATTCCCCTTTTTTTTCCTATCCTGAGGGCTGAGATGTGCATTCCTTGCCAGTGGAGGCTGGATGACTTTGGGGGTCAGGGGACCTTAGGCACTGTTCTATTTTCTTGCATGTTCTGCCTCAGTGGCTTCAGATCCCTTGGATCACAATCTTTAGGAGTATTTAGTGACCACTCATGCTGTTGCAAATCTGGCACCTAAATACTTACAGACTTTCCTCCCTGTGTCCCTTGTCCCTTTCCAAAGCAGGGTTTAGGAAACTATCAGATGGAAAAATAGGAGCAATATGTTTTGGTCCCTTCCAGCTCTTGTTTCCTGATGTTTTCCCACATTCAGGCTCTCTGGAATAGCAGTGATGGACCATGGGGCTCTGGTGGACCATTCTCTGCTTGATGCTTCTCTTCCAAAAGTCTCTGAACTGGGGCTCCTTTGGGAAACAGTAATGGGCATCTTGGGAGATATCTGAGACTGCTTTGAGATCCAGAAACTCGAGTTTAGACCTCAAGGCTCTATCTAGGCAAGGAAGACAATCAGTCTGCTTTGGGAAGGGGATGAGTCTTGTCTCAGTACAGCTTTGAAATGAGCCCCCTAAAAATATCGATCTTCTATCTGTCTCTATCAGAGGATGAGGTGTTATTAAAGCTGGTTTTGCTTTTCTAACTCTCTCAGAGATGTCTTGACAAGCTTCCTTCCACCTGAAATAACCAAAGCAGACTCTTTTCCTTGCTAAAATTAGCTCTGGGATAAAACAGGCACTCTCAATCAGATGTGGGTGGCGTGAGCAGCCTTACCTCTCTGATACCATGGAGGCTCCTGGTTTCTGTTTGTCTGGGGGGAGAAAAGCAGGTGGTGATGTAGAAGTGAGAAGTCATAAAATAAGCCAGCTCTATTCTGAATTACTTCATGCAGGGATATAAATGAAATCTGAATGAGATTGGAGACACTGTGGGGGAAAGAGTTGATTAGAGAGAACCCTTCAGCTAAGGGGATGTGCAGGCAGAACCTGCTGGCCCTGCTGGGCTTTAGGAAGGATTCTGCCTTGGTGCAGAGCAGCCTTGCCCTCTGCTGGGCACTGCTCCGTGGGAAATGGGATTCCTAAGGGAAAGGAGTGTCAAACTCCACGATTTTCGCTGAAAGAGCTGACCACCTCTTGGAATTTGAGCTGCAGGAAATCTGAGACCACATCCAGGTGAGGCTGGGCTGGGGCTCTAGCGAGGAGGTCACACTGCATTCCTGACTGCTCAATCCATGTTCTACCCTGGCTTCCAAATCTCCCCACCACTGTGTAAGCTTTTCAAATGCATCTTTTAGGAATTGCCAGATCCACACGGAAGCTGATGACTTGTTGATTAGGGAAGCACAGATTTCCCCAGACAAATACCTTCTGAGTCCTTGGAGTGGTTGCACTTGAACCTCAGGCTGACCACACTGACCAGGATGATGACCACCACTATCAGGATAACGACAAAGCTGATCACACCTGGTGATGGAGGAAAGAACTGTCTGAGTAACAGAGAGACTCTGACATCAAAATTTGGCTAGGAAATCTATATTTTCATTAATGTGAGCATGGTTTGTAATAGGCAGAGAAGCAAACAGTTGTTAGAACAAATAGCTTTATCCTCCTGTGTTTTAACCTCAAAGGGCTTCTACGAATACTTAATCAATAAATACTTAATTGGTAAGGCAGTGACAGAAAGGCAGAGGTCAGTTGATTACACTGAGGATTGATAAGAGTCCGTATGTTCCTGCTACAGTAGGTAAATCTTATCCCAAAAGTGTGTAACGCCAAATAAATATGTAATGTAACAAGGAGAGACAAGCTAGAGCAGTGGGTGATGTTATCTGTCCCATAAACCACCTCTAGACTCTTTAAATCAATTATAGATTTAATACTGACATCAGGCCTCAATCAATCAAACAGTTCTTTGCACAAGAAATTAGAATTGTTTGGGCTGGGAGGGACCTTAAAAATCATCCCATTGCACCCCCTGCCATGGCAGGGACACCTACCATCCCAGGTTGCTCCAAGCCCCAGTGTCCAGCCTGGCTTTGGACACATCCAGGGATCCAGGGACAGTCACAGCTTCTCTGGGCACCCTGTGCAAGGGCCTCATGAAGTTGGGTGTCCAAACCAGCATGGCCCGGTGAAAGAGAGCCCCCTCCTCTCCCCGGGTGGCACAGGACCTTACCAAAAGCTGCCACCGTCAGCGGTGATTTCTCGTCTGTTGGGGTGGGCTCAGGTAATTGGCTGGAGGAGTTGGGTGTTGGGGTGATGGGTTTTGAGGTGCCTACAGAGGGGAGAAGTGTAGATTTACATAAAAGTCATTCTTCCATGGCTGGGAAGAGGATTCCTAATGATGCTAGAGGCCCTAACTCTCGCTTGCACTTCATTGAAGAGACCAAGTTTGGATCATGGCCAGGCCCATCAATCTTAACAGCAAAGTGAGTGTGACCTGTGTGGAATCATTGCCTTGGTGGGGCCCCTTTTATGGACAAGCTGAGAACAGCCACAGGATTTCCTTCTGGGAACCCAATGAGGAAAGGTCAAAGTCAGCGCTGGCCCTGCATTTGAGGAGGGAGTTGGTTCAGTCTCTCTCCTTTTACAACCTTTTCCCATAATGACACCTTTCTTCCTGTTCCCAGGCTCAAGAGGTTGCTCTGAAGTGCTGTTTCTGCAGAGCTTTAGAGGCTTTTCAAGGGCTGGGTGGGATGTTCATCACCCCTCAGTAAAACCCCTCAGTGTTCACACTGCCTTGAAGACAGCCATGTGGTGGCCCTGGTGCTGGCCATGCAGAGGATTATAAAACAGGGAGCAGGAATCACCTCTCTGCGAGGAGGAAGCACCTTGAGTCGCTGATGCTGTGGTGCTCTCATTCCTCATGGGATCCTGACCTGCACAGAAAGACACAGAATGTGAGTCTTGACCTCCAGTGACATCCAAGAACCAGAGGAATTAATGGAGAGCAGAATGGATTCACAGTAGTTCTGGCAATACCTGGGGAAATGTGGAATTGATACTCCCACCTCCATACTAAAAGCTTCCCACCAAACATACTTTGTACTATTTTCCATGTGCAAATGGAAACCTAGGAAACCAAAATCCAAATATGCTTTTATAAACTCTTTTATAAACTCTGCAGTCTCAGGTACAGGTTTGGGGCAGAAACAGCAAGGCAAGGCTGGAAGACTGAACTGGGAAAGTTATAGATGTGCTGTAGGTCATAAACATTGAGACTTTAAAATAAGTCTGATTAAGGGAAAAAATATTGGAGAATATTGGTGTGGACTGAGTGAGTGGCTTGTCCCTGGACCTGAAATGAGTGGATTTGCTGTGTTGGGTCATCTAGAAGTAATTAAACTTGTTTGAGTTGGGCAAACTTGTACACCATATGTAGTCTAGCTGTGGCAGCAGCTTTGTCCAATCAAGGACTCCAGTTCTCAGTGGGATAAAGTGGCTTGTGTGAAGCTGCTTGGTTTGTGACAGCTGCTTCCAGTGCCTGTGCAAGGAAATGTAAAGCCAACCCATGTGTTTCACTTGTACAGAGAAAGAACATCCCTTGCTGCCTCCAGGCTGTTGTTGAACAGCCAGAGTGTCTGCATCAACCTTAATGAGCAGCTACAGGCCCTGCCAGGAGACTCGAAGTGATACTTCAGAGCTTCAGAAGATCATCCGTAGGTCAAGTAGGATCTTCTTCCCTGCTCTCCCATCTCCACCTTCCCAGCAGCAGCACTGGCCAAGGGTTCCTGGAGAGCTGTGCACAGCTCCTGGTGCTACCCCGGGGAGCAGCTGAACCCAGGTCCTGTCCTACAGCAAACATCCCTGATTTGGAATGGGATTTTGCCAAAATCCAGAAGAAAAGGAGGGAAAGGCATGAAATAATAAATCTAGCTGTTTCAGAAGCCACAAAGAGCAGAACAGTCTGGAGAAGCAGGGTCTGCTGCTGTACAATTTTTTCCTCACTCATCAAATTCTTTGTTTCATTCTGAAATTGTTCTTCTAGCCACAGGCAGAAGCTGTGGTTTGCTGAGCCTGGCACGGTTACCCCATCCCTGGGAAACATTGGGTCTCACACGATGGGAGACCTGGCTTTTGGAAGCATCAGCATCTTTAGTCAAAGATGTGTGGAGCTTCTTTCTCAGTGGTAAATCAAGGTTGGAATGAAAAACAATCTGCTCTGAGCAAAGGGCTCCTGGCTTAGCTGGCCACAGCCGTGCTGGGTGGGCATCTGTGTAGGCACACACACCTCACCTTGCTTGTCTTAGAGATCTGACAGGTACTTGGAGAGGCAGAGCAGTTTCTTGACCATTGCAGCTTTTTGAGGCTGAATTTTTAATGGAGAAGCTCAGTTGTCAGATTTCAGTCTTCCAGTCACTTGTATTCTGCCCTTATTCTGAGAAAACTCTTATGAAATTCTCTAATTTGTGCTTACAGGTTGGGTTAAGCAAACTGTCAAAAGCAAAATTATATTTCTTTAAAAAGATTTTAAAAGGACTCCCCTCTCCTAAACAGAGATCCATTGTTCAGCTGCTCAAATTCATCCCAGCAGAGGATGTTAAGAGCATTTATCTTGTGTTTTATCACTGCTTATAAAGACACCAGACATGATTTTGGATGGCTTACCCTCCAAAAAAGACTCATGTTTAGAGAACCTGTGCCATTGATTGCCATCAAATGATCTGATCTTATTGTTTGTCTCCAAAAGGACAAAATACCTTGAGGTGTTGGAGAAGGAGCTGCCATGCTTCTGTTTCCACTGGATTTATCATCTAGATAAAGAAAACATGAGAAAGGACAATTAACTTGGGAAGCCACCACAAATTCCACTGTGGAGAGCCGTTGGGTGCCCGTGGAGTAAAAAAATCTTTATTTGCATGATACTTTCCCTCCAGACAGACATCAGGATGCCCAGTTAGCCAGGTATGGAGTCACTTCAGAGTGTCCCTGGCAGGTGAGCTTGGGAGAGGGAGCCTGGGGAGGCTGGAGCTGCTCCAGTACTCAATAAAGCATGATCTGGATTTTCTGATGTGGGCTTGGCTGGGCTGTGTCCATCTGGAGAGCTGGAGTGAGCTGCTCTTTCAGCAAAGACTCCAAGAAATTCAATATTTGCAGAATTGCTGAATAACCAGCACAGGGTAGAGTAGCCCAATATTCTGATGCCTGCAGTTTGGCCTGAATAAGGAGGGAGGCACAAACAGGTCCTGCGTGAGCAAATATTTGAGTTTTCCATCCTTACCTCTCTCAGTGGCTGCTGTCGGGGTTGTTGC
Organism: Sylvia atricapilla; assembly: GCF_009819655.1. Taxonomy (NCBI): domain Eukaryota; kingdom Metazoa; phylum Chordata; class Aves; order Passeriformes; family Sylviidae; genus Sylvia; species Sylvia atricapilla. Next base: position 1,452,767 of record NC_089153.1, read on the forward strand.
AGTGGTGGGGGAGGGTTTGGCTGGAGTATTTTGACCCACAGAGGTGAGGCTCAGGTTGGTCGGTGCTGGTTTTACTGATCGCTCTGTAGGGAAATGGTGGTGTTACTTTAAATTTAAACTTCAGCTCAGAAACAGCTGGGAGAGGGCACAGCTACTGCAGAGCCCTCAAATTCCTTGAGAGTTAGGAATAATCTGCTAGGGAAAGCATGGAAATAGCCTTCATCCTGCTCAGACTCAAGGAGCTCTTGTACTTTGGAATTTCCTTTTGCTCTTTTCACTGTGAGGGGATGCTGAGCTGGCAGAGCTCAGCAAACACGAGGAGAAAGTCAGGGTTTGCCACTGCTTCTTTCCCTGCCTTGAAAAGTGAAGGTGTTTTTGTCACTGGACACTTGGCCTGCCTGGAGCTGCCTGGCACCACGCGATCATTTCCTTGTGTTCTGAAATGCCAACTTACGCCTTTCATTTCACTGAGAGCCTCCAAGCACAAATAATTCAGCTCTTAAAGTTGTCTGGAGGCTCCGTCCTCTGCCTCAACCTGCTCCAAACTGCACCAAATCCAGAGCAAGATGTGAGGGGAAAAGCTTCAAATAGTCCCTCTGCAAGGAAGAGTGGATGACCAGCTGGGAATTTACAGGCATGCTCCTTGTCTAGACTGCCCTTGGCTTTCCAATAAATTGAGAAAATGGTGAAATGGTTTCAAGGTTACTGTGGTGGGGTTTTTTCCCTTTATCCAAATGCTTCACTGAAATATTAGAATGTAGGATTAAGTTTAAGTTTCTTTTTATCTGCAAGCCTTGGAAGCAGAGATCTTTTTTGAGATTTTATTCCTTATAATTTTGGGGTCCTTCTGGAAGCATAGCTATGCTTAGATTTTTTTTTTTTCCTGAAACATAGCAGGAAGAGATCTGTCTCCAAAGATCCAGTTGGACACTAACAGATGTGGAGGTGGAGCTGGAGAGATTATTTATTGTGTAATTGGTTTTCTGTACATGTCACAAAATCCAAGGAAGGCTTGGGTTGGAAGGGATCTTAGAAATCAGCCAGGTTGGACAGAGCTTGGAATAACCTGGGATAGCAGGTCTCCCTGCCCGTGGGGAATGGGAGGAGCTTTAAGGTCTCCTCCAAACCAAACCATCCTGGGATTCCACTCTATGATCATCTCATTCTCCCTATTCAATTTGAAGACTTTTTTCCCCTCTGGTTTTGCTCACACCTGTGCCTTGATCCCTGTGGGGTGAGTTGGCTGGATCAGAAGCCCTGACACCACAAAATTTCCTTCCTCCTCAGCAGTGCCCTCTGCCCAGCCCCAGTTACTGCAGGGTGGCCCAGCTGGGCTGAGGGCAGACCAGTTCCACACTGAGATGGCCCCAAGCCACTCTCCTTGGTCTCCAGCTGAGCATTACCTGAGCTGTTGTTCTTGGCTTCAGGGCTGGGCGCTGTTGGTTGGGATTGACCTGGAACACAAGCAGACACATGGAGGTGACATTTCCAGGCTGGTGGGATCCCACAGGGAGGGTTGGAGGATGGGCCAGAAAGGGGCCATTGTAGCCAACAGAGCAGAAAGGGTGAGGGGAGCAAGAGATGCTGAGGAGAGGGTTTGTCACCGCTGTGGCTGTGGCTCCATGGATCTCTAGGAAGCAGCTGGGGAAACAGGGAGCAAAGATGAGGTGGGATCCCTCCGCTTTCCCCAGGCTTCCTGAGCACAGCCTCACTCCCTTCTGGACAAAAGGGAGCCAAGCCAGGTCAGCCTCTGGGGCACAGTGCCCTCCATGTCCCCTGGAGATCTGGGGGTGAGTGGTGATGGATGGGGCGGGCAGAGGCAGGATCCTGGAGAAGATCCCTCAACAGAAGGGAGTTCTGAATCAGGGTCCCATTTGGGACCTCTCCATTTGCATCCCCCATCTCCATGTGCCTCCACATCCAAACAGACAGAAAGCATACCACAAGGCAGAGGTACCTGTTCCAGCGGGGGTGGAGGAGTTTGTGGAACCTGTAGAACCTGAAAGGAAAGAGCAAAGTGTGAGTGGTGCTCAGCTGTGGTGGTCACTAATGCACTGCTGTTCTCGTTCCTTGTGTGGTTTGGGGTTTCCTCATCTTGTCAGAATGACTTGGAAATACGGGATTCCCCAAAAAGCATTAGCAGAGAAGCAGTAGCAAAGAAGTTTTACTGAGTGTAAAACTATCAGGCTCTGAGTAAGTGAGTAGTGGAGTTTATCCAGCCAGAAAAAAAATGTCCTCCTCCCCTTTGGGAGGCCATAGAAATCCACGGGGTCATTCCCTCCCCGGGAGCTGTTTGCCTCAGCTCAGCCCTGGCGCAGAAGGGTGTGTGACCTGTGTTCTGGAGCTGTTCAGAGGTAAGACACACATTTGGGCACTTTGTTCCCTTGAGATCTTAAGGAATGGATGGCTGATGTTTGTAAAGGCTTCCAGGAGCCGATGGGACTGTTCTCCTTCCTATCCTGTGTATCCTGGGAAGCTGAAGCCTTGGGCTGTGAGTCTGGAGGGAGCTGCAGCCCTCAGGAGCTGCCTTCCCCATAGGACTGGATAGTCCTGGAGGTCCATTCAAGGTTGTAGGTGTTTCACTGGGTCCCCAGTTCAGTTCCTCAACTGAAAGGTGGCTTTGTTTCGTTTATTTGTTTGCTTTTCTTTTGGATTCCTGACAAAGCATCCCTGCCCCAATCCCTCACATTTCCTACTCTCAGCATCCACGATGTTTTCCTTTAAGCCCCAGCTCCTGCAGTCCTGTGCTCATGGAGTCACAGAGCAGAGTATTTTGGCTTGGACAGGAACTTTCAAGGTCATCTAGTGCAACCCCAAGGGTTACATGAGGTGCCAATTAAAAATGCCGCCCTTGAAAATGGGAGAAAGAAATGTGCCACACTCTAGGACAAGACCTGGAAAATGTAAATGCACTTTAAATGCTCAAATCAAACCCAGCTGGTATAACTTTGGGAAGGTGACTTTGAGTCTGTCATTGCTGGAATGTACATCCTTAATTGGGATTTTCAAATGGTTATTGGTGGTGACCCTGGTGCTCTCCGTGGTTAGGTTTAATGAAAGAAATGACACCACAGGTACAGAAAGCAGCTGAATCTGACTCCCCTGGTGATCCATCTCTCCAGAGTCCCATGGGAGTAAAAGGATTTGGGCAGAAAGGGTCAGCAGGGAAGGTTGAATCCTTCCAGCACACTGTCCCCTCATGACTCAGGGCACTGTGGTGGGAGCAGGGCCTTTGCAGGAGGTGCAGGGGAGGGTCCAGCCAGGCAACACCAGCCAAGGCACAGCGGTGCCTGTTTTCAGCCAGAACCTGCCCTCCTGGAAGGAAATTCTCCCTGTGAGGATGCTGAAGCCCTGGCACAGGGTGCCCAGAGCAGCTGTGGCTGCCTCTGGATCCCTGGCAGTGTCCCAGACCAGGCTGGACAGCGCTTGGAGCAGCCTGGGACAGTGGTGTGTCCCTGCCATGGCAGGGGGTGGGGCTGGATGGGCTTTAGGGTCCCTCCCAGCCCGAATCACACTGTGATTCCAGGATTTGATGCCAGGAGCTGCAGGGGTCATGTAGATGAACTTTGGGGTAGGTCCATGAGCTGCTGGTGCCTGGGGGAGGCTGAGGATCCTGGCAGGAAGGGTGTTGGGAAGGAGATCCTCAGCACTGAGTGTGGCTCTGGCTCAGAGCTCACCCTCGGCACCCCTCCTGATGGATCTCATTTTCCTCATGGAATTGCTTTGGAGCTATAATTGTTTTTGTGTCTGAGACTTCATGACCATGATCCCAGCCAGACAGGAAGTGTGTAAACCATGGTGAAAACATTATAAAATGTGGTTATTCCCCAGACATGGTTTGGTTTGGCTGTGAAAATCAGACTGGACTTTTCAGACCTTTTCCATGTTTTTCTCTTCTAATTTACTGGGCAGCAGGCTGGAAAAACTGTCCTGTTCAATCCATGAAAGAGGAGACAGGATCAGATCTTTAATCACTCAGAGAGGAAGGGACTGCTTGGTTTTCTGACTCCATTTGGAGCAGGATCAGGAAACAAAGACCTTTATGTGCAGCAAGGAAAAGGGAGGCTGGGCAATAAGAACCTGCCGTAGCACAGGGGCAGTGAGGTGCTAGGAGTGATTGTGTTGGAGAATTTATGGGATATCATTCCCTGGGGGTTTTGAAGAGCTTAAAGAACTTAAAGGAGCATCAGGGCAGTAAGAGACAGGGTTATGGGCAGCTGTTTCATCACCTACTAAATCAATTAATATAATGGGAAAAAAAGAATGTTTTAGGCACATGTTTGTCCTTCCTGAAGAGGTAGAGATGCTTCTTTTGAGGAAGGAGGGTGATTCTGGATATTGGTTTGCAAATGCCTTAAGATACTCTCTACATTCAGCACAAAAAATAATGTGCTGAGATCATCATGGGGAGTCAATATCCTCCAGCAGCAGATTCAAAGAGCCCCTCTTTCTCCAGAATTCCCTTGCAGGACCCATTGTCTTGTTTTCCTGTGGGGAGAAGTAGCTGTGGCACATTTATGGAAATGCTCACAGATACTTTTTCAGGGACATGGTGTGTGGAAGCACCCAGAATTTCTGGAGAAAGAGCTGCTGTCTGCACTTAGCCTTTGCCAAAGGGAAAGGGGAATGGAAGTACTGAGCTGGACATTTATTCCACCAGTTTTGGTGCAGATGAGGAGAAATCTGAGAGCTTGAACAGAGCCTCTGGGGATGGGAGGAAGCTGAGGGTGAGGGAGGTGACATTGCCATGTTCTGCCATCCCTGATGGGACCATCCACGGGCTAGGTCCAGCACCCCTTGGACAGGAGGAAATTATTGTACACAACACTTTCTTCACTGCAGCACATCCTCTCACTGAGAGTCACACTGGAGACCTTCTGAAGTTCTCTGTTTGCAAACCTACACCTTGTGGTCCTTGTAAAAAAAGATGCTCAGTTCCCAGAGTTCCTGTGGCTGGGCTGAGGCCTGCCCTGCTCTGGAGTGTTGCTGTGGGGAGGCTGAGGGCTGGAGATCCCCTTCTGGCATTCTGCTCCGGAATCAATGGCCCTGGCTTCTCTAAACACATCCACACTCCATTTCAAAGTGGAGCAGGCCTGGCTCCGACTTCTGGCCGCTGCTGCTTGTTATGCCTTCCCTGCCAACTCAAACAAGCAAAAGTCCTGTTCTATTCAGTGTTCTCTTTTGGGGAGGGTGCTCAGCATCCCAGATCCCCCAGGAGCGGGAGGGATCTGTGCAAAGCAGGATGAGACCAAACTCCCGTTGTGGGGCTGGGCAGCAGGATGGGGATGAACAAAGTGCGCCACGTGTCGCGGCGCCCTGCAGCTATCCCAGGGGATTCTGGAGTTGGAAACCATCCCCTCCCAGTGCTGCTGCCAGCATGGAGAGCCCTGGCTGAATAAACAGCTCCCAGCAATAATCGGGACACGGCTGGCGCAGCTGGAATTGCAATAAGCATCAAAGCCCTTCCACGAGGGCAAGCACTGCCAAGGAGTTTGTTGCGTGTTTGGGTGCAAGGGATTTACAGCTGGACCGTGCAGTCCTGGGTGGAGACTGGGAGCTGGCTGAGGGATTTATGATGGGAAATACGGCTTTGTGCTCGTGCTGTCATGGGAAAGTCCCAGTTAGGCACCGGAGCTGCAGGGCTGCAGAGGAGCACGTCAGGGCTGCAGCTGCATTTCAGTGCTTGCTGCTTTCCGGTTAATTTTTCCGACGGGTAAACAGGAGAGTTTTGGATTTCTGTTTTTGGCAGTTTTTCTCTGGGGCTAGACGTGTCTAGACTGACCTGGAGCCTTCTCTCATGGCAGCTGAGATATTCCCAAAGCCAGCAGCTTACCCCACTCACTCCTCAGCACAAAGAGGGTGATGTCAACCAAAAGACAGATGAATTTTAGGTATTTCTGCTTTGGTATTATTTTTGGCAATTGTAGACATTTAAATCATGGTTTTTCCAGCTGCTGACCAAAGAGAGGGACTACTTAAAACCCCAAACTTTGCCAGGGCCTCCTATAGAGATCTGAGCCAGCTGTTGGAAAGGTTTCAGCAGTTTTTAGATCAGGCTCAAGGCAGGCATGTGGTGTCCAGCCTTTGTTCACAGAGGGCTGGAGTCACTGGGGAGGACCTCTGTCACTGGAGTGGAGTCACAGGGACTGCTCCTGTCCACTCAGAACTGCTGATGGAGAGGGAGCATCTATTCCCAGAGACAAGGAACCCTGGACTCGTCCCTTCCCTGCCTTTTGGAGGATGTCGCACCTGCAGAGCTCACAGGGCAGAGCTGTACCTCTTTGTCACCCTGTGCTTAAAAACACTTTCAGATAAGAGATCCAGCAAGCTAAAAATAGGCTTTGCGACTCAGTTATTGGCACTTCTGTCAGATGACCCAAGAAAAAAAATCACCAACCACTTAACACAGGTGCAGCTGTTTCCTGGGTGAAACATGGCAGCAGTGAGCAACACCCAATTCTTAGGACTTCCACAAGGGAAAAACTCTTCTTTTGGAAACCTAGAAAGCAGAGAGTTCTGCCAGAGCCTAGGTCCTGTTTTATTAAGTGCCTCAGTAAGGTGTCTCTGCCTTGAGGGTGTTTCTCACAGCAGAACAGGTGGGGTGGGAATTGTGGAGGAGAGAGAGGAAAAGTGTTGTTCTGCTGGGTGGATAACTGACAGCCCAAATCGGGGCCAGATCCACAGAAGTGTTCAAGTGCCTAATTCCCAAGTGGCATGGGGGGGTTGGCAACTGGCTGCCAAGTTGTTCTGAATGGTAATGACTCAGTCAAAGTGTTACGGAAAGTTTAGAGAGCCAGGAATTAATCCCGGATCTCATCAGCAATTAAAATTAATTGTTGCCTTCCTCTGCCTGTCCTCAAGGGCTGGGCCTGGGTATCCTCTCCAAGCACCACATTCCATGCTCCTCTCTGGTGAGCCAGTCTGGAAGCAGATCTTAGTGGGAGGCAATTAAAACCCACTTGGATGTAGAAAACAACCAG